>NC_091000.1:12946785-13253571 GCF_041146395.1 Eulemur rufifrons
TCTACAGGGAAAAGTCCACTGAGCAGCAAGCCTGTCCTTGTCATGCACTCATCAAGTTTCCACATATGCATGGGCCTCTTTCTGGTCTACCTTTCCGTGTCATTGTCATTAAGATCAGAATTAACTGTTCCTTAAATGTCTGTTAAAACTCACCTATAAAACTATCTGGAACTGGGCATTTTTTGTTAGTTTGTTTTTATAGAAAGATTTTTAACTACTGATTGAATTTGATAGTCATAGGATTATTCTAGTTTTTTTCCCTCAAAAGCCAGCTTTGTTAGCCTTGAGTTTTTCTAGATATTTAGGTGCTGCAAGTCAGGGGTGGAGAGCAGATGTCTCCTTTTCATCTATTTTTTTGGAGGCCCTGGATTCTTTTTTTGTTTTTAATTGACACATAATAATTGTACATATTTACAGAGGACAGTTTTGATACATGTACACATTGTATAAAAATCAAATCCAGGTATTTATTATGGCATATCCATCACCTCATACATTTATCATTTCTCTATGGTAAGAACATTCAAAATCCTCTCTTCTGGCTATTTTGAAATACACAATGCAATAATGTTAACCACAGCCACCTCACTGTGCAACAGAACACCAGAAATTATACCTCCTATGAAGCCATTCATTATATTTTTAATAACATTTTAAATTGTGCAGCTTCTGGTGGGAATATAAAATTATACAACTACCTTTGGAATATAGTTTCCAAAGTCTGGCAGTTTCTTGTAAAATTAAACATATGCCTACCCTATGACTCAGCAGTTTCACTCCTTTTTATTTAACTAAGAGAAATGGAAACATGTTCACAAAAACATGTGTATAAGAATGTTCATAGCAGCTTTAATTCATAATAGCCAAAACCCAAAAACAACTCAGTTGTCTGTCAGTAAGAGACTGGATGAACTATGGTATAATCATACAATGGAATAAAAATCACACAAAATAACATGGATGAATTCTCAAAAAAAAAAAATTATGCTGAGTGAAAGAATTGAAAGAAGACCTATACAAAAGTACATACTATGTTTCCTTTGACAGAAAGTGGATAAAAATAAAACAATCAATAAACAAAATGAGTACATATTATGTGATTCCATCTATATGAAATTCCAGAATAGGCAAAACTATAGTACAGGTGTTTGCATTTCCTGAAACTCAATTGACTATACACTTAAGAGTTGGGCATTTCACTGTGCTGTATTGATAAGAAAAACCCCCATCTATTACTTGGCACAGCAGCCACCTGAGACCCCCATCCCTCGTGGAAGACTCGCATCAGCATAACACTAACCTAACACCTGGCACATCAACTAATCTATTACCTGGCACATCAGCATAACACTAAACCCATTACCTGGCGGGCATTAGTCACCTGAGACCCCACCCCTCGGACCACCCCAACTTAATAGAAGTGGGAAAAATTGGGAGACGAGGCTCAGAATTTGGTGGTGAGACCCCTCTGAGCCTGCTGGCGAATAAGCCTTGATTCTCCGACTCTCCGTGTGCTGCTCAGTTTGTCCTCGATACCACCCGCTGTAACACTTGCTGTAACAGTATATACATTTACATTCAAACAAAACAGTGTAAACAAACATTGGACTCTAGTTAATTATGTGCATGCTGAAGTATTTCAGTACTGACATCTAATTTATTTTAAAATGTATTAAAAAATTAAAATGGATTAGTGGATAGATAGGTAACAAAGCAAGTATAATAAAATGTTAACTGTAAAATCTAAGTGATGGATATATGAATATATACTAAAACATTTTTCCAGCTTTGTTGTATGTTGAAAATTTTCATGACAAAATGTTAGAAAAAAAATGTTACTCCAAAGTCACATATTCTTAATTTCTAAAAGAGGCAATTTTACGCATTTACAATTTACTAGTTTCACAAATTAAGAATAGAGTTTTTTTTCTCATGGAATTCTTGAATGAGTGACAAAGTATAAAATACCGTTCTGTACCTGAGTCTGTAGTTTCACTACTTGATTTCTCCCTTGTGCCACGAGACATCTTCCCTTTTTCCTGAGTTTTCTACAAGAAAAAGCATAGGTTTTTATTAAGTTTTCTTTCTCTTAAAACATAAAGATTAAGACAGTGTTATCAAACACTGCCATTCAATACTTTAGCAATTCATATTTAGTTCTAAATTAATAGTTGTATTAATATAAATTATCTAAATTAATATAAGGAAATATTGCAAAAAATTAAATAAAACCATCACAAAATAAAAAGAAAATAACACTTTCAGTTGACTTACAACAATCGTTGCCTTGGAGGAACTTGAACTTTTATTACTTAAGATAACCATGTGTGTAATCAGCTGAAATTTCTGCTCCCAGCTGTGATGAAGCAACAGCTTCTGTACTAGCTCTCTTGCCATAAACAACCATAAAGTGGGGGTTGGGAGTGGCAACTTTCTTTAGGCGTAGGACAACAGCAACACAAGACTGAGCTCCCTAAAAAAAGGGACTAAAAAAAGGGAAACCCAGAAGGTGAGCCCCAGGAATGCCACCTCCCCACACATACAGTTTCTAGATGGGGGCACAGCAAGCAAGTCCATGCAGAGCATGGAAATCCCACTCAGCGGAGGCGGCACCTGGAATAAGCTGCCCGGGGGGCGGGGGGGGGGGGGGGGGGAGCGTGGGCGTTTGGTCGGGAAGCTACCCCAAAGTCCTTGACTGAGCACTGTCCATGTGCTGGGTGAGACATAACGTCTACCAGAAAGCGACTATCATGGGAAACAACGTAACAGATGAGAGAGGACAAACAGCACTGGGGAAAGTTAGAAAATGCAGACCTCACACCCAGCTATTCAGCAGAAAGACCACACTTAGCGTGCTCAGGTCAATATTGTTCCAACAGGGCAACAACTGGTTCTTGGGGAGGGGGGGAGGAGTTGAAAAAAAAAAACAAACAAAACTTCGATATTAAAATGGTTTGTGACCCAGTATATAAACAGACACACAGTACACTTGTAGGATTAAAATTTAATTGTATTTGTGAGGGAAGGGGGAAAGAAGTCTAAAAAGGTCTCTTAGGGATGCAAGAATGCAAAAGAATCGAGAAACACTGCTGTGAACTAAAATAAAATCCTGAGCCTCACACCTCGAGACTGAACGGACCCCTTCTTGGCCAAGGGGACCCCAGAAAAACCTTAAAACTGAGCTCATGGCCACAAAGGGAAGCAAGGTTGGATGCCTTGGACAGTAGATACTAAATTATAAACAGGACGTAACGCCATGCAGAGCAAAGGCTAAATCACCTGCAGGCCACCAATTTGCTTGAGATCACTTGAGTAGGTTTATCGGGGCTTTGTCTCTGATTAACAGACTTCCTTATCTTAAGACAGTCCAAGCTTTTACATAAAACTTCATTTCTTTAACCAATTACAAATCAAAGAATTTTTAAACCCATATATAACCTGTAAACTCCTGCTTCGAATGTCCTGCCTTTTTAGGCCAAACCAATGTACACCTTCCATGTACTGATTTATGATTTTACCTGCAATTCCTTTCTCTCTAAAATGTATAAAACCAAACTGTAACCCAACCACAGCAAGACCACATGCTTAAGACTTCTTGGGTGTGGGTCCCCAGGCTGTGGTCGTACATATTCGGCTCGGAATAAATCTCTTTAAATTATTTTACAGAGTTTGGATTTTTTTCTGTAAATACTGCCCTAGAGTATGGCCTACCCTAGACATACCCTAAACGAAGCCTAAAAGCAACCTCTGACCAGATCCACCACTGAGACACAGACTGGAGTTTGTGCTAAGCAGATTCTAAGATGACTTGTATTATTACCACCCCCATCAAGGTCCAACCCAGTGAAATTGTCTATATTAAAACAATTTAAGGCCGTAAGGCAGGAATAGTGATAAAAGTCTGATTTCTATAAAAGTTAACTAGCCACTGTTCCCTAACTTCCCTACTGCTACGACTGCCCGCTGCTTATGGTCACATCTCCTTGACAGGTGCAAAATTTATGACTTTCTCAATCACTTCTATAGATGACATCACTATTGCAAAACCTACGACTGGTCTGAGATGTCTTCCAGACTCTGCATTCGGGGAACCCACTGACATCAACCAGACTAGTGGCCACACGTGGGAACCGAGCCAACAAGCTCTGCATCCTGCAACCATTTACCCAGGAAATGTCTCAGCCAAGATGACAATTTCTGCTTCCCAACTCTGTAAGTTCACCCCCAGCCAATCAGCAGACCCACTTCCCTAGCCCTTTGTTCACCAAACCACCTTTAAAAATCTTAGCCCCCCCCAAATTCTCAAGGAGATAGATTTGAGAAATTACTCCCCTCTCCTTGCCTAGCACCTTGCGAAATGAAACTCTTTCTCCACCGCAACTCCTGCTGTCGTAGTGTATTAGCCTTCACAGGGTGGTGGGCAAAGGACCCAGGTGGGCGGGAACAAATTTGGGGGTTTGTGCAAGACCACCCTTGTGGCCACTTGCCAGTGGGGCGGACGTAGGGGTGTGCCCTCCAGGCTGCACAGTCCCCTTTGGACCACGGGCCCCTCTTGCACCATCTCTGTTGGTGGGACAGTGTTGACCACAGTGCTTAGTAACTTGATTGAAAAACCTGGCTTGGCGTAGACTAGAAAAACGCCTTTGGTGAGTATTCTACACGCATCCACTACCCTTCCCCCTCCCTCTTCCTGATTTGTCAGCTTCTTTTGGAGGCTATTTTTATTAAACATGTATTTTTATTATGTTAAGAAAAATATAAAATTTATCTTTTAAAAGATTGAAGGGGAGAGAGAAAATGCTTTATATTTTCCTCTCACACATTTTTCAATAAACTTTTTTTCCTCTCCAAGGGAATGGCAGACACCTTCTTACCGGTCGATTTTCTGTTGCCAGGGTCTCTTTTTCAACAGAGGGCCGGGCAGTAAGTGGTCCTATCTTTTTAGGAGTGACCGATTCAGCTGGTTTCTCTGAAAGGTCTGAAGATGCTGTAGTTGGAATAGCTTCATGTTGTGTAATTATTTTCTCTGCTAATTTAACTTTTCTTCTCACATCATTTTCTTCAGTGCTGTCAGACTCATCTCTAACGGGCTTGCATTTTCTTCCCAGCTATGTGAAGAAAACAGCATTACCGGTGTAGGAAATACAACTGCTGATAATTCTTACTAAGAAAAGTAGAAAACCATGAAGTCCATTATTTCTCATTTCTAAACTTCAAAAGTGAACATAATAGGAAGATGGCAACATAATTAGTGCCTAGGACAAAAAACCTAGGTTAAAGAGCTACAAATCTACACTCCCAACAACTCACTCTGCCTTGGTAAATCACAACCTAAACATATTCCACGCATGCTATGAAAACTGACAAAGTATAAAGAGATTTGAGACCTCTTTAATGAAAAACACTTCAGATATAAAAATATCTTGCTTTTTACTATAAAATGTAAAAGTATCTTCTAAAACATAACATACTTTCTCTACGAAAAACATTGCTACAGAATATTTTTTCTATCTACTTCCAATCTATCTGGAAATGAATATTTTACAGAACATTTTCTCTATTTGCATCCAATCAAAACATAATTTAAACTCTTATAAATTAAGATAGAAGAGAGAACACTCCTACATACCTTTTTTGCACTAATTTTTACAGATTCGTTTTCACTTGCTTCACTTTCAGAAGTGTTCAAACTGTACCAAAGAACAAGCCATCAATATCTTGCACACACTCCATTTTTATTTACATGTCTTCTATAAGTTGTTTGTCCGATATGAAAGCAGACTCAATTTAATGAGGAGATACTTTGCTGTCACATGCAAGCCACCACCTTCCCAGATTTACTGGCTGTCTCCCACGTCTGCCGACACCCAGGCCATGCCAGGTCACCCAGGCAAGCAAGTACCAGTGTTCCGCTACTGCAGCACCTTGTGGTCGTGTCTGAGAACTACACCTTCCTCCAAGTGACCAGTCCCAGGAGTATGGGCCATTATTTGCACTAAAATCTAATCCATGAGGCCCATCATCAGGTGATAAAAATGGAAATACTTTCTTTTATCCTTTGAAAACGAAAAAAATAACCTCAACTTCTCATGGGAGATGAAAATTCTTTCATCTTTTCATTTAATTCAATACATTTATTTAACACCAGTCTCAAAATGCAAAGTATGGTGAATAATATTACCTTAAAAACGTAAGGCTTTCCTTTAAAGGGTTCACTGTCTAGTAGGAAGGCCAAAGATAGCGTAGAGTGAGGACTCAGCAAACATCAGACAGAGAAGATGATACGGATCATGGCTGAGGGGTTAGGAAAGGCACCGTGGGTATGACACTTGAGCTGACTTGTGGAAGTACTTTTCCAGGAACACAAGTATGGGGAAGGAAGGGTATTTAAAGCAGAAGGAAAAGTGAATGTAACAGCATGGTAGTGTAAAGCCTGGCATGTTCGAGAAACTGCAGAATACAGACACAATCTATTTTTCAAGAAAAGATAGTGTAGGAAGAAGTCAAAGGATGTGACCAGAGAGGCTGGGAGACAGCCATCCAGGACACGGCACAGATCTCCCTACAGTGAGTGGACAGCCTCCCGTGCAGAGCCAGCAAGCCCACGCAGCACCGGGCCGTCTCCAGCCAGTAACTAAGCCTGGTGAGCACTGGGGCCTGGCCACTTGCCCGGCGCAGGCCTCCTTTAACAGTGACCCTTTCCGCGAGATTCCCCAGAAGGCTGGTCAGAACCGTAAGTGCCGTAGCTCCATTTGAAGCCAACTCTGCCCAGTGCTGCTTCTTCCAACTTTAACCTTCACAGACGTTACTAGTAAACCTCTTCCATGCCTGACTGCCTTAGCGTCTACTCACTCAAGGATCCAAACTGGCACAGGGGCCTTCTATGGCAGCCATACAGGAAATGGGGAGCCCCTAAAAGGCAGCAGTTCTCTTGAAGAAACACTTAACAAGTTGGCTCAAAAGATCTTAAAAAGCTTTAGTTTTATTAGCTTCTATCTTAAAGAGTTCCTCAGAAATCCCATTAACCATAAATAAACAAATGGTTGAAATATAACTGTACCTTCTTCTTGCTATTTTTTCTGGAGGAATTGAAGGACTAGATAACCCACAATGTTTGGAGAATTCTTCTTCATCAGCATATATAGCTGTGCTGTGTAAAGGAGGATCTTCAAAAGACAAAAAAAAGTACAACTTTAAAATTCTGGTTGTTTAGGTAATATTTAAGATTGTTCCCATGCAATGGAGTATAAAAGTCTTTATTTAAATGGCTAACTAAAAATCAATTAGGCCACATCCTAAATATTTTGATCCCATACCTCACCAATAAAACTTAAACCATATCACCAATAAGTACAGGGATATTTATAACTTTTAAACCTATATTACTGTACTTATATGTTATACATAAATTTTTTTAATGAGATACAAAAACAATATAAATAAGAAGTCTACCATTTTCTTTCCTCACCCCTATTGAGTACCTTACACTGTATTTGGGAGACCACTGCATTAATTATAAACTCTCTAAGCTTCGAGTGGTTGTCCACTCCTGTGACTCTATCACCTCACAAAGTGCGTAGCACATGGTGGCCACTCAGTATTTGTGAATGAATGGCCCCCTGGGGAGAGACTCCAGGCCTCCCTCACTTCCCCTTCCTCTCCACTTCTCTCCAGATCACCAGAACCCTTAGACAGCATAACAAGTTACCTTGAATGAGGAAGAGGAGGAGGGCAAATGGCCTTGATGGAAAGGTATAGAAAGGGGATGCTAAGAGGAGGAGGATGCTCTTATCCACTCAGGAAAGAGGAGAAACAAAAGGGATGCCCCTCAGGACTACGGCAGGGGTGGAGAGCTTAGGGGAAAAGCCGTGGCCAGCAGTGACAGAGTTGAATTGCTATGGGGGGTCTGGCAAGAGCCAGGCAACCATTTCTTCATGCTCAAATTTTAGCCTGACAGTGCAAATCTCAATGGCATTTTTTCAAATAAACAGATGCTTAAATAAAGAATATACCAACCACACAATTTTTAAAGTTAGTAATATACTTTGTATTGCCCTCAACTAAGCAAAAGGATTTATTTACTCTACTGCCATGAATAATATGAAGAAAGAGAAATAGACCAATCCCAAATCTTCACATGAACCAGGCACACAAGTTGGACTTATAATTTAACAACAAAAAGACAAAGAACCCAATTTAAAAATGAGCAAAGGGTTTGAACAGACACTTCAAAGAAGCTATACAAATAGCCAATAAGCACGCTGAAAAGGTGCGTTACATCATTAGTAATTAGGAAAATGTAAACCAAAACCACAACACATCACTTAACACCCTAAGCTTCGGATAGCTATTATCACAAAAAGCAAAAAACAACTTGCACCTGTAATCCCAGCTCAGAAGGCTGAGGCGGGAGGATTGCGTAAGGCCAGGAGTTCAAGATTGCAGTAAGCCATGATCGTGCCACTGCACTCCAGCCTGGGTGACAGAGTGAGACTCCATCTCTATTAAACACAACAACAAAAACAAAAAAGAAAACAAGTATAGGCAATGATGTTGAGAAAGTGCAACCCTTGTACCTTGCTGGTGGGAATGTAAAGTGGTACAGGCACTGTGGAAATGGCGATTCCTCACAAAATTAAACACAGAACTACCACATGACCCAGCAATTCCATTTCTGGGTTGTATACCCAAAAGAGAGGAAAGCAAGGACTCACACAGATATTTGTACATCCATGTTAAAAGCAACACTGTTCACAATAGTCAAAAGGTGGAAGCAACCCAAGGGGCCATCAACACATGAATGGATAAACAAAATATGGTCTATACATACAATAGATTATTCAGCTTTTAAAAAGGAAATTCTGACACATACTACAACATGGATGAACCCTGAAGAGGTTATGCTTAATGAGATAAGCCAGTTACAAAAGTACAACTGTTATTGTATGCTTCCCCCCCATTCTTTTTTTAACAAATAGGGTCTTACTCTGTCGCCCAAGCTCAAGTACAGTGGCACAATCATAGCTCACTGTAGCCTCGAATTGCTCAAGTAGTTCTTTTGCCTCAACCTCCCAAATAGCTCAGACTATAAGCATGCGCCACCATGCCCAGCTGATTTTTTTTTTTTTTTTTAAGAGACGGGTCTCACTATGCTGCCCAGGCTGGTTTCAAACTCCTGGCCTCAAGCAATCCTCCTGCCTCACCCTCCTCACATGCGTGAGCCACCGAGTCCAGCATGCTTCCTCTGACATGAGGTTACCAACATAGTCAAATTCATAGAAACAGAAAGTAGAACGGTGGTTGCCAGGAGCTGGGGGGGAGATGCGAATGAGTTGTTGGCGTTTAACAGGTGTAGAGTTTCACAGTTAGGAAAGACGGAAAAGGTTCTGGAAATGGATGGTGGTGATGGGTGCACAACAATGTGAATGTACTTAACTGCCACAGAAATGTACACTTAAAAGTGGTTAAAATGGTAAATTTTATGTTATGTATATTTTATTATACACACAAAAAAACTCAAATGAGATACCACTTCATATCCACTAAGATGGCTAGAATCAAAAAGCCAGATAACAACAAGTTTTAGTGAAGATGTGGAGAAACTGGAATTCTCATATGTTGCTGTGGGTATGTAAAGTGGTGCATTGCTTTGTAAAACAGTTTCTCAAAAAGTTAAAAACAGAATTACCATAAGACTCAGCAATTCCACTGCTAGGTATATGCTCAAAAGAACTGAAAACATGTCCACACAAAACTGGTACCTGAATGTTCATGGCAGCATTTTTCATAATGGCCAAAAAGTAGAAACAGCCCAAATGTACATCAACTGATGAATGAATAACAAACTGGTATATCCGAACAATGGAATATTACTGAGCTATAAAAAATTTTGGGAATGAAATAGATACATGCTACCACATGGATAAACCTTGAAAACACTAGATTAAGTGAAAGACGTCAGTGACAAAGGACCAGTGTCTATGATTCCATTTATATGAAATGTCCAGAAATGGAAGATCCGTAGAGACAGCAAATAGATCTACGGTTGCTTGAAGGAAGGGGGAACAGGAAGCGACTGTTAATGGGTACAGAGTTTCTTTCTAGCGTGACAGAAATATTCTGGAATTAGATTATGGTGACGGTCATATAACTTTGCGAATATTCTAAAAACCAATGAACTGTATACTTTAAAAGGCTGAATTTTATAGGGTATGAATTACATCTCGATTTTTTAAATTATGGGATTTCTTTCAGATTCAGATCTTTTAGATTTCAACTTCTTTTAGATAAGTAATTAAAACGTAATTAAGTCATAATAAAAGATATATTCTGGTGATGATTACTTCTCATCTTATAAAATGTATTATTTTCTTTTATTAACAAAAATTTAGACTGAAAATTTTCAGAAGCCAAATGAAAAATATGAGAGAGTACTTAAGTTTTCAAAATTCTTTTAAAACTTATTCCAGCAAAAACGTCTGACTACTACTGTTCTAGATGTAGGGGCGCTTGACACTCTCTGCATCATTTTTGGCGTCTGGTGTGGCCAATGACATGCAGTGAGAGCAGCAGTCCACCTGGACAGGTCACACACTCTGGGACAGCCGGGCACCGACCCTGTCCCCTCAGACGACAGAGAACACAGGTGACGCTCTCCCACCGGCTCTCCTGAAGCATCCCCTGCCTCAGTGAGCTTAAGATCTGAGAAAATTATCCAACTCTTCTCCTCAAGTTAATGGCTCTACCAATTGCTGGAATGGAGTAAGAAATATATTTTATACGTCTCTTGTTACAAAGCACTATAAGTGTCCCTAGGTGATTGCAGTTAACACACACTACTAGAAGAATTCTACTTTGATAACGTTCTTAGTTTTAACATAGCTAGAAGTGAGAGAAATTGATTCAAATTATCCAAGTGCTCCCCAGAACATTATATTAATATTTATATATAGACAACTGATTTTTATATTTGAAGATACTTCCATGTTTTTACTGTATCTAGGCCATGTTTTGTTCCTTTAAAGTCACGTTAGGGTAAAAATTTAAAATACTAACCAAAGGTTTCATAAGGTTCTTCATCTTTCTCATTTTCACCCAGCCTGCCAATGCTTGAGCTATCAGAATCAACAGGAAATTCGAACACATCAGAAGGCTTGCGCTTTTGACCAGTTTTCTAAAAGTGAATAAAGTCAAAGTCACTGAATTGGCCCTCACAAAGAACATTACAAAGCTGATTTATTTAACAAGGATATTCTTGCTATCACTGCTGCCCAAAGAAGCAATCCTTATACATGAGATGACAGATACACTAACTACCCTGACTGGGTCATTATACAACATAGATATGTATCAAAACATCAAATTATAGCCCATAAACAGGCACAATTATAATGCATCAGTTCAAATAAATAAATAAAGAAGCAATTCTTAACACTTTTTTGGGGAAACAGACTCCTTTGATAATCTAAGGCAGGGACTGGCAAACTTTTTCTATAAAGGACCAGAGAGTAAATATTTTAAGCTTTGCAGGCCAAAGGTTTCTGTTGTGCCCACTAACTCTGCCATTGCAGAGTGAAAGCAGGCAGTGACAATGCAAAAAAGAACGTGCATGGATATACTCCAATAAAATTTGACTTATGGACACTGAAATTTTAATTTCATCATATCATTTTCACATGTCATATTTTTATTTTATTTCAAGCATTTAAAAATATAAAAATCATTCTTAGCATGCATGGCTGTACATAGGTGACAGGGAACTGTGGCTCATGCCTGTAATCACAGTGCTCTGGGAGGCTGAGGCAGGAGGATCACTTGAGGCCAGGAGTTCGAGACCCCCACCTCTACAAAAAATAAAAAAAAAAAAATTAGCCAGGTGTGGTGACACAAGCCTGTAGTTCCAGCTATTCAGGAAGCTGAGGCAGAAAGATTGCCTGAGCCCAGGAGTTGCAGGCTGGAGTGAGCTATGATCGCACCACTGCATGCCAGCCTGGGCAACAGGGTGAGACTCTGTCTCTAAACAAACAAACAAAAAAATTAAAATTTTAAAGTTAAAAAAAAAAAAAAAAAGATTTGGCCCACAGGCCGTAGTTTGCCTAGACCCTTGACCTAGGGAAAGCAATGGGCCCTCTCCCCAGAAATATTTCCATATATCTGAAAGTTCCTAAGTAGTTCTGAGACTCAGGGGTAAAAACTGACTAAAGGAGACACACCAGGTTTCCAGTTCAATATGCTAACAAGCCCGTAAGGTTTGCTACCCCAAATCCTAACGAAAGATGAAAACATATAGGAGAAAATCTTCCATAGTAGTTCTGGAAAATGTGGAAGGATACTATTATCAGATATGACAAAAAGACAATTCTGTAAGATATAAAGATGAAGAAACAAAACTGGCAAAACAAAAACTTTACCACTCATAGCCCCTCACTGAAAGAATCATTCCTGGAGTGCTTGGGGGTGGAATGCCAGAAAAGAGCTGGCAGATCTTCCACCCTAAGGCAAAAGGGGCCCCCACCAGGCATAAGGCAGCTTCCTTGCGGAGGGAGGACAGGAAAGCGGAAGAAATCCATTCCGGGCACTCTGGACTGTCAGCTAAGGAAGGCTGGGAACAGGGCTAATGAGCTAAGCAAAATCCCCCCAAGGCACACTGGACTTCAGTGACCAAGGGCAGAGCAGCCGGGCAGGAAAGCCGAGAAAGACAACCAAAGAACCAGTGGTCCAAGGCTGAGGTGGGAGCAGAGCACTGGGCAAAATCTTGCAGAGGTATCCCAGGGTTTCAGAGAGAGGAAAAGAACCATCTTCTGAGGGTTGGGGACACAGTGTAGAGAGAGACCACCTAAGACAGAGGAAGCCAGAAGCAGAACAGAGAGCAGAAAGAACTCTCAACTGCTTGGTGACCTGAACAATAGGCAGTTATCATACACGATGTGAAGTCCGGTGCCAACAGGACAAGCCATTGGAAAAGAATTTGGAATTAGCTATCAAGAGTGTTAAAGAAACGCACCTGCCTTTAACATATGTTTATTTATTCTAAGACTCTATCCTAAAGAAAATTAAAACTAATGCGGACTAAGTGGAATTTCATGAAATCGTAAATAATTGTTGAAACATGGAGTAATGGCTTTAAGTCAAAAAAGCAAAATATAGAAAGTTGTACAATTTTTACATGATGTCAATTACGTAAATGAAAATAAAACGTAGGCTCAGAAAAAAGGAGGTTCTAAAATGTTCACAAAGGTCATTTTCTCCTTTATATTAAAAAAAAAAGTGTGAGCGAAAGGAATACAGTTTTTCACTACAACAAACATTGAGCTTACCAAGTGAAGTCTACAAAACTCTGAGGTCCCCACAAAATGTTATTTTGAATTGTCAATTATGAGAAAATTACATTAAAACATAAAAAGATAACTTACATCTTTCACGGACTGTGTTCTTCCTAAAGTGTTCTTTGAATATCTTGCACTGCTAAATAGCAAAACAAAACAAAACAAAACCACACACACACACACACACAAAAGAGTTAGGAAATGTTTAAATTATTGGGGAAAACACTGTAACTTGTGACCTGTTCCAAATTATCTTCCTTATCAGTTACATTAATAGGGTGCAGCCAATGCAACTTAGGTTATGGTAAAATCCTTTTAGAAAGCAGAACCTGTACCCTACAAATTTAATTATACTTTTTATAGGCCAAATCCTATCATCAGTGCATAAAATAACATACCTCTTTCGTGAGGGACATGGAAAACTCCTAATCATGGTGTTATCCTGTTTCCCTGAGGTCTTAATCAGCAATTATTGACTTTTTCTGCAGAACTGGGCAAAGGGGAGGTACGCTAACACGAAGCACCTGACACCGGTTCCATCCTGCAGCTGGCTCTCATACACACATTTTCTCATTTAACTTAACAGTCCTATAAGTTGAAAGTGAATCCCACATTACAGATGTATGCTTGCCCAAAGCAACAGAGTCAAGAAGGAGAGAAACCTGCACTGCAATTCATATTAGTTCAAATCCAGAGCCTGCCCTCTTTACACCCCTTCACACTCCCTCCTTTGGACAACAGGGTAAAAAGATAAAGTTGTGCGTCTTCTACAAGCTCTCTACCAACTGAGTGAAGGTGGGGGCTTCCAAAAGATGAAGACAACTGTGATAATCTACCTGTAAAATTTTTGTTGTACGTGCACTAATGTGTTTTGGAGGGAAGGAATGAATAGGTTTCACGAGTCTCAAACTCCAGAGTTTAAAAAAAAAAAAAAAGACAACAAAAACCACTGACCTATCAGTTGAACTCTTTTCAGCTGACATTCAAGGCTACTGTATTCTTTTCTAACCCTCTTCTCCACTGGGCGTCTTCAGTTCTTCTCCACGAGCCACAGGAGTTTAGCCTCAGTTTTCCCCACCTCCAGCTTCCATCCCAAACCTGCACCTACAAACACCGCCTTCTCCAGGCAGCCTTCCTACCGCCCAGGAGGAACTCCTCGGTGTACGGTCTCGTGTGCCGGCTGTAACTAGCCAAGGCCGGACCTTGGATGGGAATTTTCCACGAATGCATGAAGACTAACATTAAAGCGCAGTTCTGCAACCTATTTCTAAATACATGCCCTTTTTGATAAAAATAAACTGCTCTGACCCACCCTGGAATGCCGGCTTAACAAGCTGCCGCTTGGCTCCCCAGCCAGAGATCTGTTTCAGTTTACAGTCCATAGTTTCTGTTACAAAAACAGCAGGGTCTTCAAAATACGAATACTGTCAGCCAGAGTGCAAACGTCACTAGAACACGTCTGACAAACAGTAGACATTTAATAATGATTTGTTGAATACTTTGTTTTCAAACTAGTATTTTGAGACCTACTACTTTAGACTTCGCTCATCTACACAAAGTAATGAGGACACTAGCTTTCTCCCCTACCTGCTGGATAGTTTTAAGCCGTAACTCCTTTAATCTAGAAAGTTGAGACTATGAATAGATCCATTTTACAGGCGTGGAAACCGAGGCCCTGAGCGATTAGCTACTCGAACTCCACAGCGGCAGCACGAACAGCTCCAAGAGGCACAAACGGCTGCGGAGAGGAAGAAGGTAAAGCCGGCCTCCAGCCCCGCGCTCCGAGGGTCGGCAGTACTTACCGTGCACGCCGGGGCAGCCGCACCGGCCGCCGAGGAGCCATCGGGCAGGTCTCTGCGCCGGCGCCGTCTGAAGCTCCCGCCAAGTCCCGGGCCGCTCAGAGCAGCCAGTCCGGGCGGAGCATGCGCGCCCCGCCCCGCTCGTTCCGGAGCGAGCCCAGGCTCCTCCCCGGCCTGGAGCGTGAGGTAAAACACGGCCTGGGTATTCCGCCACAACGGAGCTGGAGTTCATGTCTTACAACCTGTTGCTGACGGTTCCTGCGACGCCAAAGATTTTTCCGGGTTTTCCCTCCCACCCGCACAGCCTGTTTAATCTTCGCTCTAAAACCCGGAAGTCGCGAGGGCCCGCATCTCAGGGGCGGGGAAAGGGGAGGGGCTAGCAGGTAACAGGTGGATCCAGACCCGGGGAGGGAGCTGCAGCTGTGGGGCCCCGGGGCGGTTGTCTAGCGCAAGGCATTGCATTTGGCGGCTAGCACCCTGCTGCCTTTAATCTGCGGTGTGAGCTCGGCTTGTTATTTTACCTCTATTCCAGTATCTTCATTTGAAAATGGGCAGGGTCCCTTATGGAGCTAATAGTCTCTGATTCTTTTCTTTCTGTCAAAATTTTATTATAACGCAAAAGAATAAAATTGAACCCTTACCTTACACACTATATAAAAATTAACTCAAAATGGATGAAAGACCTAAACATAAAAGCTAAAACTATAAAACTCTTAGAAGAAAACATACGGCAAAAGCTTCATGAACTTGGCAATGATTTCTTGGATATGACACCAAAAGCACAGTTTGGGATGATAAATAGTGGTGGATGGTTGTGCAACAAGGTGAATGTACCTGATGCCACAGAACTGTATATTTAAAAATGGTTAAAATGCTAAATTTTATGTTAGGTATATTTTACAGTAAAAAACATAACATGTTTCATGCATACAAAAGAATATAACATGTATAATGTGAAGATAAAAAGAAATACCCATGCAACCATAACTGTATTGGGACGTAAATCATTATTTTATATAATTCTTGAGCACCCTTCTGAATGGCACCCTTCTTCTCCTAAGAATAATCACTCTACTGATTTTCTGTTTATCACTCCTATGCCTTTCTACCTTGATATAGCCCTAAATAATGTATTAATTTTTGCATGTTTCTAAACTTTATATAAATGATATTTGGTAGGTATTCTGCAAGTGCCCTTTCTTACTCAAAGCTATAACTTTTGGATTTATCCACATTGTATCCACATCACATGTAGCTGTAGTTCATTCATTTTCATTGTCTGTGGATCACATTAGGTAAATATACCACATTTTATTTATCTTTTGTGTATGGATACATCAGTTGTTTTCAGTCCTTTGCTATTACCAACAACGCAGCACTAAACAATCTCGTGTGTGTCTCACAGAACACGTCTTTCTCTAAGGAAAGATTCAGTAGTGATATTACTGCTATGTAGGCTATAGACATTTTCAGTCTTATGTGATAATGCCAAATTTTACACATTGTTTTGTAGATTATACAATTTACACGACCATAAGCAGAGCAGTGTGTAAGACTCCCCTTGGCTCCACATACCTTTTTTTTTTTTTTTTTCCCCCTGAGATAGAGTCTCACTCTGTTGCCCCGGCTAGAGCGCCATGGCATCAGCCTAGCTCACAGCAACCTCAAACTCCTGGGCTCAAGCAATCCTCCTGCCTCAGCCTCCCAAGAAGCTGGGACTACAGGTATGCGCCACCATGCCCGGCTAATTTTTTCTATATATTTTTCGCTGTCCAGCTAATTTCTTTCTATTTTTAGTAGAGACAGGGTCTCACTCTTGCTCAGGCTGGTCTCGAACTCCGGAGCTCAGAAGATCCTCCCTCCTTGGCATCCCAGAGTGCTAGGATTACAGGTGTGAGCCATCACGCCCCACCCACATACTTTCAAATACTTAGAAATTTGAAGAGTTTTACATTTTATATGTATCTAGTGAGTTATAATGGTATTTTCTTGTATTTTTGGTTTGCCTTTCCCTGCAATTGATCATCTTTTCATTGCTTTTTCTTCCCCCCACCCCCACTTCAAGGAGCACCAGAATCTTTTCATTGTTTATGGGTCATTCCTGTTTCCTCTTCAGTGAAATGCTTGTTTACCCTACTCAGAATCATTTGGGTCAGTGCCACAGACGGGTAAATCACCTTGAGGTATTGAATGTAGTTCCTCATTGATGGGTAGAAATAGGGTTCCTGGAGCCACTGAAAGTTGTCACCGTTAGGAGAGTGGGTAGGTTGCTCCATTTTCTGAGAAAGGGGTACAGTCAAAACTTTTATGCTCATAACAGAATAGTCACCCTTCCTCCCATAGATACAGAAGGGAAATATCGACAGCGGGGAATATGTAGCAGAGGGAATGGCCTGAAAAAAACAGCAAAAATGTTTTGTCTCTTTAAAATCTTCTCACTGTTTTTGAGAACTAAAACCTGTCTCAGGCCAGTGGTCGGAAGGGGTAGGGGATGTCCTTTGTTCTTTGTGCTACAAAAGAACTGTCTGGAAGGAGGGCGCAAGTTCTGGGTGGAGGTCACAAGATTGTTTTAGGCAGCGATGGGACGAAGATGGGACCATCAGAAGCTGGGAACCCACCCTTTAAAAGGTCTGTATTTCAGCTTATCATTAGGATGACGGCATTATAGACAGTGGTCTCCATCCTCCTCATTGGCCGGCAAATTAATAAAACTCCTTCTCCTCAAACCATTTTTTCTCGTTTTTCTGATGTGGCCTCAAGGACAAGTGCTGAGCTTTTGGTAACTTGCTTGCGAGTCTGAAAAAAGACACTATCCAACTGTCAAGACAGAAAGGGGTTCAGCCAAATAGTTTTAAATAACAAAAGGAATTCATGAGCACGTGTTCCTGAGAAGTCCAGAGGTAGAATGGATGTCAAGCTTGGTTTGATCCAGAGGTTCAAGAAGCCATCAGGGCTCTGAGTCCACTTTTTGCCCTTCTTGTACATCAACTTTTTCCTCAGACTGGGTCCTCCCCCGTCATCATTATCTTCTCCCAGATTTACTGAGCATTTACTATGTATAATCCAGGCAGTGTTCTGGGTACTTAGTATCTATTAACTCGTTTACTCCCCTCAATACCCCTACACGGTAGGCACTGTAATCTCACTGTAATCTGGGGATACTGAGGAGCAGTCCTACTGATAGAAAGTGGTGGTGCCTGAGGTAGATCCTGGGAGTCTGGCCCAGAGCCTGCACCTGCCAGCATCGCAAGCCTCACGACTGAACTCTGCCTTAGAGAAAGAGACTCGCCATCTCTCGGTGCTCCTGGAATAGGGCCTGACATACCTATCTGTATTAGTCAGGGTTCTCCAGAGAAATAGAACCAATATATATATGGAGGGAGGGAGGAAGGGAAGGGAGAGAGAGAGAGAGAGAGTTCAAGGAATTGCCAGTGTGATCCTGGAGGCTGGCAAGCCTGAAATCTCTAGGACAGGCAGGCAGGCTGGAAATTCAGGTATGAGTGGATATTGCTGTGTTGAGTCCATAATCTGCAGAGAATACCAAGCAAGCTGGAAACCCAGGTAGAGTTTCTATGTTGCAGGCTTGAGGAGAATTCCTTCTTCAGAAAATCTTAGTCTTTTTTTTTTTTAAGGCCTTCAACTGATTGGATGAGGCCCACCCTCATGACAGAGGGCAATCTGCTTTAGTTAAAGTCTACTGATTAAAATAGTAACCCCTTGGCCGGGCACGGTGGCTCACGCCTGTAATCCTAGCACTCTGGGAGGCCGAGGTGGGTGGATCACTTGAGGTCAGGAGTTTGAGACCAGCCTGAGCAAGAGCGAGACCCCATCTCTACTAAAAATAGAAAGAAATTATCTGGAAAACTAAAAATATATATAGAAAAAATTAGCCGGGCATGGTGGCCCCATGCCTGTAGTCCCAGCTACTCGGGAGGCTGAGGCAGTAGGATCACTCAAGTCCAGGAGTTTGAGGTTGCTGTGAGCTAGGCTGACGCCACAGCACTCACTCTAGCCCAGGCAACAGAGCGAGACTCTGTCTCAAAAAAAAAAAAAAAAAAAAAAAAGTAGCCCCTTCTAAAAAATACCTTCATGGCATGGTGTTTGACCAAAACAATTGGGCACTATAGCCTAGCCAAGTTGACACAAGACCTTAACTGTCACACTTCCCCTGAACCAAACCCTGGGGCCAAGGAAATGGAATACACTCATTAGCTTCCTGGAACCACAAGGATTCCCACTGGAACGGGGATGTCTGTACATTGGGAAAGGGGGAAATGGATGCTGCAAGACAGGCAGCTCAAATTCACAACAGAAACTTGCCCGAGGTTGTAGAGCTAGTCATAGGGAAGCCAGGATTCCAACCCAGGTATTCTAACACCCAAATCCACCTTTATTCCACCCCACCATGCTGCTTTCTCAGTTAAACTATTAGCTTAGAACAGTGATGGTCAGTTTGGGTGAGGGGAAGTCAGAGAGAAAGGGTATTCCAGGGTCTCGGGTTGGTGTAGATGATAAAGCAGGTCAATACTGTCACAGGAGGAAGACTCCAGTCTGCTTGGTCAGAGGCTGTGTGAGAACAGCCATCTTTAAGTTCTGTTGGTCATCTGTGTTGTTGAGTATGGAGACCAGAACACCTTCACGAGCTTCTGGATATGCAAAGCCAGGCACAGAGCGTAGTTTGGGGTGGGAGGAGAACAAAAAGGCTCATCACAAAACATGAACAAAAGCAGGGGGATGGGGCGGGGCGGGGAGGGGAAGGGCGCAGCAGGGGAGAAGCTGCAGCCAGTGAGAGAAGGAGCCCTCCCACAAGGAGGATGTTGGGCTACTTTTTAGGGAAGCTGTGGTCAGCATTTCCTGTTTTAAGACGGTGCCTGTGTTGTGCTGGTGGCTTTCCGCTGCTGTTTGTGAGTGTTTGCCAAGTCAACAGCCTTGTGTCAGTGTGTCTGGGGCAGCGAGGAATGAAGGGTAGTGTTCCGGACAGGGTGAAGCGAGGGTGTTAGAGAAGGACAGGGGCTGAGACCACAGGAGTGGAGGCAGCAGGGTTGGGGGCCCTGGAGGGGACCCTGGAGGTGACCTGGAGAGCAACTGCTGAGGATCCTCCGATGTACCAGAGAACCAGTGACCTCAGGATGCTGGGGTACACGTAGGTAGCAGGTCCTTAAATTATATACTTTCATGTTTGGGAAATGCAAAAAAACAAAACAAAAAAACCCCAAAAAACCAAACTAGTGCTTTATAATACAAACTACAGAAAATAAGAAATTACAAAACTTCTTGGATGCTTGGGAGAAATTGCGTGATCGGGCATGGACACTTCCCTATGGAAATATATCTTCCCTGTGGAGAGGGTTGATGTATATATTAGTTCCATATTTTTTAATTATTAGTTTGATTTTAAATGAGAATATTATTCTTTATCTTACAGGATTATTATAAAGATGAGGCAAAGAATATGGAGGTCCCTAGATACAGCTAAGGGCTTATCATTCCTTAGTGTGCCTCTTAGCTTTTTTCTAGTGAGCGTTTCTGTAGAATTTTCTGTTCAGCACTGTGTCCACCAGAGGGCAGATTAAGAAAAGGAATGAAGATCTGAAAATGTAATTGGAGAACAGAGACACTCATTTTCAGACAGGGTAAATATTGATTCAGTTCAAGAAAGTTAATAAGACTAGAAATTTTTTTTTTTTTTTTTTTGAGACAGAGTCTCGCTCTGTCACCCGGGCTAGAGTGCGGTGGTGTCATCATAGCTCACTGCAACTTCAAACTCCTGGGCTCATTCAATCCTCCTGCCTCAGCCTCCCAAGAAGCTGGGACTGTAGATTTTTGCCACCACATCCAGCTAATTTTTCCATTTTTTGTAAAGATGGGGTCTCACTCTTGCTCAGGCTGGTCTTGAACTCCTGGCCTCAAGTGATTGTCCTGCCTCGGCCTCCCAGAGTGCTAAGATTACAGGTGTGAGCCTCTGTGCCCAGCCAAGACTAGATATTTTAACTGTTCTTGCTTAACAAATTTTTTCCCTTCATGTAAATGATATTCTTCCATAATTTATCAAATCCATTCCTATAAGCTTCCCTTAAGGCAAAGAATATGATTTTCTATTGTGGAGGGGAAAATAATTTATTTCTCAAATTTTCCTACTTTCTTATTTAACTTCCTACAGCACCTCCTAATTATTGGGTACACAGGAATATCTCACTAAACTTAGCAGTTTATCAAACAAAAGTCATTATCTGTTTTAAACAGGCCAAGTACTCAACATCTGTAACTATGACACTGAAAAACAAACTTGAAACGTCCCAGGAGGGTAAGGGTGAGGAGCAGGGGAGGAAACTTTCTCTTGGATGTTTTCTTGAAGAAAAAGAGGAAATAAAGGCCAGGCGCTGTGGGAGGCGGAGGCTGGAAGATCCAAGATCACTTAAGGCCAGAAGTTGGAGACCAGCCTGAGCAAGAGAAAGACCCTGTCTCTATAAAAAATAGAAAAATAAACCAGGCATGGTGGTATGCACCTGTAGTCCCAGCTACTTGGGAGGCTGAGGCAGGAGGATTGTTTGAGCCCAGGAGTTTGAGATTGCAGTGAGCTGTGATGACACCACTGCACTCTAGACCGGGTGACAAAGTGAGACCCTATCTCAAAAGAAAAGGAAAAGAAGAAATAAAATCCAGAAAGGAAGTATGCCTCGGTGTCTTTTAAAGTTAGAGGGCAGAGATTTTTCCACTGTAGCAAACTGCATTGACATTAGATCCCTTCCAATGTCACGTGATTCTCAACATTTCCCTGGCACTGTTACCCAACTGCTAAACTTATTTGCTCTGTAACTAATGTTGCTCTACTTTTTCCAGACCTAACTGGCACTGCTCCTACCCAAGCTGAGATCACATGGCTAACTAGGTCTGAGTACATCATGACCAAGCAATGTCACATGTTTCAGATTCCATTCCCAGCTGCCTGAAGGGCTAAGAGAGTCTGGTACTGGAATCCTGGCAGAAGCATTCTAGCAAAATTCAGGATTTCTTTAGCCAAGGAATGGCAGACTCCCAACCTGCACAGGAAATCATTGTATACCTCAGACTGATATAAAAGAACCCAGTGAGTGCATAAGCTGAGAAAGAGAAAATGAAAGGATATCCCAAAGAAAAAGATTTTCTTAAGGAGAGAAAAATAAGGAAAGAAATAAAATTTCTACAGTAGAGACTTTGTCTCCATAACTTTCCCTCAAGCTGTGGTTAGAAAAGAACTTTCTGGAAAACGTTTTCATCTTTTGAATGAGCTTGCTCACTCTGACGTCGCTTTTTCTTTTTTTTAGACGGGGTCTCACTCTGTCAGCCCAGGCTAGCGTGCATTGGCGTCATCATAGCTCACAGCAACCTCAAAGTCCTGGGCTCAAGCGATCTTCCTGCCTCAGCCTCCCGAGTAGTTGGGACAGGTCCACGACACCACGCCCAGCAAATTTTTAATATTTATTTTGTAGAGACAGGGTCTCAATATTGCCCAGGCTAGTCTTGAACTCCTGGCTTCAAGTGATCCTCTTGCCGCAGCCTGCCAAAGTGCTGGGATTATAGATGTGAGCCACTGCTCCCGGCCTGATATGACTTCTGGTTGGCCTGAAAACCCACACAGCTGTGAGGCTGACCTTGTGTGAAGGGTTCCCAGCAACCGGCGTCCTTTCCTCTGGAACCCTCTCTGCCCAGGCACGAATGCAATCAGCAGATGGTGTCCGTCAGACAGACTTCCAGGTGATGCAGAAAACTTCATAGACACCTCTCTAGAAGGAAAGCCTCTGGCCAGCTCCTCTCACCCAGTGGTCCTTGTCACTTAGCATAAATATCATTACCACCCTACTCCCACCTCACATCACTGCTGGGCCACAGTCGGGCTCAACTCTGTTTCCAGGGCTTGGAGAATCAGAGGCAGCTTCCTAGAGGAAGTGCCACCTACAATCCTACTGAAGGAGTAGGAGCCACCAGGCCAGGGTGCTTTGCAGAGAGCAGGATGAATCAGTTCAGTGTGGCTGGAACAGAGTTGGGAGGGGGCAAAAGATGACACCAGGCATCCAAGCAGGGGTCCTCTCAGTTCTTGCTCCTTCAAGTGCGGTACACAAACAGGCAGCCCTGGTGTTGCCTGCAGTTTGTGAGCAATGCAGAGTTGCAGACCCGATTCTAGATTTATGGAACCAGAACCTGCATTTTCAAATCCCCAGGGGATGTGATGCACAGTAAAGTGTGCGAAGCCCTCCTCTAACTACAGTTCAGACTCAAGAGCCATGGGAAGCCTCTGAGAGATTAAGCAGGAGAATCACTTGGTAAGACTTGTGATTTAGGAAAATCATTCCTGCTGCAAAGTGGGTAAGTTAGCAGAGATCAGCACAGGTGACAGGGAGGCCAGCTAATAAGAGGCTGGTGTAGTTGTCCTGGCAAGAGATGGCCTCTGCCCTGACTGAGTAGCGGGCATGAGGAGTGGAGAGCATGGCCAGAGCTGCTAGACAATAGGAGCAGGCATGGGCAGGAGCTGGTGGCTGAGGCTGCCTGGGGCAGGCCTGGAACGGCTCCCAAATGCACGGCCCACTGACAGCTGAGCCAGGCGGGGCTGAGGAGCTGGCAGCAGCGCAGCAGCGTGGGGGAGGGCAGTATCAGTGGGTGTGGGAATGCAAGAGCCTCCAAAACCAGAGTCCCTCTGTGTCTGCACACGTCACCTACGCAGAATGTGAGGGAACTGGTTTTCGCACATGCTCAGTGTGCGTCCCATTTGGTGCAAGGCGCTCAGCCGCCCCTGTGGCATTACTCACTCTGTGGTTTGGAACAAGCCACATGGAAAGCAGGAAGCCTGCCTCGTGTTTTTGGAGGGAAATCCAGCAGTCTTGGTACTGAGCAAGGACAATTTTGGTCAGAGAAATTTGACAGTCAAAACCGTTCCCCTTCCCCAGTAAAAATCTCAGCAAACAAGAGTAGTTAAGAAGTTACCTGCAAAACATATTTGTGGGGGAAAAAAAAAAAAAATCTTGTTTTAGGCCAAGAACAGAATCTCTCTACACCTGAAGAAAGCTGCTTAGAAGCAAAATCCGCCTAGCAAGACTTCTATTCTTTGAGAAAGTCAACAGTGTGAAGGAATTTAGAGTCCAAAGGAAAACCTGAATTTGTTTCTATGCTAAATGTATGGATAATGAGTGGGTTGGGTCAATTTTCCTAATCACCCAAGCTGAGGGAAGAAGTGCTTTTAATCTGCACCGACACATACCGAGGCATCTGCTCCAGGCCACGGGGGTGCAAAGTCAGCCAGGGTGGGGGTGTGGTCTCCCGTTCTGCAGGCTCCGCGACAACCTGGAGCTGAGGCTTCCCAGCACCGGGCGTCGGCACAGGTTGTTTCGGTGCTGGGAACCTCGGGAGAGTCCCCTCCACTCAGACTCAGCTGCAGCCACTTTCTGTAGTAAAAGTGGAGGCTGAGGCTGAGGGTTGGGAGGCACGGGGGCCAGCCTAGCGGACCCACGGCCCTCGCCTGCCAACGTGCTGCCAAGACCTTCCCTCCATCCACCTGCTCTGCACCCGTGACAGGGAAGGATTGGCAGACTTCCCTTCCGCTTATGCTGCCATGAAAGGAAACAGCAGCTGGAGATGTGGATTAGAACATAAAAAGGAAATTCCAGAGTCCCTGGCATTTATCTTCCTTCCCATTATGGCATGACTCACTTAAAACTGCAAACAGGTATATCTGCAAGGGAAAGTTTAACTGCACCTGAGGATTGGCTAATTAAGAAAACTTATTCAACAGTGACTGGATGCTCAGGGCACTGGGCATCACACCACAGAGGGGAAGGGACAGCAAAAAAGGTGACCCAGGCACGGAGAGGCCCTGGAGTCCAGCAAAATCCAGCTCAGCCACTTACTAGGCGTCTGAACTTGGGTAGTTAGCTGATCTCTCCAAGTTGTCATTTCCTCACCCGTAACAAGAAGATAATACTTAGCTGAAGAAACACAAGTATTCAGATAGAAGCTCCCTAATCTCCCACCCTAATCACCACGGGTCTGCCTGCATCTAACCCACATTTTCCACTTTCTCTCCTGTTTCAACTCAAGTGTCTTATCAATGGCCAATCTCCCCACTTAACTTCAATTCCAACCCTCCCACCCTCTTTCCCAAATCATCACTTTCTGTCTCTCTAGATCGTTCCCATCAGCGTGTCATTATGCTCCAGTACCTCCCATCCTAGAAACCGCCACTACCTGCAAGCAAAAACTCACCTCTCTCCAGTTAAACCACCCATTCACCCAGCTTCCTTCACAGTCAAAAAGAGCCGCCCACCCTTCTTCCTGACTCCCCGGGAGTGAAACAGGCTCCCTACCCGGCTAAGATAAGGATCTTAATAAATAAAAAAGGCAGAAAGGACTGGAAGCCTTACTGGACATACTGTATGTCCACAGGGCTTGGGCTTTGGAGGAAGAAAACAAACATCACCATATCAAACATAAATTTAAGAGAAGACAACAGATCTAACTATGACAGGCTTGGAAGAAACTGGGGGATTGATTAATACTTATGGAAAAGAAAATCTTTAAAATGATAACACGAGGAGTAGCATAGGGATAGAGGAAAAGAAAAAGTTGCCTAATATAAACGAGACACCGTCTAAGAACAGTTCTATGGTAAGAGAATTACTAAGATATAGTAGAATTCAATCTACCACAGAACCACCAATTATAGCCAATGTCTCCTGAATTGTAGCTTTCCAGCAAAGAAGATGCATTTCTAGGACTATCCCTATTATTCACATCATGATTTTCTTCTCCACGAAACTTTAGGCCTGTTGCCCAGAGACAACACTGTCTGTTGGTGTCAGAGATGACCGAGTTGGAAGAGGGTGACCTAAGTAAGGGGAGGACACAGTGGGGAAAATTTGGAGGCTGAGGGCCATTCTTGCTCTTTGCTCACATCACAGGCTGTCTGGAATATTAAACCTGACATTAAAAGAGATGCTTCACTCACTTGAAATGCAGAAATATTTATTTTGGTTTCCTTCATTGTTTTTGGAAATTCTGTTTTGGTTTATAAAACATAGAAATAGCCAACACTTAAAGCAAACATTCAAAACCCCAATGTGACAAATTATTGACTTTTGTGCAATTAAGAATACATATGAAGTTAGGCTACCAAATAGTGTTATTACAATGACAATTCTTTAGTGCAAACCCTGTTGTGCTTGTATAATACATGTACTCTCACATATCCAAAAACATTTGCTTTAAATGTATAAATGACAGCTCAATCCAGTCAAATGTGGCCAAGACTCGAAATAAAGTGAAATGCTGTTAATTTCCCAAATTAACATAAAAAAAATCCCTTGAGCAGTTAATCCCAGGAAACGATCTTTCCATATTTCTACATCCTAGAATTTTGGCTTGTCAAATACATTTCATAGAAATCAGGTAGCATTATGCTATAAGAACATTTGCTTATTTCTCTCCATTTCAGTAAGTACCCGAGTATATCTACTCCCTTATTTTTAAAGACATGCTTTGCCTGAGAGTTTATTTTGGGGGGCGGGGGGAAGCAAGTTATTTGCAACACGATCTTTTGATATGAAAACCGTATTAAAAATCCATTGGCCGTTACACACACAGAATGAGTGGTTCAGTGAAGATAAAGTAGACAGTTATTCAGCCATCACAGTTGAGCATGGTTGACCCAGGTAATTCTTTCTTTCTTGAAATGCTTGTCTTTACTGTTGAACCTAAGGCAGATTTTTAAATAATCCCTGGGAAGGGATGGAGGGATTCAGGTCTGGAGAACAGAGTCCGAGAGCATTCTGCTGCGAGTGAGAATCGGCCGGAGACTCCGTGCCTGCACTGTTCTGATTGGATCTGTCCTTAGGTTTACTGGAAACTGTACGCTCCAACAGGAACAAGAGGGGACTGTGGAGAAGAGTCGGAAGGGCTGCGTGAGTGCCTGTGAGATGGGGAGGGGTCGGTGGCAGGGATTAAAAAAAAAATCTCTGGTCCGCTTGTGACATTCTCCAGCCGGGACAGTTGTCCTTGTTTTTCAAGGGACAGCTTCCCTCCAGTGCACTGTACTCTTTAGAGCAGCAGAGGACTGCAGCATTTGCAGCAAGCAGCAGACAGCTCAGAGATAGCAAAGTCCTAATCCCTTGGTTAGAAAAACAGGGAGACAGAAGTTTTAAAACCCGCCTTTTTAACTGAGGAAGTCTCAAATAACTTAACACATTTATAGTTTTTCCTTTACAATTTTTAAGGCTCATTTTGGGAATCGTATATCACCATAAACATGGTCTACAACACGAGGTGACTATAAGGCAGTGTTCCATTTCCTCTAATATTCCTATGACAAGAACCCCAAGTAGACAAGGGAAACGCACACGTTTCCTTCCCTATGCTTGCTGTCGTCAAAATACCAACACGAAGGCCATCAGTAGAACAGGAGACTGTGGAGGTGTGCCGTTTCTTTTGAGCGGCCTTTCTCACGTTAAACCTTGATGGTGGAATAAAGTTCGTCTATCTGTGACCTGAAATAGTTCCGTAGCTCTGGCCTTTTTGCCTTCATTGTTGGAGTCAGGAGGCCATTGCTAATAGAAAATAATTCAGGATGTATCACAATGCCTTTGACCTGCAAATGAACAAGGCTGTTAGCAAAGGACAGAGGACACAGGTGATCCAGTCTAAAAAGCATGTAAGCCCGAAAGGAGGATCAAGACCCTCACGGGCCATCCAATCCATCCTCTCACTTCAGCCAAGATACACTTTCTCCACAAAGGACAAGCATTCTACTCTTAGGACAGAATTCGGGATTGTATCCTGACCTCCACAGGAAAACAGAATTCACACCCTTGGTTAAAAGAACCTTTCCTTTATCAAAACATTCCATTTCTCATGTATTTGTTGTCTCTCTCTCTCTTTTTTTTTTCAGACGGAGTCTTGCTCTGTTGCCCCAGGTAGACTGCAGTGGTCATTGTAGCTCACGGCAACCTCAAACTCCTGGACTCAAGGGATCCTCCTGCCTCAGCCTCTCGAGTAGCTGGAACTACAGACACGTGCCACCATGCCCAGCTAATTTTTCTACGTTTAATAGAGACAGGGATCTCACTCTTGCTCAGGCCAGTCTGGAACGCCTGACCTCAAGCGACCCTTCTGCTTTAGGCTCCCGGAGTACAAGGATTACAGGAGTGAGTGTATTTCTTTAGGTCATCTCATCTGCTTATAGAATCTACTTGTAAAAAAATCTTCAAATCAGAAATTTGTTTTACAGGAATCCATGCATTTAGATCAAAATCATACCTGTTCAAATGGTTTTAGACCAGAATCCTTCCCAACTCTCACCATGTCTTCTAGGATAGCTTTTTTGACATCCTAATAAAATAAAAAAAAAGAAGATACTTCCTCTGTTGGGGGTACCTGCACAAGCTTAGGGACATTTAATGCAAAGTTGAGATGCAGAAGACGGACTGGACTCTTCAGAACCTTACCTTATTTCTGCACAAGTCCTCAAAAGTCCCATCAAATCCTTTCTTTCGGGCCCAGAAACATAATGTCTCAGCATCTGGTACCACAATTGCTACAAGGAATGCCTTGAACACAGACAAGTGAGTTATTACATGGCTTGATCCAAGTGCTCTAAAATAGTGGTTCTTTATTTTTTTTTGTATGGACCTCTGGGAGGATCCGATGAAAGTTACGGCCCCTTTCTTCAGAACGTACTACTCCCCTTGCCCAGGAGGTCACGGAACCCAGGTTAAGAACTCCTGGCTCTAAAATACAGATGGCATCAGGAATTTCACAATTAATGTTTTTAAAGAACCACTAGAAATCAAAATCTAACAAAACTCTAATTTTTATTTACTTTTGTGTATACTTATTTCTATAAAATAGGGTCAGATAAATAAACAAGGTGATAGATATCAGATAACTGCTTTAAAAAAGGAAAGAAAATTTATACAGATTCATTCTTTTAAATCTCTAATACCTCACTCTTTATAATCTAGTAACAATAAAATTAAATAAAAATCAAAAGCGTGGTAAGATTCTAGATCAAAGAAAGATAGGTACAATCTCGAAGAAAAATAAGTACACTTCCTCTGTAAGATAATATCCTTCTAAAATAATTTTAAAATTTTAAGATCTGTCAAAAGATTAACTTTCAGGAAACCAGACCCCTTCTCTTCCTTGCCACCATCTGTCCAACATTTTGGCAAATACTGTACGTTTCACTGCAATATTGATTTTGATTTTCAACTTTGAGTATTCTTGGCTCACAACCACAATTTGCTCAAAAATGATTAGGAAGCACGTCATACAAAAGCTGGGTTTAATAAGTTTAGAATTTTCAACATTCTTATAATCCGCATATCAATATTTTCCTTCATAATTAAATTAGAAATACATCGCACCCAACCTCCAATATCTTTTTTTTTTTTTTTTTTTTTTGAGACAGAGTCTCACTCTGTTGCCCAGGCTAGAGTGAGTGCCGTGGCGTCAGCCTAGCTCACAGCAACCTCAAACTCCTGAGCTCAAGCGATCCTCCTGTCTCAGCCTCCCGAGCAGCTGGGACTACAGGCATGCACCACCATGCCCGGCTAATTTTTTCTATATATATTTTTTAGCTGTCCATATAATTTCTTTCTATTTTTAGTAGAGATGGGGTCTCGCTCTTGCTCAGGCTGGTCTCGAACTCCTGAGCTCAAACGATCCGCCCACCTCGGCCTCCCAGAGTGCTAGGATTACAGGCGTGAGCCACCGCGCCCGGCCAACCCCCAATATCTTTATTCAACTTTCCTTGGTGCACCAGACCACTCTTGGTAAAATAAAAACATGGAAATTAAAGAGAACGAACTTTTCCATGTAGGAAATCCCAAGCAGCGAAAACCAACGTGGGACAATGGCATTCCAGCATGTCAGACACGAAAGCCAATTTATACTCATCTCGAACTTTCAGTTGCGTTTAAAGCCCCCGGAGTCCAAGGCACTGGCAATGCCTAGGAACTGATTCTCACAGCCCAGAAAGCACATACCTCCAAGCTTTCCCCATGGACAAACACTTGAGCAACAGGTTCACTTCGAATGTAGATATTTTCAATCTTTTCAGGCGCTATGTATTCCCCTTGTGCCAGCTTAAATATGTGCTTTTTCCTGTCGATAATCTTCAAGGTGCCATTCTGTTTATCAGAGAGGAGGGGGCCATGAATGGGTCTGTGGCTGGTCTCCACCCAGGATCAGTCACAATACAGTACACGATATTCGATGTGCGCTATCGTTTAATAACATCTCACAGAGGCTGGTTATCTCATTTTACAGGGAGGGAAACCAAGGCTTAGAGAGACTGAGTAACTTGTCTGAGGCCATTGAGCCAAGTACAAAGATGGAGAAAGAGCCCCAGAGCCCATGCTCATTCAGCTGCACCACTTGGCACCAGTGACATGTCAGCCAGAGAGCAGGGCTTTGCTTCCCTTATCTCAGCCTGCTTCGTGTAGTCTCCTATCTGGACCAGGCACATACACATCTGGCTCAGGGCATGGGAGCAGGGACACAGACTTTTCCTCCCACAGTGCTCTGCACAGAGTAAGGGTTCAAGAAATGTTCACTACACAAAGGAAGAATTTAAGTTTCCTGTAGCATTGTTTGGAAGGGATGCGCCTGGCCCTTTGGGAAGAGCCAATCACCTGCCTCGCACCGTAACTGTGGGAGTGCTCACTAGCATCCAAGTGTCTCGGTGAGCAAAACCCCATCCCCAGCCCAGGGCCATTCTCTTGCCTCCAAAAGTCATCTGTCAGAAAGTTTCTAGGGTTTTCTCATTCCACACCAGATCTCCATTTTCAAAAGGAGCAGACTGAGGCCCAGAGAGATTATGAGATGTGTTCATGAGAGCCAGAGCTAGAGTTAGAACTGATATTTCAACCCTTTTGAACTTGAAGAGAGGGATTTAATTTCTTTCATTCATTCTTTCTTTTCTTTGTAGAGACAGGGTCTTGCTATATTGCCCAGGCTAGTCTTGAACTCTTAGCCTCAAGCAATACTCCTGCCTCAGCCTCCCAAAGTATTGGGATTGCAGGTGTGAGCCCCTGTGCCTGGCTTTTATTTCTAAATAGCTTGGGTATTATGAAACTTGAATTAATTTTGAGAGGCATTTTTCTAATCAATAAACATTCCAGAGAATTAAGCATTCTTATAGAATTAAATCTATAAGAATCAGACAATAAAAATTATAGTAGCCATTTTTAATGCTTCTAATTTAATAGAGTACTAATTTAGAAAAAGCAGTGGTTGTTACCACAGCAAACAAAGTTGATCAAGCCTATGGGTGTGACAGACAAGCCTTCTTGCACAAGTCTCTTGCTCCCAAGATAGACTCTCTGGAATCTCTCTACAGTAAGTGATTCCAAGACTAAATTCAAGGAGTTGGTCTAATCCAAGAAACACTGTATTTTTAATGAGATGACAGACCCAAGAAACACATTTATTCCCGAATTCTTGCCCACCCTACATTCCTGGCAGTCTACCACAACTTGTTTAACAAAGACCGCAACATCAAGGCACAGCATTGATATTGCAATGAGCCCTCAGCTCTTTGGATTCCAAACGGGAAACACCAACCAGAATTGATGTTAAGCATCAAAACAAAACATATTTGCTAAAGTGAAAGTGAAAACCCTAAGCAAGTATGCAAAGGGTGTAAACCTATCCCCGGCAGGAAGTGGGAGCACCTGCATCCCACCACTCCACAAGGAGAAAGGGAAAGAGAAAACTCGGGGAGCCGCTGCCACGTGGCAGCTGTACTGCAGATGGGTATTTTCTTCCCTACAGCAGTGGAACAAAACCGTTGGTGAACAGGGAGGCAACAACTTACTGGTAACCATTTCCCAATGTCCCCTGTGTGTAACCAGCCGTCTTTATCCAAAGCTTCTGCTGTTTTCACTGGATCCTTCAAGTAGCCCTGAAATACATTTGGCCCTTTCACACACACCTAAAGAAAAGAAGACCATCTGTTAATGGCATTTACTGGGGTTTTGCCAAAGAAAACTGGCGTGTGTGTGTGTGTGTGTGTGTGTGTCCCAGCCTTTAGCTAGAAGGCCTGAATTCCATGATCCAGAAGGACTTACCAGAGCCCTTTCTTAATTACCTCTGCTCCAGTCAAATTGTAGGGCTAACGTTTGCCTTGGGTTCCGGCTCAAAGCTGCCAGAAAGCCCACAGGGCACAAAATCACTTGTAAGTAACGAGGCTCCATCCAGTAGCCAGTGGCTCCCTAATAGCTCTCCAGGGCAATTAGCAGCCAGAAAGGGCTCCCCGGGGACTGAGGCTGCCAGAGCTTCACATACTCTTGGGACCACATCCCTCCCCTGCCAGGCAGAAAGAGGCAGGCATCAGTGTCCCTCCACCCCACACCTCGAGCGCTGAACGTGAACGGACCTTCAGAAAGAAGCCTGTCCGACTCCAGGATCACCTGGATGGCTCCGGTGAGCTGTGCTGGGACGTGGCACAGTGCTCGCAAAGGCCAGCTATCGCAGGAAATGGCAGTGAGGGTAAGGGACTAATGGGGTCTCTACTCACCTCACCCTCGCCCTTGGCAGCCATGTAATTCATTTCTTCCACATCGATGAGCTTTATAAGGCTGCAAGGCATTGGGGCCCCAACGTGGCCTGTGTATCGAATGAGCAAATGATCATCCCTAAGGGGGCTACTAGTAACCTCAGGTCAGATTATTTTTATAACAAACACATCTCCTCATGCTAAGAACATCTGGTATAAACTTCTGGTTTCTGCAATCACAGCCACTCTCTCCCTGATAAAAATAATTTAAGAGAGTTTATTCCTAGAATAGAGACAAAAATGTAAGTCTCTTTAGGACCTCCCAAGTCTGATGCTCTGAATTATTTGTAAATAATTTGGCCTCTGATTTTAAGGGTCACCACCTGGAAGCAAGCTTTCTAAAACTTTTACCCGGCTCCTGCGGTCGGACAGCCCCACCCGTTACTTGCCACTGCTCCCAGATACAGGCTTCTCAACGTCCCTGTCCTCCGTAAGGAGAGAGCACGTGCAGCTCTGCGGACCTCACGCTCCACCTGGCTCTGATCAACATGACCTTTATTTCCTTAAGTATGAATGAGCATGTTTTATATTTCAGCTTAGTGAGATAGGACAGTGCTTATTTCCACAGCTAGCTTAACTCTCTTGCCAAAGGGTATTAAGATTGGGTTGTCCTTTCCAAAAACAAAAATAATATATTAGATATGTTTTAAATGTCACAAGTAATCCTTCCTATGTTTTCATAATTTGAGCTTATAGCGATCCCCATCCCAAATTCTGTGGCTGCTAAGGAAGCTGGAGTTAAAAACTAAACACAATGAAGAAGATTCATAGACTATTTGTGTCAATCCCAGTAGAGTTATGTTTCTAGATAACGCTATATACTAGCATCTAAGTTACTAGATGGTGCTAATATTTGTAACACACCAAGGCAGTCAGGGAAAGTCATCAGTCACAGCACAGAATGTACTACTAACATAGAGGAAGCACAGAAGTTTTGCAGTCAGACTGGGTTGACATCCTGGCTCTGAAGCATAATGCTGTGTAAATTCTTATACATTATTTACGTGCTATTTAAGCAACGATCTATAATTTCCTTTCAGAGGTACCAGGACTTGCCTCGCAGGGATGTTGTTGGGATTACATCGTAAGCACCCATCATAGACAGGACAAGTGTACAATCAGTTATTTGTGTTTGTCCTTCCCCTTTGTCCTTTTGTGGAAAAGGACTTGTATCTATTCCTGTCTATAGTCCCAACACCTAGCACAACACACACTATAAATTTAATAACTATTTGTGGATTAAGATTACCAGCAAATAATGAGACCCTAAGCAATCACTGGGAAAGCTCTGTTGGGCCAGACATTCTCAATCTGGCACAAATGGCACCCTCTCCCAGATGTCGCCACTGGGGTCTAGCAAATCTCTACGGCCACGACGCTTTACAGTCAGACCCCCAATTCTACCACCCTCAGCCACAGACGGCATTTGCCCTACAGCGCCCTGATTTATAAAATTGTTTGCCTCGAGGCCTAATTATCTGAGATACAAGTTATTTAAGTTATTAATGTTATTAAATTATTACGTTATTTCAGTTGATTAATGAACCAATCAACGATTAACTCAATTCCAGTAACCCCAATAACCCAATTCAATTACGAAGACTCCGAGAAGGACCCACGCGCCACTCATACCTGCCGTCCAGTCTCCAGGGAGAGTCAGGCAACACCCGGCAGCGCACTCAGTCTGTCCGTAGCCTTCATAAAACTGGGGCACCAAGAGATGCACATTACTAAGGACGGCACTGTCACACCTTTGCTGGAAGTGCACAATTAATAAGTCCCCCCCCCCCCCCACGACTTCTGACTCATGGCTGCCTCTGGTGCGATCTCGCCTCAAATGGTCTGTTCAGTAATTTCACTCAGTGGTCCGACATGCGCTATGCCGGCACCCACACATCTGCACCCCCACGCCAAACACCCACATCCACTTTCTACATAACCTCCTGCCGACAAGCAAGGGAGAACCCCTACATGACGGGTCACCACCCACCCGGAGTGTACTTGCTTTGGCAGTTCAGGGGTGAACCCCACACATGTCCTGTCTGCCACCAAGTCCCCCTGCCCACTTGAAAATAGGTTCTCAATGTGGTTTGCAGGTAGGTGTATCACCTGTGGCCCATTCACCTGCACTCCCGACTCTAAAAACGCATCTTGTGTCTTACCGTAGAGAAAACTACGTAAATGGTGACACAAACTCACATTTCCCTGCCTAGGGTGCCAGCATATATATGCTTTCTTCTCCAAGCAACCTAGTAATAACATATCGTCCAAATAAAAATAAGATACAGACGCACAAAATCGGGGGTGGGAAGCATGGGGGTGATGTTGGTCAAAGGACACAAAATTTCCGTTAGGAGGAATAAGGTCCAGTGATCTATTGTACAAGCTGGTGACTATAGTTGACAGCAATGTACTGTACACTTGGAAGTTGCTGAGGGTGATTTGAAGTGTTCTCATTACAAAAAAATGAAAAGCATGTGAGGTTAAAGCATATGTCAATTTGCTCAATTTAGCCTTCCACAGTGTATGCCTATATCAAAACATCACGTTATATGCCATAAATGTATACAATTTTGTCAATTAAAAAGAAGACACCCAAAGAGAATAAAAATGCTTTTTAAGGGGACTTGGCACCCTAAAGTCTGGGGAATCAGGGGATGCGAGGCCTGCCTCACCTGACAGCCAATGGCTGCTCTCAGAAACGTCAGCACAGAGGCAGACACGGGCGCGGCTCCTGTGATCATCAGCCGGACTTTGCCACCCAGGCTTGACTAGCAAGGCAGAGAGAGTGGGAGGAAGCAAGCGTTACACAGCTGGAAGTCGGTGGGCCCTTTAGGCAAAGCTACCTGCTTGGGACCCCCGTGCCCTAGGCCACCAGCTCCTCTGCAGACAGGCATTTTAGGGAATTAGAACAAGACCACAATGGGTTTATGGCAACTACCACAATTTGGACATTTTGGGGGGGACATATTATTATATATTCTTATCATTCATTCTTCAAAAAATTATCTCAAGAGTGACATACTTGTTCCAGAAAAGCTAAACAAAATGGAGAATGAGAAAGCCTATAATACCCTGAATCCTTTAGCAATAGCTACAATATTGTTCAGGATTATCTTGGAGACCGAAGTTTGCTTAATGGCTTTGTCCTTTATCTTTAGACATGTGCCAGGATTAATCAAATGTGGCACTCTGTTCCTTACCTTCATATCTCTATTCAGGGGAAAAAAAAAAAAGCCTCGTAGAAACCCTGAAACCTAAATTAGTCTACATGAGAACTAGTAGCTGTGAGTCTATCTGTCACCTGTATTTTGTGGAAGATCAGTCTGTCCCACAGGCTGTTGTTTCTGATGATGCCACTGCGAAGCTCTGCCACTTTCCTCTTGGAGGCAAAGTCCAGGAGCCATCGCTTCAGCGAGGTGTTGGCTTGTCCAAAGATCTAGTAAGGCAAGAAGCAAGAATGTTTCCGCCCCTACGAGGATGGCTAGGATCCAAGTCAGACAGTCGTCAGTGTTGGTGAGGAAGTGGAGATGCGGGGATGTAGCACGGGGTGGCCCGGCCATTCTTCTGACGCTTCAGCACAGGTGCCACAGGGCCAGCGACTCCGCTCCTGGGCTGCACCCGGAGAAACGACAACATACGTCCACAGGCAAACTTGAAGCATTATTAATAATAGCCAACAGCTAGAAACCACCCAAATGGCCATTGATGAAGGATGGATAAATAAAATGTGTTCTATACACACAGAGGAACATTACTTGGCTATTAAAAGGAGTGAAGTACTGATACACACTACATGGATGAACCTTTAAAATATGTTCCTGACAGCAGCCAGTCACCAAACAACACACGTGGCATGATTCCATTCGCATGGAAGCCCAGAATGAGGAATCTCTAGATTCCGGATGTAGACTAGTGGTCGCTTGGGGCTGGAGGGGCCTTGGGGGAATGGGATGATAGCTGAAGAGCAGGTAAAGGGTTTCTTTTTGAGGTGGTGAAGATGTTCTCAAATGGCCTGTGGTGGTGGCCGCAGAACTGTACAAGCACTAAAAAACTTTGAGTTGTACACTTTAACTAGGTGAATTGTATAGAGTGTGAATTACATTTCAATAAAGTTGTTTAAAAAATTTTTTTAAAAAAACCGTTAAAAAATAAGCAGGTTCTCAGACATAACAGAAGCACTGACTGAAAATAAAGAGTATTAATACTGCCCCACAGAAATTCATGTGGAGACTGCCCAGACCATGGGCAGGCGTGGCTCAGCCGTGCAGCCCACACCACGATGCACCACCGTGGAGGCGCTGGCATTCTCTCGGGCCCTGCCATGGCTGAGCCGCCTCTGTCAACATGGCTAAGGATTGCTTACTATGTTTTACATATGCATGGAGATTCACAGTCAAGAGGACCACTCCACAGTTGTTATTCTTACGTGATCCAATTAGCGACTTTAAGAGATAGGCAGCAGGGACAAGAGGGGATAGCCCATCTTGTAGATGAGAAGCAGAGGCTCAAAGGGTTTCTTGCAAAAGTAAAATGCCCTGCCAGCTTACACCTGTACCGTGCCTTCAGTTTACGAGGTGTGTTCATGAGTTTTCGCTTGCGATCCTTCCCAACGACTGTGAGGTAAGGGTATCCTCACTGTGCAGACGCATGAACTGAACTTCCGCAGGAGCAAGCGGCTTGTGCAGGGTCACACGGGTGGGACACCGCTAAGCCCAATGCAAACCCGAGCCCCTGCCTCAGAGTCCGCAGTCTGTCCCCACATTTTGCCCCTTGGAACTTACTCGATCTAACATGCGGTTCAGCAGCCTCGGAACCACAGGAAAGATGGTGGGTTGAAGCACCTTGAGGTCATCCATAAGCAGCCTGATATCTCCTTGGAAAAACCCTATTTTAGCTCCATGACACAGCATTACACACTACAGAGGCAAAGAGAAACAACAGTTTATCACTGCGGCACGGGGCACACGGCAGACAGGCAGGCAACACACGAGACTTTGGTTTTAGCATTTCAGGCCAGTTTCCAGAAATCTTAAGAGTTCCTAAATGTATGTAGCTTTTTAAAAAATGCACATGCATTTACTGGTCATTGTACCACATGGAGACGTGGCATTTCTCTTGATCATCCTGAAGATACAGGAGTTAGTATGAAACTAGGCTATGCTGCTTTTAGTGATGGTCACAGAGGCTCTATTATTTCAGCTTCATGATAAAAATTATAGAATGAATGACATGGTATTATATATTGCAAATATTTTTAGCCTCTGAGAAACTTTAGTTCTAATTTATTTTCAAAATAAAAACTTAACTCCTTGTTACCATCCCAGCTCATTAAAGTCTCATTTTCTTTTATGTGAATCTAACTAAAAATTTCTGAAAAGCCATTGAACATGATGAAGTTGAGACCCCAGAATATCTAATGCCACAGTGGCTGGTCATTCAGCTGTAATATACTGTGTGGTTTTTTTAACTGTTCTGTTAAGGCATATGGACTTGACAGTTTGCCTTTTTTTTTTTTTTTTTTTTGGAGACAGAGTCTTGCTCTGTCACCCTGGATAGAGTGCAGTGGCGTCATCGTAGCTCACTGCAACCTCAAACTCCTACACTCAGGTGATCCTCCTGCCTCAGCCTCCTGAGTAGCTGGGACTATAGGCATGCACCACCACACCTGGCTAATTTTTCTACTTTTTTGTAGAAACAGGGTCCTACTCTTGCTCAAGCTGATCCTGAACTCCTGAGCTCAAGCGATCCTCCTACCTCAGCCTCCCAAAGTGCTAGGATTACAGGTGTGAGCCACCACACCCAGCCAATTTGCCTATTTTCAATTTAAAAAAGAAAAGAAGATTCAAAAGATAATGTGATTGAAGTACAAATGTTCTCTGGCTTGAAAGCAGAAACCACAAGAAAGGTACACCATGGATCACTCTTTAAAAATTAAAGCTCAGGAGGCTTTTGTTTGGTGCGGGCTGCCTCCTAGGCATACCTCTAAAACTAGCCAGGTACACACGGTCCATGAGCAACTCATTTGAGATTGCTTTATACATTCAAAAGATCCCAAGCTATGCGGGAAGCAGAAGCATCAAATGGAAGATGGGATCTAACCACCCTTGATCCTTTAGGGGTAAGTAAACCCGACAGGGCAGTGGCTACCCAGTGTGGGCTCACTATCAGTCACCTGTCTCCAATACCCAGCACAACACCTGGCACATAGCCGGCGCTCAACAAATATTTGCTAACTCAATGAATGGTGTCCGTTGTTTTTCCTGCGTAAAAAATCCAAAATTGTCCAAGAAGGAAAAAAGGTGGTTCTTGGTCAGTTTTTAAATTAGTCGCACAGTTGTATACAGGGAGCCCAGGGAAAGGTCAACTAAAGATCAACTAAAAGATCATCCTCCTTTTCCAAGGTCACTTAGCATAAAAAATTAGTCTTATGCCAACTTGTGCACTATGAATAGGCACAATCAAAAAATGGAGACTTTAAAAAAAATGTTTTTGTTTTCCTTTTTATTTTTTAAAAATAGAAACTTCTTACAGAATAGAAGCCTCACTAGGTTTTGCAGGATTGAATTAATAAAAATTTTACTTTCACAGTTAATCTTACTAGAATCATGCCCATAATTAGTATCCTTCAAAAGTTTGAGATTCTAATTTTAAAGCAGATGATTAAAGTTCAAGTACCTAGTTCAGACCCAGGAAAAGAAAGTATACCTTTCAAATAATTTGTACCATTTCTAAAATGGGGCTGAGCAAATACTTTACCTATGGGGCTGACAGTGTACACATCCAACTTACCACCAAGAGCTGCTCATACATGTGTGCAAGTGGTAAAAACGAAATGTGTGTGTCACTGGCATTCAAGACAAGTGCTTTCTGTAAAAGACAACAATTTAGCAGAACACAAACAAACAAGCAAGCAATCAAGGAAAACAAAACTAAATGCCTACCTCTACAACTGTCTCAAACATATGGGCCAGAGGTAAGAAAGATATCAAAGTATCATCTGGGCAAACTCTGAGTGCATTCTGAAAGCAAAGACACCAGCAAAGCAGAAAGGCATTAAGATTCCCAGGAACTTTCCATTTTATTTCAGAGCACATAGTACCTCAACACTAAGGAGAAACAGCTTTTGCTTATGGTGTGCAATTTTTTCTCGCCAAAGAATGAAATAAAAAGCAACACCTCAATTATTCAAATAGAGTAGAAGTCATTTCCAATGACAAAGTAAATCCACTTCAGGACTTTCATCAAAACAAGGAAAATCTGGCTCAAATTAAAATGTTAAGGGATTATGTGCTCTGAACAGTATTTCAGATTATAGTACCCCGCTACCCAACAAGTTCAATTCCACCTTAAGATAAGAAATATAAAATCCATTCCAACATAAGCTAGCACATTATGTTGCAAAGGGAAAGGAGGAGAGAAGATAAATTAGATCCTTCTATTTATAGTATAAATTTTATTTGTAGTATAAATGTATCCAGAATATTTGAGTTTGATCAACACTTTTACCTTAAAGGCTTACTTTACTCCACAAAAAATATCACACTTTATTTAACACAACCTCAGATCCAGCACCAGGGAATTTGCTCTCCCATGAAATGCTAATCATGATGGGTCCACAGGCAGATTAAGTTTGGACATCTGGTTGCCCCTAGAATGGGCCTTACTTAGTGGCAGGCACAGTGAGAATTTGCATGGACTGTTTGTATTACTAACATAAAGAATTCTGGCCAAAACAGGGTGTCCAATGGCAGCTGTCCGCTGTCCACTAAGAAATGAGGGCATTGTCAAGTTACCCAGGGGGTGATGGACTTATTTCTGAGCCATGCCCTCCCTCTCCCCAAAGCTGGGTCACCCTTAATAATAATGTAACGATGGATAACAGCACGAGTCCTTTGCAAACACAGCAACCCCGGAAGTGTTGGACATAGGCTGAGCATGCTACAATCTTAGCTTGATTTTGTTCAAGTGTGACCTGCATCCCAACTAGTACTTCTCAGTATGAAATTGTTATATAGTTAAGAAATCAGATTTGATTAATATAGCTATACTTCTCAATTCTCTGATTTAGTACAAAAATTATATCCATTATTATGATTAGAAGTTTTACAAAGTTAAGAATGTCCCTTGATATTATAATTGATTTTTTTTAGGTCCCTGTTTTTTGTACTGATATAATTGATTTTAAATAAAGTTCTGTGATTATTTGCCTCAATGAGCCACCAATGCATTTTAAGTTTTCTTTGAAGGCCAAATAGGAAATTAAAATTTCGCTTTGGTAAGGTACTACATGCTGAACTCTGTTTATAAAGCATACACCTCTAAAAAAGTTATTTGGAACTAAGAAAATGTGAGTGGAGTAAAATAAGTGGCAAGATCCCCCAAAGATCAATCTCCTTGCAGCTACCAAAGATGTTCATTCTCCCAAATCATCAAGCACAGGCACCTGCCACAAAAATTAGGGCTACAGAATACTCCCAAGAGATTGCAAAACCAAATTATGTTAAACATGAAGAGTATGAAAGAAAGGCATTATATTGTCCAAGTACCTTTTTATTTATTTAAAAAAAAATTTTTTTAAAGATGGTCTTGCTCTGTCACCAAGACTGGAGTGCAGCGGCACAATCATAGCTCATTGTAGCCTCAAACTCCTGAGCTCAAGTGATCCTCCCTCTTCAGCCTCCCCAGTAGCTGGGATTACAGGCATGCACCACCATGCCTAGTCAATTTTTTTTTGTAGTGATAGGGTCTCGCTATGTTGCCCAGGCTGGTCTCCTGACCTTAAGCCCTCTTCCTGCCTTGGTCTCCCAGAGGACTGGGATTACAGGCATGAGCCACAGTGCCCAGCCTCAAGTACTTTTTTAAAAGGCAAGTTTGAATATAGTTTTGGTGCTATGGACTGAATTATGTCCCTTTCCCCCTTCCAAATTCATATGTTGAAGTCCTAACTCCAAAGGTATTCGGAGATGGGGCCTTGATGTGACCATATTTGGAGGTGGGTCCTGATCTGATAAGGCTGGTGTCCTTATAAGAAGAGGAAGACACACCAGAGCTTACTCTCTCCATATGTGCACAGAAGAAAGACCATATGAAGACACAGCTAAGGTGGCTGTCTGCAAGCCAGAAAGAGAGCCCTCACCAGAAACCGAATTTGCTGGCAGTCAATCCTGGACTTCCAGCCTCCAGAAGTGTGAGAAAATAAACCTCTGTTGTTTAAGCCAGCGGTCTGTGGCATTCTGTTATGGCAATCTGAAAAAACTAGGACACTGGGATAGCAAACTTTAAAATTATAGCAAATTAATTTAACTTTGAGGCTTTAATCCTTCTCATATGATGGAAGTCCAATTGACCACAATAAGTAATAATTATTCAAAAACCTTCAGCAGCTTTTAACATTTCATTGACAACTTAAATTATTTTCCCAACACGGGGACAGTGGATAAAAGCACAAGAGAGTCCATCTCTTCTCTGTCCTTTCCTGGACATATTTATAGGAGAGTATCCACATAATGTTTTATGATATAAAAGCTGTAGTAAATTCCATCTGTCAATTCACCTTAATGGTCACAAACAAGAGTTGGGGATTAGGTCCACAATGAAAACCATTTGAGCGAAGGTGACTTTAGGCTGTGTTAAAGCTCCAACTTCCATTCTATATTTCAAATAGTGTTTAAATACAACATGGACCTCACACAGTAGTGTCACCTTGCCACTTTCATTCCCGAGGCCTAATGTCAACCAATCAATAGGCAGAAAGATGACAATACCCCAAAAAGTTACCTCTGTAATTTTCACAAAAGCTGAAGAATCGCTCACTACATTTCGATGAGTGATCAGTGCTCCTTTGGGGTTGCCTGTGGAGCACACACGAAGCAGAACAAAGTTAGAGTGCAGAGACTCCATCAAAGAAAGGCATAAATGAAAGAATCCTGGAAACCCCTATAATTAGGGCCACAAAGACTCTACTGTTAGATACACCCGTGAAAGCCAAATGTTGAGTAACACTAGATTCCTAAGCAACCTGCAATTGTCCAATGACTTATCTTAAAATTATCTTAAACAATCTTTATTAACACAGCCAAATTTTAGAGGGTGCATGTAGCAATAAGAGGGGAAAAACCTGGAATTTTCTTCCTGGGAACCACTGACAATAGTTTGTCCTAGGAAGATGGGTGACTCTAACGTCACCTTCAATGAATGAGGACATACATGTCACTCTTAGATTCCGAGAGTACCTTACAGAGCACCAAGACAGCACTTGAATCACTTCCATCTCTTCTGCTTTCAGTCCATCTACAGTTAGCTGGTAAGTCAGCCAAAAAAGTGGGCGGAGTGGGGTAGACTTCCAGAGAACACGCATAAAAGCAATTCTATTTCAAAACTTACCTGTAGTTCCACTTGTGAAACAAACTACTGCAAGATCTTCAGGTGCTGGAGGCTAAAGAAGATGAAAAAGAAAAAAAAAAGCTGATATAAATCAGAATAGGAAAAGAGGACTGTAAGCCACAAAGCATCACCCGAGACTCGTACTACTCTCTGATCCAATATGATCAGATGTTGCAAACTGCGAGGAGGTTGGCGGAGCAGGGCCTGACACCTTGTGCTTACCTTGGGCTTCTGCCTGTTGGCTCTTCCCAGGTCCTTCATTAGAGGAGAGAAAGAGAGAAAAAAATCTTAAATGGAAACATTATTCTAACTGTAAAGAATAAAGTCAAGTCAAATCACGTAAAGCTGACTCTATTGTGAGGCTCACTCACAGCTGGCATAATTTTCAAATTAAATGAACTACGGCAATTTTAATTAACCAGAACCAAACTATTTATTGTTATACATATTGTTCTCAGAAGCCATTTTCTAGTTACCTCCTGTCTAAAACTACATAAATGGTATTAGGACTGGCCTGAGAAATAGGATTTATTAAAAAAGCAGCGATCAAAGTCTTTCACAAGGTGTTTCTGGTCCCCACTCGCACTTGCAGTTTGGGCCTTTAACAAAGCCCTGCCCTTAACCCCAGCCAGACACTGCAGACACTCTGCAAGCTCCCCAGTCAGCGCGCGGCTCTCCCTGACTACCAGCTCTGCACACCTGAGGAGAAAAATCAATCTCTGCCAGATTTAAATGCGCCATTTTAGAGAGGCTCAAACACCTGCACTGCCCACAAAGAGTGGAGAAAAGACTTGGGAGCCTCCAATTATATAATAAAACAAGCCACAGTAGAAGACCTAAGGCCACTTCCCACGTGGGCCTAAAGGTTAAGAATGACAGATTCATTGCCGAGGGGCAGCATTTGCCAGCAGCAGACTTCGACTTAATGTGGTTCAGTTTTACTGCACTGGAGCAGTCTCGGTGACCACATTAATATGCATTCATTTTTAAAAATGAACTATTTATACTCTTTTCTTACTAACATTGAAAAGCTTGAGTGAGCATATGGAATGAACATGCTTGAAATGAAACGGAAATGAGATGAGTGTGTTCAGGGCTCAGTGAATTTCTGCCTAGCCTATAGTTTTACACAGTTTTTAATCTTATTCACACTTAAATCACACATGACAGAACTACTGATTAAAAGCAGGAATGCCGATGTCCAATTAGAAGCCAACCAAGGGCCAAAGCAATGATAGTTCTGCACATTTTTTTTCAAAATACTCTTTATTAACACTACATTTCTACTCATCTGTTCAAAACTCTTGCACAACTTCTGGAGATCTCCAATTCTTCAAAAATTAGTGTTAAATAAAATAAAGCAATACTTACACACAATTTGGCTTTTAATTTACTGGGAACAAACATTATGTAAATCAGTACACTGTTTGCCACGAAATTTTCACAGCCTTCAATCTGTCTTATCTCATCATTTAGGAAAAAATACAGCAATTATTTTAAAAAAACAAGTTGCCATCTTTGTTCCAAAAAAACAAAAAAGAAAAAAAATTTGTGAACAAAAACTGAATTCTAGTTAACGATAAACACACTAACGTGTTATTTATTGCAAAATCTTCAATTTACGGAAAATGTATCACAGCAATAAGATGGATTGAAGAATGGAGGGACAGAGTGATGGATTAATATGTGATAAAGCAAATATATTTATATATTTAAACATTAGACTCTTGGTGGTGGGTATACAGCCATCTATCATACAATTCTTTTAGCTGTTTGTATTTTTGAAAACTTTCATAACTAAAATATTTTTTAAAATGCAAATGTTCCAAATACCAATGTTTCTATTTTTGATCCTATAAAAATATACATTAATATAAACTTGATCACAAAATCAACCACATTGCTAATTTTAAACTCATTTCTTTAAGCCTTCATCTTTTGCTCACAAAATTGTTAAAAAACTAAGTATGAATCCTATTAAGCAGGTATGAGTAAAACAATGTCTTTTATAAATAAAGATTTTAACAAATTTTATATTACAATCTTCAGTCATTCATCTGAATAATTTTTTAATTTTAAAATTAAATATAATATAGTATATCATATAGCAGTCAAAAAGACAAAATACTCCTCAGTTTTTGTGGAGGGGAGGGGAGAAGAAGGAAAGTGGGGAAAGAGATTACATTATAGTGAAAGGGGATTATGAATAAAAAAAGAAAAGTGGGGAAATGCTAGGTAACAAGCTAGCTAAAATACTAATTTAACAATGATGCACACCCATTTGCACTTAGGAAATCATGGTCTATGTTGCTGTGTGTGAATGCATGACAAAAGGTTTTGTTAGAACAAATGACGGTTTCCCTATGACTACTAGGTTCCTCAGGAAAGGGTCTACAGATCCCTACTTGTAGTCTTAAATTCCTTATAGGAGGAGAACTATAAATAAAATTTAAAACGCTGCTTATAAAAAAGTTTCAGAGAAGTATTCACGACATCTTCAGAAAGAGAACGACTTACTACTCTACTTAGCCTAGTCCTTCCTACGACGTGTACGTGGAAAGTTTCTCCTCCTGGTAGCTTCCTTGGATTGAACTCTAACCCAGGTCTACCCGGGGGTATCAGCTTCTTATATCGTCTGACATCAAAAAACCAATTTAAATATGGAACACACTCATTTTCCTAGAAGGGTTACCTTCTAGGAAACAATAATGGGATTAATGTGAATGTTAAGAAATTTAATATGAAAAGAAAGCAAAACAAACATGTACTCTGGAAATTCATCAGGACTCTACAAAAGCAACCTGAGAAAAAAGGATGAGGAGGCAGATTTCTCTACCTGGCTCAGTTTCAGAGACAAATCAGTAAGTAAAAGATATTAAGGCCTAAAGAGGACATAGGAACTTAAATTTCCACCTGCCTGAAGCTGAAATTCGTATTTCTGACGCTTACTGGCATGGTTCGTCAGTACTCTGGAATAAATACGTGAGCACTGCGACTCACTTTACCAGAAAGTACTTCTGTCAGATGTGACATATTAACACGTGGCATGCATGTAGAATTCTTTCCAGTAATAAGATGGGAATTTCTGCTTTATATCTTTTATGGTTTCCCGAGATGCTAGAGTTGGGATTGCTGGCGGCACTGAAGATCACATCTGAGCCAAAACGACCGCAGGGGAACCTTCGGGGAAGCGTGCAGGGCAGATGACTCACCTCCATCGCCTTCATGCTGATGATTTCCACCCCACACTTCTTGCCTCGTTCCACCAGATCACTACCGTAGGTGTCCATGACAACTATGATTTTAAGGCCTGGTGTTAACTTATTTTCCACACCCTCCAATAAGAGCCTGGCCTTCTCTGGCTTGTCAACAAAAATCAGAGAGAGATCAGCTGTAAGTGAAGAGACACAATGAAGAATAAGCTCTGGGATAGTAAAAGCTCGACTCCATCATATCTGACACAAAGATATTTTAAGTACGACATTCTTTGACTAGAAAGGTAGAGAGATACACATTTCAACCCAAACCCCCATCAAGTCAAATATAAGCAAATGTAAAGTCACTGACCTTGACCAATGGCGAGGCCAGTGTGCACATGAGCGTCACAGACATACCTTTGTTGACTATGTACGTGATGGCTTCGGCTCCCAGGGTGTCGTAGACAGGAACAATCACCATGGAGTAGGCAAAGCATCCTTGTTCAATAATCACCCACTGCACAAACAGAAGAGGTTGGGGGGGGGGGTAGAAAATGAGATGTCATGATGGAAATACGAGGAGAACAATACCCTAAGAGAGATGCAAAGGGAAAACATTTGACGTAGCAAAATTAACATTTGCATGTCTACTACTCTGTTTCAGGTGCCACGAGGGGCTCATAACGAGAACAAAACACTTGCCCCTTTCTTAAAAAGAAAATATGCCCAAAGAATTGAGGTAAATCCGTGAAAAGATAATTAACAGTACAAGACAGTGACTGGTTCCGAGATGGGAGAGCCCAGCACAGGCTAAGGTGGCTGCCGATGCCTTTGGCGGGGAGGAAACTGAGCTTGCCCCTTTTGCAAGAGAAGTACAATCTGGACAGAAAGAGAGAGAGACAAAGGCAAGGAGATGCCAGCAGAGGGGACTGCGGGACCCAGCAGAGGAGGGGAGGTCAGTGAGCGACCTGGCCGGCACCCAGGGCTCTGGCGGGGCAGCGGGGAACAGCCACTGCGGGTTTCCAGGCAAGGCAGTGGCTGCGAGGTGTGAGGAGCAGCCTGCAGCAGGGGTGTGTGGAGCAGCCTGCGGCAGGGGTGTGAGGAGCAGCCTGCGGCAGGGGTGTGTGGAGCAGCCTGCGGCAGGGGTGTGAGGAGCAGCCTGCGGCAGGGGTGTGTGGAGCAGCCTGCGGCAGGGGTGTGTGGAGCAGCCTGCGGCAGGGGTGTGTGGAGCAGCCTGCGGCAGGGGTGTGTGGAGCAGCCTGCGGCAGGGGTGTGAGGAGCAGCCTGCGGCAGGGGTGTGAGGACCAGCCTGCGGCAGGGGTGTGAGGACCAGCCTGCGGCAGGGGTGTGTGGAGCAGCCTGCGGCAGGGGTGTGTGGAGCAGCCTGAGGCAGGGGTGTGTGGAGCAGCCTGCGGCAGGGGTGTGTGGAGCAGCCTGCGGCAGGGGTGTGAGGAGCAGCCTGCGGCAGGGGTGTGTGGAGCAGCCTGCGGCAGGGGTGTGTGGAGCAGCCTGCGGCAGGGGTGTGAGGAGCAGCCTGCGGCAGGGGTGTGAGGAGCAGCCTGCGGCAGGGTGCTCTCTGGCCTGGGAACAGGGAGGAGGGGAAGATCCGTCTACTAGGAAAGTTGTTTTGGCAAGATCTTCCCAGAGAAGTGATGAAGGAAAGAAGGGATCCAGCAACTGGTTATCTTGCCACATAGCGAGATGTGGTAAGATGTGTCTGAACCTACTGGCTGCACAGCCACTGACCTACATACAAGACAAACGTGGCAAGGTCACTCTTAAGCTTATGATCCCTCAGGGGCACCTCATTGGCTCCCACTGCACGTTTCAAACCAGCCTGCCTGCAGAACTCTGGCACCCGGCACAGCTAAAGGAAGGGAGCACAACCCACTCACCCACTCGGCCTGGAGGTCAGGCCCAGGCTCCTCAGCAGGGTAAGTACAGTAAGGCCCTCTCTTTCCTGCCACTCCATGCTCTACCACATTAAACACTTTATTTCCAGACACAGACGTGCTGTTTGATGTGAGCATGTGGTTGCTCTTGGCATTCTCTTGGGCCCCCCACCCGTTTCCTCTGAGATTATACTTAGGTGCTGTCTCCAGGAAGCCCTCCTTGACTGAGTTCCCATAATCCTTCTGTCCTCCACCCACACTGACCACTTTACAGAGAAAGTATAAGATTTGGGGTCTGTCTTCCCTTACATGGTACCTTAGAAAGAGAGTCCAAGTCACTGTGAGCTTTGGTGCCTTGCACAGTGCCTGGCATATAGTAGGTGCTCAACCAACTGTTGTGCTAACTCATAAATATAGGAAAACATCTACTTGATGTAAGGAAAGTGTGTGACTGTTATAGATAAAAATTTTGGATGTGTTCATTTGTAATGAAAGAAACTAAATTCCACAAGCCCAGTCATAGTCTAGCTGTGGAAAATGCTCTTTTCCCCTTAGCAGAACATAAAACTCTAAGAAGCCGCTCTAATTTATCAAACAGTCAGTAGCACAAGGATTGAGCCAACATGTCTTTTGGACACAAGTAGGTATAAGAATAAATCTGATTTCTTCCAGACATATGCCTGAATTTTTCCAAGCCAATTATACGACAAACCTGCTGACGAACACGCTAAGCAATACCTCCGAAAGAGCTCCTCGTTCCCATGCACTTTCGTACACTGGTTTCCAGAAGCACCACGGTGGGCTTAGAAAGCCCAAGAACAGACTGTCTAGACGAAGGCTGCCTCATGGTGAGGTACCTTCCCCATTGCCCAAGGTATTTTAAACTTTGTAATCCAACCGGAGGGAAAGCTTCACATCTTTCAGAAAGAGGAGAGCCTACTGTTAACAAAAATGTATCTAAGTTTCCCTGTAATTCATTTATGCTAGTTTTCTAATCATAGAGGTAGCACTCAAAGTGAAATGACTTCTGTGTTAGTTACTTGCTCTAAAGATTTTGTTTGGAAACTTCGTTTAAAAAAACTAAAACTAACAACATAAAAAAAAAGTGATTTATTTTTTTCTCTTAAAGGCTAAGAAGGCCCTGGTTCAGATTTCATACGTATAACTTTCTAAGGTGTAACACGAAGCCATATTCCCAGCAGAAATCAGACCACAAAATCTGGTCTCCAGCAGAAGTTAGGAGTGCACTCTGGTTGGCTCTTATATCCGGGAACTCTCAAAACTACATACAGCAAGGAACTAACGGTTAATACCTCAGGTCTATTTTGAGCAAAGATGCCAACGAACTGATCCGGGGCAATCTCGAAGCCCTTCTGGAGCAGCGCTGAGCCTATGCACTCTGCCAAGTCTTCAACCTAAAATGGGGAGGAAAAAAATCAGAAAGAAGATCAGGCCCCATCTCAAGGCACAACACTTACCAGATGACAAGCTAGTGTCTTAGCCAGCAAGTGGTGCTGCACAGAGAAGGGGAGAAGGAACAAGCGGATATTCCTTTATTTATACAGTTTTGTAAAATACACGGCTTTATTCGCCGGAACTCAGTATTAAGAGGACTGATTGGAGGGCTCCTTCCACAAAGCAAATTAATCTCATCCCAGCAGCTGCAGGTCACAGATGATTATAGGTCACCGCTTCTTACACATTTCTTTTTTCTATCTTAGTTTTCTAAAATTATAAAAGTAATACAGAGACATAGATTTTTTTTTTTTTTTGTATTTATAAAGAGCAGCAAAGCAGCCCAAACCTGACATTTTGTATAAACACAGAAACAGCAAGTTTTTTGAGAGAACCTTTCACAAAATAAGAGCAAGCTCTGATTAGGCTCCACAATTCCATTCTTGAGAAATTATTCTTAGGAAACAATTCAATCTCAGAAAGAGGCTTTTAAAAGTCTATGTGCAGAGATATATGTATATTTTAAAATTATCTAAAGTCAAAAATCTCTAGGGGAAAAAAGACCAGTGGCTGGATGGTTGAGTAAATGATGGTAAACCTCTGAGAAAATGTTATATGGTTGATCAATATTGCAGTGATGAAAACCACATCATACAGGATAATATTAATAATAAGTAACACAAATACAAAAATGCATATGATTATAATAACTAAGTAAAAATAGGTAGATTCACAAAATTAGGCAGGGCTATACACTCATCACTGTCCTCTCCCCACTCCTACCCCAAATTAACTGAAATTTTAAAAAACTATTAAACTTTGGAGTTCTTTTCTTTATTCTCTGTTGGTGAATTCTCAAGAGTAGTCTTAAAGCACACCTGCACCCACAGACAGTAAGCCACCCCTATCCCTGGCCTGGAACCCTACTGGTCTGGCTCTGGATGCCCTCCTGGCCCTGCCTAGGGGGACCAGACTGACCCTGGTGAGGTGACAGCAGGATGACATCAACAGGCATATCGCCTTACTCCATGGACGAGTTCACGACTCTCAGTTGCATTTAAGGGATCAGAACCTGAGAAATGCCTGCAACTGTTTGCAGAGCTTATCAGATAACATGTATACATTTATAGCTCTAGAAAGACAGTTCATATTTTTTCAGAAAAAGCCTCAAAGGGATTCCTAGCACCCAAAAGGTCACGTTCACTGGCAAGTAAAAAAACCAAAAAAAAAAAAAAAAAAAAAAAAAGATCCAAATGTGCAAATCCAAAGTTGGCTTCAGTTAAGTCTAGTTTTATATCTCTGCCAGCCTCTGCCCGAAACGTACAGATCATAGGTTCACACCTTCAGAAACCCCAGTGAGTTTCAATCTGCCTTGAAAACTCCAATCTGCAATGGATGCATCTTCTCTCTTCCAGCCAATAAACACCACAAGTAATGCGGAAAGCACTGGATGATTCCATGAGGCCTTAGGATCATCATGCAATGTTATGCGCCCAACATGTACAAACTGTTTTTACACCACATGTGAAAATGAGGGATCTTGGAAACTACCATTTGGATAGGAAGTGATGATTTGGCTTTGGTGGGGCAAACTAAAAAAAGGGAAATCCTCACAGTCATCTGAGCCGCAGCTCACTACTCCTTCTACAGGCAAGGTATGATAAAGTCACTTTACCTTTTTAACGCTCTTGCACTACTCAGGCAAAGACTTTTGCATTCTGTCAACCCTCAGAGGACAGAAGGGAAGAAATCATGTGTTTCAGTCTAAGAACCAAGAAGCCCTATTCCACAAGTGTGGCTATGTGGCTCCAAATGACAATTCCCTTCACAGACACACCCCCCCAAATACACCAGCTACTAAAAGCACCTTTCATACAAAACACGGAAGGAGGAGGTTGTTTGTATTCACGAATGCCATGGGATTACTGCCCCTGGAGGGACAGGGAGCCTTTTCTGGACAGCTGCACTGGATACAAGGGGCAGCAAAGCAAACTGACAGGGCCAGCTGTGCCTGCCTGCCCTCAGGGTGCCACTTGGCCTGGGGAAAAGCAATGGCATCCAGATTTGTTGTCATCATGATAAAAATAAAGATGAAAATCAACGTCTTCCTGCTCTGCTACCTACTATTCGCAAACTGCTATTTAAATCGGTGCAGACATTGATGGGTGGAGACCAGAGAGTGACAAACGTCAAAACACCCAGATCCCAGCTCCCCTTGTGTTTATACAGCAAGCATGGCAGTGCCTTCCTGGAATATCTGTGCTCTTCCCTACGGCTGCCCTGGGGTTAAATGTCACACAGGTGGTGAGTCAGCCAGGACAGTTTTGAGGATCTGCAGGGCACAATAGAGGAGCCCTATGCAAGAGGCTGTAGGTCCTGGCTCTGCCACTAACCAGCTGTGACCTTGGGCGGGTCACCTCCCTCCCTACAAAATGATTTCCTCATCTACAAAATAAGAGAGATGCTCGATATTCCTGCTTCTAAGTTTTTCTAGTGAAAACTCAGGCAGATAGGCATAATCCTACCCCCACCTCCCCAGGGAGAGGAGTCACCAGCTTCAAGCAGTTTCTAGAATTTTATTTTAAAAATTACACTTGACTCTATAATGTATCCACATCAGTTTTAAAATAAAGTACTTTGAACTGCCAGTTAAATTACCTAACTCGTTCTCTCCAAATTTTTGCATCAAGTTTCTCCATGTGGATGCTCCACGTCTGTGGTGATGCTCTGAGCTAGTCCAGCACATACACTCTGTAGAAACCTTCCAGCCCAACCTTCGAGAGCTCCCAGAACTAACATGCGCAAGCGCGCCTGCTTGCTCCAGCAGTCCACGGGGCCAGAAAACTCACCTGCTTGTATGAAAGCCATTCATAGGGCTGGTCTGGTTTCCGAGAGCCCAAACAAGGGCCATTATCTAAAAAGAGAAAAAAATAAGAATGGGCTTAATGTGCATAAATATCCCTAGATTTTAATTTCCATCCCACCTTATTCTAAAAGTATCAGGTAGACTCTACTTTCTTCCTCAGCTTAGAAATGACGAGTTTAGATTCGAAATGTTTTCTCCCTGGATTTTGGTCTGATTTTTTGTTTGCTTATTTATCCTTGTTTTGTTTCTTCAATGGGGCAGGAAAGGAGGATAGAGAGAGAAGAAAATGCTAATACGACTTCTAAGGGCGACATCTCATTTGTGCATCCCTCTGTAACACCCTGTTGGTGCAGACCAGGCGTCAGCAGCTGAGAGGTAAGGAGCTGCTGTAGGCTTTCACAAAGAGGTATTCCTCAACATCCCTAAAGAATGTTTAAAGCATTCTAACTCAGAATATGAAAAGGAAAGTATAATCCTTTACGTGCCCTGGAATCCTAGTTACATGGGTGAACTCGTGATGGCAGAGAAACAAAAGCAAAGAAAAGACATAAAATGAGGGGAAAGGAGGGGGCATTTGTGAAAGCAAGTTAAGAAATAACAGGATGTGTCCTGATTTCAATTTAGGTGCTAAGGAAGCAGAAAGAGACCGTAATACGTCTGGTTCACCAGTGCAGGGCTGAGTGTTCACGGTGTTCTGATGTGGTGTGAGGACGTGGCAAGGAGGAAGGAAGCTGTGACAAGCCTGGGCCCGTCACACAGACAGTGCCCCAGAGGACAGAAGTGTGATGCACGTGCAGATGCAAGAACAAGTCTTGAGGTTGGGGTGGACGCAGGCTGGACACACTGACTCCGTTGCTATCCCTAGGAACAGTCCTGATGAAAACAGAAAGAGCCTTATTCTCAGACCCTCTGCAATATACACAGGCTGTAACAAAGCCCGGGCCGTACAAGCAAGTCCAATCGGATGTTGCTTTCAGATGGAAAAACAATACACTAACCATATGAAATGATGCTATTTTATTGCACAAAAACAGAGACTGGCAAACTATAGCCAAGGGACCAATCAAGGCCCACTGCCTGTTTTTGTAAATATACAGTGTTATTAGAAAACAGCCACACTCATTAATTTATGCATTGTCTTTTTTTTTTTAGAAGCAGGTGTAAAGATATGTATTGTCTAAGGCTGCAGTTGAGTAATTGCAACCAAGATCATATGGCCCCAAAAGCCTAAAATATTTACTATCTGGCCTTTTACAGAAAAAGTATGCTGACTCCAGCTCTAGAACAGTGGTAGTTAAGCCCCAGGCTGACCTGGGGAACTTAAAAAATGTACTATACCCAGTCTCTGTACTAATGACATTTCTGACTCAATTAGATGGGGATGGGGCCTGGGCCTCAGTATTTTTTAAAAGTTCCCCAGGTGGTACTAAAGCACAGCCAGGGACGAGAGCCAATCTTACTAAATGGATTCCTAGGTGTAGTTTTAAAATACTAGGTTTAAAAACTCTAGGATGGTTTCTGCCATCATTCAACAAACTTCTGACCACCTTATCCAAATGCTGAGTTTTGCTCTTCTATAAAAGTTCAACTCTATGGCAGTCTAAAAAAAATCAAAGAGAATAAAAAGCTCCTCTGGAAAAAAAAAAAAAGAAAAGAAAACAGTGACCTTCAAAGCAGCTCCCTTTAATCAGTGTAAATTAAGAAGACTGAATTTATTTTCCTTCACCTTCTCTGAAGCATTCATAGAAGAACCTTCACTTTCCAAGTAGAGCAAATGATCAAAAAAAAATGTTACACGTTGTCTTAAGATCAGGAGAGAGTTAGACGCATATAACGTAAATCACCATACTCCTAGAATCGCACCCATTGCTAACAATGGAAAATGTGTATTCGTTTATATACAGTTGACCCTTGCACAGCGTGGGTTTGAATCATACAGATTCACTTATAGGCAGATTTTCTTCCACCTCTGCTACCCTCGAGACAGCAAGACCAACCCCCGACTTCCTCCTTGGCCTGCTCAGTGTGAGACGAGGACCTTTATGATGACCCATTCCCACTTAATGGACAGTAAACATATTTTCTCTTCCTTATCATTTCTTAATATCATTTCTCTAGCTTACTTTAATGGTAAGAATATAGCATATAAATACATATAACATACACAATATGTGTTCATTGACTCCTTATGTTATTGGTAAGGCTTCCGGTCAACAGTAGGCTATTAATAGTTAAGTTTTGGGGGAGTCAAAATTTACATGTGAGTTTTGACAGTGTGGGGGGTTGGCACATTGTTCAAGGTCAGTATATATACACGCTTTGTGGTAGTGGTAAACAGACACACACACACACACACACACACACTCTCCCAGGTGGCCTTCTATTAGGCTGCTTTAACTTATGGATATTTATCACAGACTAACCCTGACCTTGATACCAACTTTCAGAAGTTAATAAATTAAGTCTGCCTTCTCTTTGTAGTGGGGCTTAATGAGCCCGCTATGGGGATATTGGTGCAAACACACTGAGATATCCAATTTTACCAGCATCAAGTAGAAAAGACGATGGGTACTTCTTGAGCACACATTACATTCAGTATGTCGTGGGGGACAGAGAAAGCAGTGCCACATGGTCCCCAGCTGTGAAGAAATCACAATCTGGCCAGCCATGGCAAAAATAAAAGCTACCACCAAAAGATTTCAATGATGAAGCATGGATTCCAAAGACCATTTCTAGACAAGAACCTGGTATAAGCAAAAATGAAGTGGCTAGAACAAAAAGAGGGATGAGGGAACCGGAAGGTACTCCCTCCTTCGCTGAGGATGCATTAATGGAGCACCTACTGTGTGTGCCACTGTGTCAGTGCCATGAGAAGGGATGGCTGACGGCCAGCCAGTTCTCAGGGAGCTCGGGGTACTGGGGCCGGATGCCAGGTGAACACCTCTGTACCATCGAGGGCTATGCAGCAGGTGGTCCACGGTGCTGGGAGGGGAAAAGGGAGAAATGCCTCACTGGAAGCGAGGGCATGAAAATGACAGACCAGGAAAGTTTTAGAGAAAAGGTGAAATGCGATGAATTTTAAAAAATTAGTAAGAATACATCCAGCACCTAGCCTAAGGGTGGGAAGAAGAGGCTTTATGATCGGGGCAGAAAAAGTGCACAAAGGCTTGGGGGTGGGAGAGAGCAGAGGTGGTCATGGCTTTTTGGGAAGTTCACTGTGACTTGAGGAGCATATACAGGAGGCCTGGAAGGGACAGAGGCTGAAAAGAATGCAGGTACCAGATATCCTGAGGTCTCTTATCCCATAGTTAATAATTAAGGGTAATTCCACGAGCCAACATTTCCAAAGTGTCTTGGACAGAACACTGACCTTGGGTGTCAATGTTTCTTTCTCAAAATTTGGGTTTTATGGTCAGGCAAGCTTGAAAAATGCTGGATGAGGGCCCATTAAACAGGTCTTTTTACTGCAGGAAACATCAGAGCCCACCATGAGCTAATGTACATGTGGCCTGCCATGAAGTACAGGACATGCTGAAAACATGTCTGGCCATGGAGCCTCCTTGGCCACAGGGAACATCTAGAGGGTGCAGCGAGCTTTGGGGCTGACTCTGGGAAAGTTCTGGGTGGAGGCAGAGAGGTTAGAGCAACACTAAGTAGGCAAAACACAAGAGCAAATATGCCTTTCCAAAAGAAAGGCTGCCCTTAGTGAAAAACAGTAAGTGTTACCCACACAAATGCGGTAAAATGCTTACTTGACACCTGTATACCCCTCTGGAAACTTTCGTATAACGTTGTGACGTCGTCATAGAAGCACTCCAGGGGCTTGTCACTGTCCAGTAGCGCGGATCTTCGAGCACCTTCACCACCCTATCGCAAAAGACAGACGGGAGTGTGTCAGAAGAAAGTGTGAAAAATAAAAAGGCTGCAGCATGATGCTTTTATACACGTGCCTGCTGCTGAATGGCTAACGCCAGCTATTTCCATATCCACTCCCTCCCATGCTTGTGGTTTAGCTGTGGGGAGAACACTTAACATCTACTCCTGCAGATTATTAACTCCCGTCACCAACTATAGTCAATACAGAGTCACCACTGTTAGGAACAATAGATCTCCCGAACTTACTCCTCCTAGTGTATACCATGAATACACACAATTTGTATTTGTCCATTACAAATAAATAAAAATTTTAAAATAAAAAGCCTAACGTGCCCCTGTGGCACCCCCAGCACTCCTCCAGGGGGCGCCCTGCAGAGCAGCTGCTCCGAGCATGAGTGCTTGCTCAATGAATGCAGCCCAGGATTTGCTGACGTGCTGATATAAATCAGTCATTCACTGGGAGGCAAGTGGAGGCTTCAGAGAAACAACACTAAGACAATGTGGCCGGCAAAAGGATCCCTGGGAAAAGGAAACAATTGAAGAAAAAAAGAAAAGAGGTTCACAGACCGACATGCACTGGTCCTGCCAGACCAGCCCGAGGAGGGCAAGAGGAGGACAGCAAACTGCTCCGCCAGACACAGGCAGGCACTTCTCAGACCGCTGCCATCCGTAGCACAGAGAAATGAGCCTGCTCAGCTCTGGTGGACATGACACACCACCTGATTTTACTTCTGTAGTGTTATCTATATTCTCTTTGAGATGATTTCCACTGTTTTATCTCCCTACCAACTGTACTATTATCTGTTAGGAACTTCAGTTTCTCATATAGCATCCAATAGCTAAAACCATCAGCTATAAAACATATGGATGTGCAGAGATAGGCCTTTATCAGTTTTATTTGCAACTTTTTTAGGTATGCACCTTTGATGTCGTTGTGCACCCTTCTCCGAGTTGTCTTCATCTGTTGGCTCATAAGTATGCTCTGTACAAGGACCCGTAACCATGGATTAGATGACAGTTCCAAGCCTTGTGTGGTAGCAGTGGTATTCTTAAGAGGTGACAGTTCTCCACTGAGAGCTGCTGAACCCTCTGGGGCCACAGAGACACTGCAACGGGCCCAGACATTCATAGGAACCCCAAAAATATTCTTTAGAGGCTGATAAATAAAAGCTCAATCACGATGATGTTAGAACCTACAATCTTTTTTTGTTTTTGTTTTTAATTTCAGAGAGGGTCTTTTACTTTGCAATGGTCAGGAAACTCTTGGGGATAGCAGACTGTGATATGAGAACTTCTGGTACCACAAGAAAGGGACTGTCCCAAAGTGGAAGAAATCATTTCTGCCTAGAGGGGTGATGAGATAAAACAGGAAACTCCAAGAAGAGGGGTGAAGGAGCTAGGTCTCAAGGAGCTGACAGTCTGAGCAGGCAGCGCTAGTGGGGAACAGATGGGGAAGAACAGACGTGGAGACCCCTTCTAAGGCAATGCCAGATCTGTTTCCATGGACTCTTTTATTTTTATTAGGATTATCCACTCCTCTTCCTGCAAGCTCTTTTGCTTTTTGTCTCCCCAACCCCTTAAGTTATACTTTATATACTGTTTTAAAAACATTTAAGTGGTACAGAAATATGTCAAAGAAAAGAAGAGTGACTATTACCAACAGTTTGGTAAGTTCCTCCCAGACTTTTATTCTGTGCTTCTACATTTATATACATTCTTGCAATATGCTACATATGTGTGTTTAACTTTTGATCCAAAACTGTAGTTTTCTGGAGTAAGTATCTCCCAATCATACCTTCTAATTACAACATCATCTTCTCTATCTTGGCAGAAACTTTCTAATACCTATAGCCATGATTCCAAACATGATTATTAACTACAACATGCCACTTTATAAAACGAAGAAGTTATTCTTTGTGTGCATAAGGATGGAAAAATCTCTTCACTTTAGCATCATGCATTACCATTACTTAATCTCTGAGTCTGTTTTCTTTTCTGTAAAATGGAGATATTTAATACCATGAGTCTACTTCCAGGGTTATTTTTAGTTAAACAAGAACTTACCTGTAAAATATGAACACATAGAATATTATTCATGCACCCAATAACATGCCCTAAGGAATAATACAAGTCCTCTATAACCTATATCTTTACTCCAACAAATAGCCTAAAATTCAGAAGCAATTTTGTAGCTTTTTAGTAAGTATCAGAGGCCTCTTCAACTCATGAAGCCAATGAAAAGACCCATGGCACCAAGGCTAAGGTAGGAAGAGGAAGAGGAGGCACAGCATGACACAGAATAAGGAAAATAAGAAAGGGTGAAAAGAAATAATTAAAGTAAGAGGTGTGCAAGGTGAGGAAGGGCTGACTGCCATAAATACCTGCCCTCTAGCCACAGGCCCCACCCACCTCTGCCTGGCTCAGCTCGGCCTGGTGGTCCACAGGGAGGTCTTCAGCTCACTCTGCTTAAGATGGTGCCTTCTCTACTCGTGCCTGGTGTGTCACACTGCTTTCCCTACAAAGTCACACTGCTTTCTGCACTCTGCTGAGGAGTTCTCAGAGCTGCAAGCAGGGTGGATGGATAAGACACAAGCTTGCTCTGGCGGGGCCCAAGCCTTGTCCTTAAGTGACCAGAGGGACTCCAGAGAGTACTGGCCGAGCACAAGTGTGCAGGGAAGGTCAGAATGAACAGACAGAAGCAAGCCTGGAATCTAAGGGGCAGGGCTCATCCTAGAGCCAAGTTCCTTAAAGTGTGGTCTGGGAAACACCTGGCACTTGTTAGGAAAGCAAATTATTGGGCCCTATATCAGACCTGCTGAATCAGAAACTTGGGGCGGGGTATAGTCCAGCAATCTGTGCTTCCAGAATCCCTTCAGAGGACACTCAAGTTCAAGAAGCACCATCCTGGAGACATCAAGGTCTCCAGCAGGGCAGTGGTGAAGATGGGGTAATGTTTTAGAAGGAAATCTACCAGAAGTGTAAGCGGCATGCAGAAGCAGAATAGGAGGTGGGGAGAGGCTAGGAAGAAGCCAGTTCCTCCCAGCCTGAGCCAAGGGAGCAGAGAAGGACTGTGATGCTGGGAGCACTATAGCGATAATGAACGGGACCTCGCAGGTACCACATGTAGCAGAAAAGGAGGGCTGAGAAGACAGCAGGTCCATTTTACCAAATAGAAGACCGGGCACTGGATATAGGCTTGAAGAAAGAGATTAAGTTTAGCTTTGAATATGTGCCCGCCATATCCCTTCAAGATAGGTCAACTCTCTTGGTCAACTTCCCAATTCTTATTTTGAGAATCACTGCTCTAAGATCATTTTATAACAAACTTTTAGCTAAATAATTCTTTAGGTTTAAGCTTTTGGTGGCATATAAACTTCAGGACTTTGAGAAACACGGCAGCAAAACAGCCAAATCAAAGTGAAAGAAGGTAATTATATCCCCAATAAAGCCATCACCTCGAAAATGTAACCTGAGGACAAGACACTTATTATTATTTTAATTAACAATTAGAATCATTAGCAAAAATTTGAAAATGAAGCAGTCAATGAGACATACCAAAAAGAGAAGCTAATTGAAGGCACAATGAACCTGAGTAAAAGGTCAGATTGTCACTTAGTTGTAAGACTTAACTAATTTCAAGAGAGCAGGTTGAATAGAATAGGGAAATGGCACAAAGCAAAAAGATTTGTGCTTTGAAATGTGTTGCTCTATGAGTCACCTAAAGAATCCTTTCTTTTTTTTTTTTTTTTGAGACAGAGTCTCACTCTCTTGCCTGGGGCTGGAGTGCAGTGGTGTCATCATGGCTCACAGTAACCTAGAACTCCTGGGCTCAAGTGATCTGCCTGTTTCAGCCTCCCAAGTAGCTGGGACTACAGGCACGCACCACCACGCCTGGCTAATTTTTAAACTTTTGCAGAGATGAGGTCTCACTATGTTGCCCAGGCTGGTCTTGAACTCCTAGGCTCAAGTGATCCTCCCACCTCAGCCTCCCAAAGTGCTGGGATTACAGGTGTGGGCCACCATGCCTGGCCAAGAATCATCATTTTTGATGTGCATAAGTGCTACCATTCTTCTTACACAAAAGTGCCATACTTAAACACTGGGTGTTAGCAGCCTAGGTTATATCTACAAACTCAGGGAGTTGCACTGTGAGTGCTGGGAGGCACAGCTATCAAAACTGGAACCCGAAATGTCTATACATGTCACAAAACTGCAGGGGATTTGATTACAATATTGGGTCATTCAAGTACATGTGGCTATTTTTAGGAATGTCTACTTAAATGAAAAATGCCTTAAATTTGGGCTTTCTGACATCACCTATGGATTGTGAGTGGAGGTGGAGGTTTCAATTGTGCTCAGGAAACAGGGCAAGCTAAGCAGACAGCCCCAATCGAGTGTGTAGGACATTATTAAGACTATGAGTCAGGAGGGGTTGTGGGTCTTTTATTTCTTCTGCTATAGACCTCTTTAATGTGGTTATATGGTTTTCCCAGTTTTAAAAAAAAAAAAAGATGGTGACTCAAACACACCACAGTCAAATCAGCGGTCACGGTCACGAGTACACTCTGTAACATCTATGCAAGCTAAGGTTCCCCCTGAGGTCAGTCTCCCCACACAGGCTGAATCAGGAAACAAAAGTTCAAGTTCCCCTGGGGGGCAGGAAGAGCAGGGAAACTGTGAACATCAGCACGTATCAAAGGCTCCCAAGGCCAGAATGCTTTTCAGTATTTAACAAATAGGAACACTTGATGGCCAGTTATATTGTTCCACTCTCCTATTTAAATGCAAAAACAAGTTATGTCCTTGAGGATTTCTTAGGTGGTAGAAAGGCCTAAGCTTCATAAATTGTGGTCTGACCCATCTCGATCTATAAATGGGTATCTACAGGCCATAGCAGTGAAATGCCCTTCCACATGGAGTGTACAGTCACCCTTGGTATCTGCGGGGGAGTGGCTCCAGGTTCCCCACGCCCCAGGAGACCCAAATCCACGGAAGCTCAAGTCCCTGTTATAAAATGGTGTAGTATTTGCATGTAACCTACACACATCCTCCCCACCCTCCCTTGTACTTTACATCATCTTGAGATTACTTATAATACCTAATACAATGTAAATGCCATATAAGTGGTTGTTACACTATACTGTTTAGGGAATGATAACAAGACAAAAAGGTCTGTACATGCTCAGTATAGATGCAACCACCCATTTCTTTCCCCCCCAAATATTTTCAATCCACGGATGTGGAAGTCACAGAGGGCCAACAGTATTCTTCCTGGCATTTACATTTTACATGCATCTTAGCCTGCCCAGGCCACCGTCATTTGCTTCTTTTTATAAATAGACACAAAATGACTTTTCCAACCACTGACCTTTCAGAGAGGATCTCTAGCCATCAGTTCCCATATCCTGCAACACTACGTCCTTGATATATTAAACTAGGTCTTTTAAAGGCCAACCTATAGGCAACCCTCCCCTCTATGATAATTTCTGAACATAATGGACAGGCTATTTAAAAATACCCAGACTCCCCCAATACACCAAACTGTAAATGTCACAGGGTAACCATGGAGCTGCAGGCTTGCTATTCACGCTCACCACTTAACTAGCTGACTTCCAGAGATCCTCTCCTCCCAGGTGAGCCCCGAAAGGGCAGCACCATCCTAACAGTCAGTGCTGGGTGTTGACATCCGCACACAGGAAAGATGGAAGGTAAATGACTATTTACCGAGCACCTGCTAAAGGCCAGCCACTCTCCAGAAGAGGAAACTCAGACTTGGGGGGACGCATCCCCCTCTCAGTCCCACGTCTACAATGTGGTGAGCTTCAAACCCAGCTCAGTGGGTCATTCAGGTATGCTAAGATTTGCTCTGCGGTTCCCAAGCAGGTTCCAAACTTGCCCACACATTGTTCATCTTGAGGAGGCAGGGTCCGGATCACCAGAGTCCAGCTGGGTTTTTTGATTCTTCAACGCTTTCCTCTAATCCTCAGATCCCTAGACCATCTCCAGTTGCCAACTTCCGGAGCTGTAATCTATTGCAATCAGAGGACTTGTTTAAGAGGGGTGGGGTGGAAGGCTGACATGGCACTTGGGAGAATATCTCATCACCAGAACAAAACTAGTCAACCGCAGGAAGGAAAATAACACCTCCCACCTCAATGAAAGGGAAGTCACAACACCCAAATCCCCCCACACGTACACACACGTTGTTCCAGCAAAATAAGACTGCCTGTAGAGTTTTCACACGCCAGTCACTTAGAATATATGAAGCGTTCTGCCTCACTGCTGCCTTGACCAAAGGCAACCACATTTCTGCTTATCAGCCTTTGTTGGCCTTTTGGACAACAGCACGCAGGAGGGATTTTGCCAAGAAACGCAGACAGCCTGGCCTACCTTTGCCGTTTTTCATTTGGCACCAGTTGGCTACATTTGGGGGAGGCTATTTTTAAACTTAAATAAATAGTACAGCACGTGTTTCTGTCATTTATGTGAACACATGTTCTTTGTTCAACGAAGCCTGTGAGAAGTGGCATCATTTGTACAAAATCAAATTGTGTCTTCAGACCTGCTTTATTATATTCCTATATACCTGTAGTGAACTTTATGGCTTTTTCTTCCTCGGGAAAGGGAACCCAGAAACAAATAGTTTTTTAAAAAATAACAATCCATCTCTCTCTTTCCTTGACTTCCTAAGGCAGCTACTTAATAATTCTGCGGCCTGGTCTTGCACAAAGATCAGAAACTCCGCCTTCAGCACTCTGTAATACCCGCGCCCCAGCCTGCAGAGCACCGCCCAACAGCCTGCAGAGCACCCACCCAACAGCCTGCAGAGCACCGCCCAACCACTGCCTCTCATTACTGCTGCTGATACTATTACCACCTCATTCAGCCACGTGGGAAGTGTTTCTAAGTCAGCAGACAGGTCGTACAGCATCTTAAAGAGCAACTCAGTTGTTCCTATAATGTGAGTTTAGTAAGAAAAAGTAATCTAGCAAGGTTTTTCATATTTTGTTAGTAAGAAGCCCCCTGAGTTTTAGAAAATGTGCTAAAGTTACCTAAAGGTATGAAAATGCTGATGTTTGCACACCATCAGAATAACATTTCTAAATGAAAACACCCCTTCTAAGTACACTCTCTCTATGTTGGGCAGCGTTTGATCCTGCCCAACACAACAGCAGCTCCCTGCTCAGAGCTGGCCCCGCCCTTCCAGTGCGGAAGAGCATCACCACCCTGTTTCCACCAGCATCAGCCCCCAATGGGCACACACTTGCTTTACCTCCCCAAGCCCGGGGTGAATCTTCATAAAATCTTATGAATCAATGGCCCACTCTCCTCTTCTGCAGAAATTGCTTATGACAGTTTGCAAGTGGGCCTTTACACACATACTTACGTGAAGCATGACTGTGGGGAAAGGAGGAAATCCACCAGCCACATAGGAAAACCCTACTCACTACTACGCTCCATACACACTCTCTAAATGGGGACAGAGAATGCTATCTGCTGTGTGCATGTGAGCTAGAGGTCTGGTTTGCTCATGCCAGCCTGGGGTAGACCATGACTTTTGGATTTTAAAACCATGCTGTTTATTGCTTCCATAGGCTGGATATGCTCCATTTGGTTTGCTTCTTTCAGTGAACCCACAGCTGCAGTTTTATGGCAGGAAGACAAGTCGCTTGCATTGCTCCTAGTTTGGGGATGGCTCTCACCCTCTGCCAAGGACAGGAGGAGCCCTGAGCAGTACTTCCCGCTGGACTGCTATGCCCTGGTATCGTGCACATCGTACGGCAGAAACTCGAGTCCTTACTGAATGAATACACACCTGATAATTATTCTCCATGACTTGTGGAGAGGCAAACCCAAAGCATCACATCCTCCATATAGACTTTCTGAAGGACAGAATTAAAATACTAAAGCAAGTCACTAACCATATATATCCCAACATGTGGATGTGAAACTTTCAACCTTTCATGCAAAAGGGTCACCAGTCAGCATGGGATCTGAATGTCATGAGATTACTTGGTGTGGAATTCAGTCATCCAACTTGGAAAGAAGATGGTGACGACCAAGCTTCTTCATACTAAAAGATATAAATCCACGCTACACCAAAGGTCTGGTAACAAGTCTAAACAGTGAATCTGATAGACTAACTGGGTTAGTCACCATTAAGTAAATTTCAATCCAAGTTCTGATATTCTTAAAATTAAGTCTTAGAGAAGCTAAGGACTTGTAGGTATAAAGAAATTTTTACTTGCTACAATTTACTCCTTTGTCTAATATTTAAAACCAAATAACAACATGGGTTTTCATTCAAGTACCTTATAATCTAGTTGTAGTTGTCAAAAATCTTTCTGAACAAATTCAACAAGTCATCTCAATGCCATACCACCTCTCTCCTTGATGTGAGGAACTCACACATTCTTCCTACCAGCTCCTTCAGCAATAACAATGGTTCTCATCTATACTTCATGATGGTTCGGGACCTAAATCCCTCAAACTTGATAGGTGGGCCTAAAGCCCATCAGCACCAAGTTCTGCTCTGACCCCTTCTTTGTGCGACCAGGTTCCAGTGCAGAGGATGCGAGAGGAGCAGAACTGCTCAGGTTTCCACAGCCCTGTGCCCCGCCCCACCCAATTCTTGGCAGTTTCTGATTCGACATCCAGCCTGTGCATGGAATCTAGACTCTGCTTCCCTTTTGCTCCTTCCATTTCCATCACTACCTTCAGCCTCCTGAGCCCGCACGTCCTTTTTCAGAAGAGCCTGCTCGTGGGTGCAGAGGCTGTAGCCACTGACTCTTCAAATTGCCCTGGACAGATCTAAACTTTCCTTCCAGTACACAACTTTCGACTACAATAATGAAGGCAGCGTAACAGAGTTCTAGATCTTCCACTAACTGTATAATAGAATTTCATCTCTTTAAACTCAGTTTTCTCAGGTATAAAATGTGAGGGTTAAAAGAAGAGACCTTCAAGGAAGAAGAAAACTAACATTTACTGAATATTTATTGTGGACCAGGCAGCCACTGCGTAACTACGCAGTCCTCTCAGTAATGCTGAAGGAGCGAAGCACCTCAGTCACTTCTGTTTTCCAGATGAGGAATGTGAAGGTCAGAAACGCTTGTGAACTTGCCCACAGCTGCTGGTCCTGCCTAGGTCCCATCTCTCTTCTCCCTGGTCCCTTCTGGCCCCACCTTGTTCTTGTACTTCCCTTAACTGCAATCACCAGGGTCTGGGCTCTGACCAAGTCACTCCAATGGGGGTTGTCTTCACGAAAGGGCCAGGGGGCTCTCAACCTCAGAGGACAGGCTACAACAATTGAAAACCAGAAGTCTTGCACATCCCTTGCGAAAGTGACATAAACACACACACACACACAAACCACAAAACTTGCTTCCATTCTCTGCCCAAAGTTACAGAGCAGCAGCGGTAAAAATCTTTAGAAGATGGAAGTTCTTCTTTGGCATGCAGGGACCTGAAGCCAGCCTTCAGGTCGCTGTTGCAGTTGGTGAGCAGCCACTGCAGCCACAGGGACGTGGCTCTCCAGACAGGGTCCCTCTCAGGCCATGCTCCAACATTTGGGAAAGACTTTTTGGATTCTGTTCCTAACCCTACCTCTCCGTCCCATTCTCTAGTGTGGGTCTTCACTACGGTCTGACAGCATGAGCACTAACCTCCTCTTTCCAACCTTGATTTTTTAAAGAAAATTCTAGGAGGTGTAACTTGTAAAGTACCTCTGTGCTGCTCCTTTAAAAAACGATAGCTGGGAATCAGCCGGTGTGGCTTGTGATGAGATATGACCAAACCCCACAAAGTAGACTCCTCTCATCTTAATATCCATGGAAAGTTTATGGGAAGAGAAGGGTAACAAAAGCTGCGTATGTGAGATGAGGGGAAGGGGGAACGTGGGAACTGGCAAAAGGTGCTAACTCGTTTTCAAACTAGGAACAAAGTGTTTCATTCTGGCGGTCAGTCCCTGCAACCGTGCCGGAAACACGGGCTCTTCACCAACACTTTACGAAACGAGTTAAGTTCCTCTTTCCCTGCCGTCGATGTCTGTATGAGGATGCTAGCTGTATCAAAGCATCTGTGATTACTACGCACGACAATTCCAGGGCTACTTTTAAATTCAAAATTTTAAGTTCTTTTTAAAAAAGGCAAAGCAAGTTTAGTATCTATTCCTAAGACCCATGAATTCCAAAAATCTTTTGGAGCTAAATCTTCTTCTATAAGCAAAGAGAAAAATCGGGAAGCCTATATACCAGGTAGTAGGATTTTCTTTCTGCTTATCTGTAGTTTTAAATTGTTCTACAGAGAACACGTACAATAACTTTATGTTAAGTTGGAACTTAAAAACTACATTGTAAGTGCCCCCAGAATTTCTCATATAATACGAGTCAGGTATTTCTTACAGTTACTGTCAAATTAAAAATGTTTTAACCCTGCACTTGCCAGTGACTCTTCCCCAGCAATGGCAATGCTACTGCAGGTCTTCCACCAGAAGGGAAGGAAAGCCAAAAACACCACACGAATCTACCAGGAAAAGATAAATTCTACCCATTGGTGTATGATTAGCTGAGGTGAAATATTTAGGTACCTTGACCTTCTAAATAAAGTAGATTTTCTCAGCAGTGGTTCAGTCATTCTATATTTATATTCTGGCATGAATTATGACACACCTTTTATATGTTTTAAGAGTTTCACATTAACGAATCCAAGAACTTGTCTAAAATAAAACAAAGAACTAAAACTCCACAAATAACAAAAATGCTCTGGCTCCAGCCAGGGCTTTATTTGAAAGGACACACATTCTCCTCCCGGTGGCCATCCCGGGAAGTGGGAAAGGTCTTTCATCTCTACTGCTAAAGCAGTAACAGAGGGAATTCCGGGCTTCACAACGTTCTTCTGTGTATCTGCTGAATAATCAATACTGAAAAGTAATTCTGACTTAGGTAGGGAACGCAGGCAACCGCAAAGCAAGAGCGAAATGCAGGTGATGTGTCAAAGCGTCAGTGAGCAAGTGGCTTCATCCTTTCAACACCTCACCTTTTTCACTAACCTTGAAAAGAGATTAAGAAGGGAAAGAAGGGAGGGCAGGAGCAATAAGAAAGAATCTTCCTAAAAGGGTCTTCAGGCTTCCCTGTGCCGGCCAACTCAACAAGCCCTCACTCCCTGAGTTCCGGTCAGTCACACACGGCCTCGGCACACAGCAAGTCAATCAGAGGCCCCTCTCGAATGTTCTTGTTTCTGCACGTCCCGTCCTAAATTCTGCAGCCACGTTATTCTGGCAAGTTTCTACTCTAGCCTTATTGTGTTTGAAATCCAAGTCCCTTCCAGCAGCTTGAGGATGTGTTCTAAGTTCCAGATATGCTACCAGTGAAATCCTTCCTTCTATAGCATTTGTTCAACATCTCTCATCTCTGCTGGAATATAACCCTGGTGAGAAGAGGGGCTCTGTGCTGTCTTTTTCCCCTCGTGGAATCCCCTGGGCCCACCACAGAACCTGGCACAGGGTAGGAGCTCGGTGTGGTTTCTGGAATGATCTTCTGTGTGACCGTGGGTAGCCACTCAGCCAGTACCACCTCATCTGTCCCTGTGCCCTAAGTTTTGGCCTACACCTCTGCTTACTGTCAACAACTGCTGTTTTTTTAGCACACTGCTGTTTGTAAAGTACCCTCACAAACCAGGTACTTTATTGTGATTGTGACTGTGATCAATACCATATCCAGTGGGGCTTAACTAACCCGGGGGATGCAGGGAAACCCAGGGGGCAGGCGGGGCCTTCACTTACCGCCACTTCCACCGACTGCATGGAGAGGTCACATGGCGGCTTCAGGGCTTTGGGTCTCGTGGCGTACCAGAAAGTGGTGAGTGCTGCAAAAGCTCCGAAGCCCATAAGCGTGTTGGTTGGAAGAGTGCGCACGTATTGTCGGAAGTCAACCAGCTCTGGCATTCGAAAATACCGGAACAACTCGTGGACTTGCATTGTCCTGTGTTGGTAGTTTTCTAAGCTGAATTCTGTCAGAAGAGAAAAATGTGTTCATTCCAGGGAGGCAGGATTCCTCTCCAGAATTCCTGGAGGCTGACCACTCTAGGCATTAAACCCACAGTCTAATGCTCCAGGCCTATTCCTGGCTGTCAAATGTCATTTTTTAAAAAACATTTTAGGAATTCATTTTCATTTAATTTCTCTATTATCTTGTGTTAAAAAAAAAACATTATCTTCCTTTCATTAACCACATTAAAAAGATTTTACCCACAAAGAATTCTTCCCATAAAATGCTCAAATAAGTCATGGTGATTTTAAGAGTGGAAAAAAAAGAAAAAAAAAAGAAAATGCTCAAATAAGTAGGTGTAAGTTTCTATTTTCCTCTCTGATATTGTATCTCTGTTCTCTTCCCCCTAATCAAATACATTCAACTCTCATTATCAAGGCCAATGAAGAGACGAGTGAAGAGGATCAACAAGCCCAAATCACCTGAGAGCCATCAGTGTCTATTTCTTCCAACAGATTTTAGAACAAGTTCCCAAACTGGTTAAACAGACCGATCTAAATTTCACCTTCCTGTACGCTCCACATCAGAAAAGTGGCAATATAAATGCTGGGAAACCTGTAGTTGGCTATTTTGATAAGATCAGTTTCTTTCACATTGCCTAAGATGTTATAGCTAAAAGAAACAAATAAATAAATCGGTTTGCATAGACTTTAAACCAACCACCAGATGTCTAGAGAGAGATTATAGCACAAGTATGTGAAAGAAAGTATAGAACAGTATTAGACTCCGGAGCCAAATTCTACCTCCCTAGCTTATTAGCTGTATGATTTAAGACAAATTACTGCACCTTTCTGTGCCTCAGTTGCCTCATCTATAAGTGGAGATGACTGGGGCTTCTATGACTGCTATGTGATTCAAATAAAGAGGTTATGTTGGTGCCACACACCAGAAAGTGCTCAAAAAATCTTAGACATTATTATTTCCTCTATCAATGCTCTGTGATTAGCTCTGAGTACAGAACAGTGAGGTAACCCAGGTAATAAATAATGATGCTTGCCTACAAGCAGTTTGCAAACAAAATTAAGAAGCAAAAACACAGAAAAAATTATATGAATAACCTGATACACATATATCAAAGATCCAAATAGAATGTTACAATTCACATATAGATCAGTATAAACAATAAATGTGCAGTACACATGATCAATAAGAATAATTCTAATTAGAAAATTATTAATGAATAACTGCTCTAAAGTTTGGCAGAAAAGGGAAGGAAATAATAACAGTAAATGATATGAAAGCCTTTTCTCAAAAGTTCCCTGGCAATGCAACAAATATTAACATTTTAATATAAGGTCAGATGGTATTTGTGAGCTATTTACTATAATAGTCTTCTTAATGTCTAGGTCACATAACTGAAAATAATTTTTTTTTCAAATATAGAAATCCCCTGTTTAAATTTAAATCTATACTGTTAAATAGTTTTTCACAAAGTAGCAGAAGATCAAGCTGTTTTATTGGTCACCAACAGTACAGGAACCAAAGTAATGTATTTGCTTAGCGCATTCAGTCTCTGCTACAATGGCTTTGTGTAAATTCATGTGTATACACACACACACACACACACACACACACTCAAGAAACTTCAGGGTTTAACATGACAGCAAAGAAAGAACAGATAAGCAAACTTCTTCAGGCCATAATTATGGAGAGAAAGCACCAGCACTTGAAAACCACTCACCATCTGTGCCACTAACAGCTGACTGTGGGGTGACATACCACTGCAAACACAGAAAAGGCGGTGAGGGTGGAGGCGGGGAGGGGTTGGAAGGGCTCAGCCGATGCTTACCCGGCCTGCCAAGGTCTCTCAGGGCATGAGTCACATGCCGAGTCCTACGCTGCTGCCCACTGGGCTAAAGGTAACCAGCAGACACAATCCATACTTGACTTCTCAGGAGAGCAGAGGTGGAGGATGGGCCAATGGCACGCCGGGAGCAGAGTCACCCCACCGCACCACCCACGGGCAGGGAGAGGCATCAGTGAGTGTCGCTGCCTGGGCCAGTTCTGAAAACAGACACTGTTTTCTTTCTGCTCAGCTTCCCAAAAAGAAGAGACAATGGGCATTTTTTTTTAAACCAATGACATGAAGGATCGGATGTTGGGTGATATGTCTAACCAACCCAAGACATACCAAGAAAGAAACAGATTGCCAAGAGCAGCAGCAGGTTTACTCTAGACAGGTTCAAAGGAATCGAGCTACTCCCCTAAGTCCATGTATGTGAGCACCTAGTGCATGCCAGGCACTGTGCTGGGGGCTGGGAAGACAGTGCTGATGGCCCGGTCCAGGCTTTCAGCAGGCTAAGCATCTAGTGGGGAGAGACCAAATTGAACAAGCAACATCTGAGAGGCATCGGGGAAGTCCTTTCAGAGCAGGATATGTGGACAGATCACGTCCACGTTCAATTGGCACTGAGAGGTAAAATTTCACAGACAGTATCGCAACTCTACAAATGCAAAGCAACCTTACCAACAAAATGTGTAAACTTGCCCTCACATCCTCCCACCTAGTTGTCTTCATTCCCCTACAGCACTCAAGGCTAAACAGGAATTACCCACCCCTTCCACACACATGCCCTTCTCCCTTCTCTTCCCAAGGTCCCTGAAGTAGTTGCCATAAAACCTAGACCATGTGAATTTACAGGGGTTATTCAACAGAATCACATCCCTGAGTAAGAACATGACATAATTCCTCTATAAAAACACAGTCATATACAGGTGATGAATTTATCTATTTTAAATGTCAGGAGTAGCCAAGTTATAGATTGCATTATACTAAGAAAGTTTAAAAAGTCAAGGAAAGAATTTTTTTAAAAAAACTTCAGAAAATTATAGATTTAGTAGCATAAATGCAAGAGTATTTTATTAGAATACTAATCTGTAATGCTAAGGATTTAAATCTAGCCAAATTCCTATATATAGTGGGTGATAATGACGAGCTATAGTGGTTTAATTCATATCTCTTAGCTGGCAGCCAGGTAACAAGCTGAAAAGCAACTTCTCTTAGCAAATTGGTTAATGCCATACATAGGAAAACCGCAGTCTATGCATAAAGAACTAAGACAACATCTCATTTAGATCCATGTAAAGAACATCTCTTAAACATGAAACTGATAGCACTATCAATCTTTTCCCTTCTATTTAACTGCTACTAGGGAAAAGGTACTTAAAGTATTTAAAAATGGAGGCAAACCTACATTAAAAGAAAACCAGATGCAATAAATAGTCTTTCAATGCTATATGTGAACATAAAAACAGCATGCTTTAAGATTCAATCCTAGCAGGTCTCTAAGAAGTATTAAGACTCACGTATTTGCTAACAAATGGTTAAAACTCAGAGACAGATTTTATTCTTATTCCAATACCATTCTAGTTGGAATTTTTTTTTATTCTTTCAAAATCTAATTTCCACATCATCATCTAAGGAAGTTTATAGCATGAGCACATAAATCATGCTGCTGTTTGCTAAGAATGTGATTCAATTAGCTGAAAAGCTCAAGAAGCCAGTGTTTCTCAGTGGGGAACACACCAGGCTACCAACATCTGGCTTCTCCTTCCTCTACAGCTATTCCAGTGCACCCTTCCTCTTCACACTTCCAAAAAGTGGGCTTGCTCAGCTGGGTTTTTGGAATTCCCTATAAAGCTGGAGTCTAAAACCACAGAATGACAAGGGATGTAACAACGGCCAGAGAAACCTGGCACAAGCCCATTGTAAAGAACCAGCGCAGAGGATGCCTTTAAATAGAACTGGGTAGAAACAGAGGGAGCAGGGCAGTGTAGTAGAAGCTGGACTGCATGACTGTCAGAAAACAGAAATCCTGGTACCTGTCTACCCAGTCTTTGGACAGAATAGCTAAAAACGCGATTAGCATTTACTTAGTATTTTGGGAAGGCTTTCACATCCTGTGTCTCATCTGAACACCTCAATAGCAAAATGAGGATAAGGAAACCAAGACCAGAGACTTAGAAGGCTTCCCCAACGAAGGTGTCCCCATGTTTGTCATGAACGGGACACCAACCTGACTCTAGATCCAATCTACACAAAAGATTCTTAATTGTGCTAAGCCACTGGCCTCCCCCCCTGAGAATACACATCGTCATCTACGCAAAGGGCTCACAAGTCCCCTTAACCCAAGTTAGGAAACACGAGGCCAGGTTTCTAAGGGTCCTTCCTGTGCTAACACTCCAAGGTACTACGAGAGCTCTGCATCTGAAACCCACCTAAACTCTCAGTATCTTACATAAACGATAGCATTTATCCTATTTCCCTGGCCTCTGAACATGTGGGTTCAAGGCCTACTGTATGCAAAGTCACCTTTCCAATTTTGTTTGCACTGTGAAAAAAGTAGTTCAGGGCCAAAAGTGACTCATAAGGGCATCATTCTCTAAGGACACACACACCTCTTACATTTCTGCAAACTTTTACTTACATTAGCATTTCGTTCTCTTCATGCCGTCTATAAATCAAAAAGCAGGTGACCCGGATGTTTGTCTCCTGAAGTTCCTCAAGCTTTCATCAAGATGAATAACAACAGTTTGATGGAATACTTCACCAGGAATGCAGCCCTCAAACAAACCCACATAAATAGCACCCTTACCCTGGCAGCAGCAAATTAAGAAATCCTGACATCTTTCCTCAATGCAGTGAGCCAAGCTGGCAAGATGCTGCCATCCCATGCCCCATCTCCTCCCCTTGTACAATAGGCTATTTACAGAAGGCTGAAAGCTCCCTCTTTGTCCTGTACTAGCTGGGCAGAGCGCAGGCCTTGGGGAGGAACAAGAGAGCAACAGACAGACCATTTGCTGTTCTTTCAGTTCACCACTCCAAAACCATTGGATTCATGCTCCTTAACCCTGCTGGCAAATTACCTAAGGCTAGATTTGCTTAAGCCATCGCCTCTTGAACCAAAAGAGCAGTTGGGCTGTCCCTAGAGAGAGGGAGGTACAGAAGCTCCAAAGAGATGCCCGAATCTCCTAGAGAGGAAAGCAGAGGTCGCTGTCCAAACCCCACCCCACGGAATCCCTGTCTGTGGTCGCTGTCCTTGGCCCATCTCTTCCGTCTGAGCATGAGAAGGACAAAGACCATGTGGGCAACTTTGGGATCTCATGCACAAATAAGCAGGTGGGTCCACAGGGAATTAATTATTACCGTCCACGGCCTTGGGGCTTTTCTATCCCACCTAAGTATAATAAACCTTAAGCTCACTTAACTTTCATTAGAGTGATCTTATGGGTTACCCATTCAATTTCCAAGAGGATTTAAAAAGGGGAAACAAAGCAGAGATGCCTCAGTTTTATAAGCTTCATTTATTAAACACTCAGCTTGAATGCGTCTAAATTTAAACCACCCCCTGCCCCTCCTCTGTAAAGTTATCAGAGAAAGAGTAAGACATAAAACTTTTAAAAACAAGTATAAAGCTACACTAATTTTTATTCACTAAGATTAGGGGCATACTTCACCCATTCACGCTAGCCACAGGTCACAACTATCATATATGTACCCTCCCCCCCCAAAATAAAGAGATCCCAAACATAATGTGTCCAATTGAACAGATAAATTTTTAGGGATATAGATGAAATGGTTAAATGTCTATTATACTTACAGCAAGCAGTTTCTCCATTCATTAAACTCTCTCTCTCTCTCTCTCTATATATATACACACACACACACACACATATTTTTATGTTGTATGACAAATTAAATTACTTTAAAAATACTGTTTTAAATTCACATTTCATTAATATTTTATTCAAATTCTTTGAACATGTATCTTCAAACAGGATCTTAGGCATTTCTAAAGCCACTTTTTGAGGCATCTAACAGTTTTCTGTGGCGTATCTTCACATTTTTCTCTTCCATTAAGTTGTTTAAGTTGAAGCATTTTTTGAAATCACATCTGTACTCCTAGTGAAAACATTCTCTTAAGTCACAAGAACACATTTGAATATTAGGTCAGTAAAAAATGTTGTCCTACAGGTCCACATTCATATAACTACACCTCATACTTTACTGCTTTTTAAACTGATTTTTTTAAAGCTTTTTACAATAGTAACCAATGCTTGCCTTTGTAAGGTTAAAACTAAAATAATTACCCAGCTAGTATTAAATTTCATTGCCTTAGAAAAAGTCAAATTCACTTAGTTGACCTTTACAGAGAACGAACACTGGGATTGGCAGAGATGGCTTCAGGACAAGGTGCCTTTTCTACCTGATGTTGTTCCAAATACAGTGGCCGAGAGGCTGCCCCATAATATGAGAGCCTTGGTAAGGCTTTAATAGGGAGACTGAAGGAGGGTTTTGCGGAAACCCTCCCCTCATGGGGAATATGAATTGTTGCATATTCAGGTGGGAGGGTACAAGCTGAGAAAAATTTGCAGACCCCATTCATGAGGCTTGGAAGTAAAATATGTAGCACAAATATATACACAAAAGGAGGCAATAAGTGCAAAAGAAATTATGAAAGGAAAGGAAACATAACAATCTCAGGGAGAAGGCACAGCTGAGCTGGTCCTCAAACGACAAGTATCATCTACCAGACAAACTATACTTCAGGCTGGAGGGACAGAAACTAGACTACTAGTAGCAGCCCCTGGCTCCAGCGCTCACATTTTTGGCAAATTAATCTAGAACAAATGACAGAGTCTAACCAGATAGGAGAGGGGAAGGAAGACGTTCTGAGAAATCAGCTATTTTTGCTTTAAGAGCCACTGTGTGTTAAGCACTCACCATGTGTCAGGCACTGTGTAAAGCAATTGCAGACATGACTAAACGTAGTCTTCATAACAGTCCTTACCGCGCGGGGTTGTTACTGCCTTCCATGCAAACATTAGGAAACTGTGCATAGGACAAAATGTCCTACCCTTGCTCTGCACCAGAACAGGGCTAGAGCCAGCTCTGAAGCCAATGCCTATGGACCTCGAGGGAAGAGTGCTGCAACCCAGCATGCAGTGGGCGATTCAAACCTAGACAGACGTGGTAGGTGATGCTGATAATGACAAAAACCATGGTACACCAGGCAGATGATGGGATAAACCAGATGTGCTATATGCAAATAACAGAATATTATTCAACCTTTAAAAAGAAGGAAATTTGGATACATGCCATGACATGGATGAACCTTAAAAACATTATCACAAGTGCAATAAGCCACACATAAAAGGACAAATATCATATGCTCTCACTTATGTGAGGCACCCAGAATCAGCAAATTCATAGAGATGGAAAGCAGAACAGAGGTGACCAGGGGCTGGGGCTGGGGAGCAGGGAGGAGTGAGAGCTATTGCTTAAGAGGTACAGAGTGTCAGTTTGGGATGATGAAAAATTCTGGACGTAGATTGTGGCAATGATTATACAACATTGTGAATGTACTTAACGCCGTTGTGCAACTATACACTTACTTATGCATGGTTAAAATGATAGATTTTATGTTATGTATATTTTATCATAATAAGAAACATTTTTAATCCTTTTTTAAAAGCCAGAAATTGATAACTAAGTAGATACAAATGAAAAAAAAGAGAAGTAATTGTGAGCCTGAGTGAATGAACAGTGAAGATAATGTACAGGGAGGGTGAGCCAGGAAGGTGGTTTGGGAGCTGCCAGCCCAACTCTCCAGGGTCCTCCAGACCTGGAGAGGGTTCATGTTCGAGAAGGTTCCATGGCCACCCCACCTGGCACTTTTCTGGGCAGGCTACCCTGCCGGCCCCCTGCCTCGGCACACACAGAGGCAGGCGTCCCGGCACAGGCTACCTTGATTCCCTGATTCACTGGGCACTCAGCCCAGCCAGCCCCACACCCACTGTCCTCGAGAAAGTCTTCCCTATGACCCGAGCCTGTGCTGCATCCCCTCACTGTCCCCTTCGCCTACCAAGCTCTTCCGAGGCTAAATTCTACCCAAATAGGCCAGAGGTTACTTTCCCAATAAATTTTTACACAATCCCCTCAGTGAGAAGTAATCAGTCTGTCCTCTGAATTCCAGGAGCACTTCATTTGCGCCCCGGGGTACTCAGCACCTCCTATGTTATACTTACAGTCGGGGGGACTTAGCACCTGCGTAGATGCTTCTCTCCCTCTGGGGCCAGGGACGCTTCCCATCCATCTGTATGTGCCCTCGGTGCCTAAGTCATTGCCTAGCCCAGAGCAGGTGCTTCACAGATACCCGCAGAGTCACGAATGACCCTCTGTGATGCTAACCATTTCCCTGCCGCAAGCCCCCGGAGGACGTATTTATAGAACAGTGACTCTCCAAAAAGGAACAGGGTATTCAAAGCATTTTCAAACTTCAATATTTTCCTTCTCCTGCCCCCCATGGAGCTGCTCTGAGTCAGTGTACCAGGAGCGAGTAAAGAGCATCTCCCAGGTGATTTGGGGAAAAAAAAGAAAAGGTTGCAAGCCACCGATTTAAAAGGCTATATATGAATATCATCTTGCCTTTATTCCCACGATGTTTCATATTTCTCAAATTGTTCCCCTTACGTATGATGTCACCCCGAGAACCCAGTCAACTCTAAGGGCAAGGGTTCTCTCTTTCCCTCAGAAGAGATTCAGATACACATTGAGACATGTGACTGTTGATTAGTTTAAAACCAATCAAGCCACCCAGGGAGAGGGGAAGGGATCAATCAAGTACCTTTCTTTGGTAGATCAGCAGATGCCAGGACTCAAGCCCAAAGCCCCCCCACCAGGGCTGGCCACCAACCTCTGTGAGTTTTCTATGACAAGAAAGAGAATCCTCCAAACTAGAGAAACAGACCAGGCGTCTTCCAGCACAAGAGCTAAAGTACCATGTGAGGACTCTAGTGAGGGGAACGCTCACAGAAACACCGAGAGAGCTGGGTGGGCGGCCATCTGCGATGTGAGGAATGCTGGCAACGGGACCTGCCCGGCACCCTGCAGAGACTGTGTGCCCATGCACACGTGCGCACACGCGTACACACACACACAGAGCTCCTCCCTTCCCTCTTCACACATAAAGACCTCTCGTGTACGTCTACCTCGGAGAATGATGATTATAGTTAAGGACGCTTGATGCAGATATGCGGGTCATGTCAGAGCCTCCGGGTGGGAGAGCAAGGTTAAATTTCAGCGATAGATATTTCAGAGGGAAAGTTTCCAACCAAAAAATTCCTGAGAGAAGCAAGATTATTCCATTTGTCTTCTAACAGTGATTGACTACTGCTAAGCCATTTCTGCAGACATGTCGTGACATGGCAGGGAGTTTACTGGTGAGAGCTAGACAAGGCAGCATGCTTAGACTGAAAGGTGGCCTCAGTTGACAGCTGTGGCTGATGGAGACAAGACCGGTTAGGCTGACCCAACCCTTCTGCGAGGAGAAAGACAGAAGAGGTTCTGCAGATGAAGCTTCCCAAAAAGGCATATTATTTCAGTGACATTTGGCACACGAAGAGTCCTAATTACGTCCACAGGGCTGCATGTTGAAGAACACAACACGATGTTCTAAGGGTATTAGGCAAGTAATAGCTAAAGAAGGAAAAAAAAAAAAAAGATTTTTGCCACTACAATAATCCAGAAGAGACTCCCCACCTTCCTGGACTGGGATGAATCACAAAGCAAGCCCTGAAGCCGGAGGCCCGATGTCCTGCCACAACAGCCAGAGCTGGACCCAAGCTAGGCAGAGCTCTTCTTAACAGTGGGCCTCCGGGTGGGCAGTAGGGTCTGTTTGTTCAGGAAACTGCACACAGAGAAGGTACTTAAGTCCTGGGGTCCTCTCAGGTGCTTTGTACAAAGCCAGTATGTTTCACCTACCCATGGTGACTATGGAAATAAACAGGACAGAAACATGGAAAGAATCCTAGACTCAGGTGCAAAAATGATCACATTCCAGGTACTGCCTGTGCCTGTGATGCAAAATCTGGCGGTGTGGGCTTCCGAGGGGACAGAGAGAGACTGGGAACAGAAGAGAGCTATGCCCCCTTCATGGTGAACACCAACACGACGTGAGAGAAGGCCAAAGAGGGTCAGGTAATTCTGGAACCCAGGACTAGATAATCAGGATTCCACCTACACCCACAGACTCCAGGTAACAGAAACACATGAAGAAAGTAACCAATGTTAAAAGCCATCAATTCTGTGTGGTGAGCCTATGGCTGTTTACTAGTATTATTTTATTATTCTTTAAACTTTGCTATATTTTTTGCCAAATTTTTTTATTGTAGTAAAATTCATGTAACATAAAATTTGCCAGAGCAGTATTCTTTTTTAAATTTATGAAGATAAAGACTATATAGCTGGGTTGGGCCAGCAAATTTCCTCTTGTATTTATGTATTCCCCACCTGCTCCACAAAGGATTTAGAGCGGCAATCTGTCCTTACAACACAGTGACAGATGGGATATAAACCCCTCCCAGAAAATACACACCTAAGCCCTTACCGTGTGCCTGGGTTGGGCCGGGGATTGGCCACCGACCAACTATGTGAGCAACTTCCACATGAGCGTCCCTTTGAAAAAGGTCCCACTGCAAATACACAAGCAATACTCTGACAATCACAGGGGCATAAAAATCTCTCCTTAGTCCCTCGCAAATGTTTTGCCCACCCCCAGCAAGTTTAGGAGAGCATCCCAGACAAATACAGCTGCAGGAGCTAACCAAACTACAGCAGACAGGCCGTGATAACCACAGGAAAAGTAAGTGGCAGGGGCCTGGTGCTCCAGGCCTCCAGAGGAGGGAGGAAACACTACGCATGGGCTGGAGACCGAGGTAAAGCTGTCCAGACAGCTGAGGGTGGCACCAGGCCAAGGCTGAACAGGCAGAGACAGGTGGGGGTGGGGAAACACCGGCAAAAGCCAGACAGCGCTTGGAGCTTGGAGACAGGGAGGGGGTCGAGCAGGAGCAGCAGGTGGGTTGGGGAGTAAGCAGTGTCATGAAGCAGCCGCCAGAAAGACTGCTCTCTCCCACGACAGCATTCCTGACAACAGGCTGAGAAACAGCTGGCCGCAGGAGGCACACCCTCACCCCCTCACCCCCTCACCCCTGCCTCCGGCCCATGTCCAGTTCATGCAGCCCTCCAGTCCCGGCCAGGGCCCAGACCCAGAGCAGGAGACCAGGAAGAGCAAGACCCAGTCCTTGTCCTCAAGAAGTCCATACCACCCCGCAGCTCACAGAGGTCACAGCTATCAAATATCAGTGACCTGGATAAGAAGGCTAAAGAGGACACAGGTTGGGTAGAGTTACTTACACCTCTTAAAATAGATCGAGGTTTCAGAGTGACTGATAAACCAGAGAGGTACTTTAGTAGAGCAGGGGTAAGTAGAAGACAGAACACAAAGACCTCTACCCAGGCAGAGGAAGGCCAGCCTCTCACAAGTCTAGAGAAATCCACTTCTGAGTTCAGTTTTTACAGATGTCAGCGGGTACCTGCTGTTACTTTAAAAAGCAGAGATGAATGGAATCTACAAGGTATTTGTAAGCTGTGAGGTCACTCAGGACTGAACAGAGCCTGTACAGAACATGGACCCTGTTCTAACCTCTACATCGTGCCAGTTATGTGGTGTGGAGGAAGCAACATGTGAAATAGAGAAAAGGTGAACCAGGATTTAGCTGATTGCACGTGGAGTGAGTAACGAGGTATTGGTGACAACCACAGGGCACAAGCTAAAATTACACAAGGAATTCAGGTAACTATAAGAGGAGGTGATTAGCCCTGGAGAAGCTAAAATCAAAACAAATCTAACAAGTTGCAGAAGATTATAGAATAATGACCCAATGTTTAAAGGAGAAAAAGAAAGAAAAAGAGACCATCCAGTCTGGCCATTACCTACTTGGGATAGGTGACATTAGTTTTGGGTCTCTATAATGCCTGTATGTTTTGTTTAAATTTTTATTATGAAAATTTCCAGATCTATTCAAAAGTAGACAGAGCAGTATAATAAAATTACCAGGTACTCATTATCCCAGCATCAGCTGCAATAATGATCAACAGTTTGCTATAATTGTTTCATTAGACCCATTTTTTAAAAATGATTTTAAAGCACATTCCAAACACCCTATCATTCAGATGACATTTCTGAGGCCCCAATAGCTCTATGATTCTACAGTTTTGGAAGGCATTTGCAGGATAGTAAAACTACCTAGCACATACACTGCATCCTGCCAACTGCCCAAAGGTTTATAAAGAAGAAGCCAACTTAAATACTGACTTGAAGCATCAAACTCAGCATAATATTTGTCATGCAAGGACAAGGTCCATGGTCATGTCCGTAATCCCAACACTTTGACAGGCCAAGGCAGTAGGACTGCTGGAGGCCAGGAGTTCAAGACCAGCTTGAGCAACATATTGAGACCTTGTCTCTACAGAAATTTTTTAAAACTTAGCCAGGTATGGTGGCATGCACCTATAGTCCCAGCTACATGGGAGGCTGAGGCAGGAGGATCACTTGAGCCCAGGAGTTTGAGGTGGCAGTGAGCTATGATGACATCACTGTACTCCAGCCCAGGCAACAGAGTGAGACTCTGTCTCAAAAAAAAAAAAAAGGAAGGAGAGAAAAGAAAAAATTATGAAGTTCCATACATTCAGTTTGCAAACATTCATTGAGACCCACTACATACCAAGCACAGCTCTAGCCTCAGGGGACACGAAAGTGAACAAAAAAGTAAATAAGATACGTATCCTAATGAGGCTTCCACACTGTCAGGTTTGGGGACCAAAGGCAAAACATACCCTAGATTTAACCTGACTCTCTGGAAATCACAACCTAGTTTCAGAGAACAATCAGCTTCTATGCCCCTTTAATTGCCAAACTGAGTTCTCTCCTTCTTAAAAATGGCATTCAGAGATGTCTGGCCATACTGGTGGTAGAGAAGGCATTGACTTTCTGGTTCTCTAAACTCCTGGTAATGCATCCCACTCAGTAATAAATGCATCCCTAATACGTAAATGGCTTTATTTGTAAACTATATACATGTAGACTCCACAAATATTTTCTTTTTTTTAATTTATTCGGGATATTATGGGGCTACAAACATTTTGGTTACATATAATGCTGTTTGCCCCGCCCAAGCCAGGGCTACAAGCGTGTCCCTCCCCCATACAGTGCATTCTGCAAGAAGGAAAAAAAAAATATCTATAGATATTCTAATATTTCAATTCTGCACCCTAATGGATAGTCTAGCCGTCCCCTATCCAGGGCACAGGTATCCCATCTTGGAGACTACCCCTCCCTCTCCTGAGCAGCATCTGCAGCTCTCTGGTGGCCTGCTTGGCTAGAGTTTCAACCAGTTCCCTCCTGTGGGCAACAGTAAACGAAACTGCTAACTGAAGCACCCTGCGAAGTGTGCCACACCCCACACCTAGGAGGCAGAGTGACAGTGTCTGCCAAAGCCTGCAAAAGAGATTGTCACCAAGGAGGGGGACAAAGATATTCAGCATCATCCGGTGACAGAAAGCAGCATGTCAGAGAGGACAAGACGCTGCTGGTGACCATCACCTGGCCCTATGTAAGAGGCCAAGTGGACTGGACCACTTTTCTGGAGGAAAGAGAATCAAGGGGGCCACACCAGGCACATGGAGGTCTGTCCTAGACATCTGCAGCTTCAGCCTCAACCCCAGGGGCCAAGGCTCTTGACCTTGCCTGAACTCTAGCAAGGTCCTGGCATCAGTGGAGTTTATCTCTGACTCATGTCAGGAGAGGAAAACAGACTCTCTGGAACTCGGTTCTGTCCACTGTGAGGTGCCCGGGGGGACTGCTTGATAGACAAGGTCCCTGCCAGCTCCATGTTCTAGGATACCTCACAATCTTGTCCAAGGCACAATGTGAGTGACCAATTGTCCTACAGAAGTAACAAAGAGCTATTTGACCATTTTACTAGTGGCACAGAAACAAGAGATGATTTTCAAGTAGGAATATCAGGTAAACGAAGCCTATAATACAGTTATGTAAGATTATCTGGGACTTGAGACTAATCTCCTTCCCTCCCACATCCTGCAAAGCTCACAGCCACCTGCTTCTCAAACATAACTGAAACTACACTGAAAGAAATACCTCAAATGTACTCCCAAACAGAGTTTGCCCCAATGAAAGCACAGGTTTTGGTCTAGAGATTTTCAATGCCTTGATCTTAGCTATAAGACCTAAGCTTTGCACACTATCAAAATAGACAAACTGGGAACATTACAACGTACACTCTTGTCAGGGACCCCTTCTACAGGCCATCTGGCCATCTGGGTGTCTCCTGCTCTCAATCATCAGATAATCCTATGTGCTTACAGCAGTAAGGCCCTATGTTACATGCTGCTGAAAATACAGAAATGACAATGACTAGGTCTCCTACGTGTCAGAGCTTAGAGTGTACCTGAAGTGTCTGAGAAAGCAAGATACGTGCACATGAAAAGACACATGTGTGACAAAGGCAGGGATGCTAGTCAAAATATTTAACAAGCAGTATGGCCAGGCACTGACCAGTCAGAAGAGACACAGGCCAAGCTCCGGGGAACAGGGTTCAGAAGAGCCTCTGCTGGGCAGGCATTAACCCTTCAGTTTCTGGTTTAGGGGCGGGCACTTGGGGTAGCAGCTATTTTCTAACCAGTATGGGAGTATTTCAATATCTTAACCACCAGTATGGTTGCTGGTGCATCCAGCTGAGTGACAGTGAGCCCAGAGTTCCAATAGGTGATGTGGAGTCTGAGAAAGGCGAGAGTCACTCCAGACAGGTGCTTCTGAGGAGCGGCGCTCTCTGGGGTAACGAACGGCATTCCAGATAGGCAGGCAGAGGTGGGCATGCGGGGGCTGGGAGGCCCCTCCAGGACACAGAGAGGTCAGGCGGGCAGACGAGAGAGCTCAGGTACAGAGCAGTGGTGCACAGGCCCGCTCCTCCTGTGCCACCAGAGCTTACTCTCCAGAAGCCCCAGCGTGTGGTGGTTTGGAAAAGGCGAGGGAGACAGCAGGTTTGGAACCAGGCTGTAGAAGCTCCCGACAGGCATTCTCGGTCTACACTGGAGGTGACAGACTCTGGATCAGGGTGGTGATACTTTGAATGTAAGGAAGAAATCGGTGTATGTTGGGCCATACTGGACAGAGAGTAGGTTAGAATAAGCAGAACCTACGGACTGCGTGGATTTCAGGGCAGAAATCAAGGACAACACTGCGGTCCAGCCATTCCCTGAACAGGAACAGGGCCCAGGAACAAACTCCACGTGTGTCTGTGGCCAGAGGGCAAGACAGGTTGTGCAACCTCCGCTAAGTCACTCCTCTCCCTGCACCATCATCACTACGTTGGTAAAGTGAGCAAGCTCATTTCTGTGTTCCGGGGAGCCCAGGGTTTGTTCCGAAGCCCCTCAGAGGCAACAAGGGAGAGAGAAAGCACTTTGACCACAGCAGCCCTGCTTTTACGCAGTTCCTATCTTGGGCTCCTGCCTAAAACGTCACTGGGAAAACAGCCGACAGGCAATGCTACTGTGCATTCAAACACTGAAAATTCACAATTCTATTCTCTGGTCTATTAAAAGTTTTCAACGTGATCTAGAATATCCCGAGAAGGTCTGTTTCTGATAAAAAATACCCCAAGATACATGACAGAAAGCAAAGCTATGTGCCACAGTGAGGCCATTAAACTACATACGTGAGCGCCGCTCCACCATCTCTGCTGAGCCTGGGTCCCTGTTCCCACCGGAATGAGCTCTCTTCCTCCCACACTTGATGAGTTAATCATGTGTCTGGATTGTTCTCTAGTCTTGTAAGACAAACTTCCAGAGCAGGGAAAGCCTTTTATTTTTTAATTCTCTAGAAAGTCATAGCTGTACAGCAGGTGACCTTCTCACTCCCTGAACCAAGCTGAATCAAAATTTGTTGTCTCTTCCAGCACTCTAGCGGAACAAAGAGACAATGTGAGGCAGAATGTAAACGAAGTGGGGAAACACCAAGCAGGTATGACACAGAAGGGGCCCGGCTCGGCCTGTCTTGCTGCCAGCTAGACAACCGGGAACTTCCCAGGCCCTCCTGGACTGAGAGTCCTTCTAGCTCTGGAGAGGGGGTAGAGCCAAGCAGTTAGCCTCACAGGCCCCAAAGCCAGACTGTCTAGGTTCAAATCCTGGTGTGAGCAGCTTAATCTCCGCACCTGTTCTTCTATCTTTAGTACAATACCAGTAGTAGCAGGACCTACCTCTTGGTGTTGTTGGGGGAATTAATGATTTAACACATGGGCAGCACTGACAACAGTGAGTGCCTGGCTCTGTTAGCTACTGCCATCACTGTCCTGTCCCTGAACCTGGCTGTGCCCAGGCTGTAGCCACCAACTCTGTCAGCTACCACGGCCCTGCTTCACGGCTGACACCTGAGCCTTGAGGGAGAGGCTAGTTTCTGCAGCAACTTTCTCTGGACTCTGCTTAGTGAAGGAATAGATAGTGTTCAGGGTATTTCAGCCTTATTTATGCTGAAATATCTCTCCCGCAACAAACCTAAGAAAGTGCCAATTTCTACAGCAGCCAAAACTGTGCTAATGGATACATCATACATTTACCAGAAGTCCCTCCCAAAATGAGGAAATGTCCAAAAGTCAAGCCACATCTCCTCCTTTGATGCCTCACGTCTTTCAATTTAGCTTTTCAAACCATGAAATCCCTATTTCAACAGCTTGACTAGACGACATGAACACAAGAGTTCATTAAAACCCTTTCATTAATAAAAATAATTTTCAAGTCATTGGCAATTTCAAGAGATTTAAAGCAGAACATGCCCTAATTTCTTATTTAAAAAGATATATTGAAATAGATAACAAAGTTTGGTAAACTGTTCTGAAATATTTGTTCCTAAATATCCAGCAACAGAGGAGAAGTAACTAAACTGCAGCACATCCGTTAACATATAATGCAGTCATCTTCAAAACTTGTTTTTTTTTTTTTTTTTTGAGACAGAGTCTCCCTCTGTTGCCTGGGCTCGAGTGCCGTGGCGTCAGCCTAGCTCACAGCAACCTCAGACTCCTGGGCTCAGGCGATCCTCCTGCCGCAGCCTCCCAGAGTGGTAGGATTACAGGCTTGAGCTACCACGTCCAGCCCAAAACTTGTTTTTTGAAGAATATGTAACAACATGGAAAAAAGTTCACAATATAACTTAGGTGATTAAAATTAAATTTTCAAATCTTTATCTTCAATGTAAATGTATGCTTAAGTTTCTTTTTAATTTTAGAAAGAAAAGACTAGAAGGAAATATGCCAAAATGTCAATAGTATTTGATCTCTGGAAAATGTCAATTTTTATATTTCCCAAATTTTCTACAATAAGCCTATCTTACTATTATAATGTGAATAAATAAATAAATATAGCTTTTCTAGGGCAAATGGTTTTGATTTAGATACTGGACAGCTTTCAAATTTTATTTAACACTTGAAGACCAGCAAAGAATTCATGAAGAGAATTAGTCCAGGCACCTACGTGGAGCCACCAGTTTTGAAGTTTCGGATTTAGGGGACAGGACACTTGCCTCCAGAGAAATGTATCCTTCTGAGGCAGGCAGCACAGAGGAGCAGGGCCCTCACTCACCTCCACTTGAGTTTTTGTCCAAAAGTGACACCCTCCAAGCCAGCCAAACTTCAAGGAGGGCTCCAGCGCATCTGACCCTCCTCTCTTGATTCCTTGAAGGTTACAAATGAACAGATACTGTGCTGTTTCCAACACAGTCAGGAACTTGAAAATGTTAGGATGTAAAAAGCAGAAAAATTAACATAACTCAGATTATTTGATAGTTCTTCTTGTCACTATTCTGTATCACCCCAGGCTTACACAAACTAAAATTTCTTATGAGTTGACATTCAGCATTTATGTATAATAAAATGACAATCTCAGAGTTGCTGCCACAAACACTGGTAAAACCGCCTCTGCCTTCTAGTTCATACAGTCCAGCTACTCCTCCAAGGCTTGTGCTTCTTTAAAAGCTCTCATAAGCCCCTTGAAGTACCAGCACATTGAAACTCAAACTCAATCACTGGCAGCTTCAGATCAGCTCTGTTCACTGAGAATTCTTCTCCAGGAAAGAGTGTCATAGGCACTTTGTGACCCTCGCGTGTTTGTCTGCTACCAAGTTGGACTGACAACCTTCAGCAAAAACTCTGGCACCTTAATCTATCTCCTGACTGACTACTGCCTGTCAGACAGTAAAGCTCAAAAAGGCTTTAGGATAACAACAGCTTTGAGCTGTCTTGAAGGAAATTCTTTTCTATTTTGTAGCACAGGATTACACACACTGCATCATCCAAACAAGATTGTCCATAAAATATTATTTATGGGTTCTAACATAACAGAGTTTGGTTATAAGAGACAACAAATGCAAAGGAATAATGGACATCTGTTTTAAATGGTAAACTTGCACAATAAATTCAACTGACCTTAAAAACTAAACATTCCTCTAAGGTTATCGAGTATAAACACCAAGAAATGACTAGTATTCCTATAGTCTTGTTCTTTCCAGAAAAGTAAAAGTGAAACAGAGAAGGAAAAATACCCACTTATAACAACAAGACAACCTGACCTTTTCTCAAGCCCAAACATACAATCATTTTCCACAAGATAAAGTAAGACCTAGATATTAAGCATGATACTGTGGCATGCTGGCGCACTTTTACTTATCCTCAACCTCACCCAAAAGTAGAGGCAGCCATGAAAACTCTACCCTGATTGTACAGATACCTGTCCCTACCTGCACTTGTCACCTGTATCTACCTCTTAAGTGTCAAAAATTAAAAATCCCAGACTTCTTTTTATTATTGCTGCCTGCAATAATAATAAAAAAAATATTGCCAAAATAGGAACAACAGAGACAGGAAGGAAATATGTCAAAATGCTTATAATCATGGGGGAAGGGTAATTGTTTTTATAAAAAGGCATTCTCTATTTACAGTAAATTCAGAGTCTTTAATATGTCTATATTATTTTAAGGGGGGGAGGAGAGGTATAAGATGTGCTGTTGTTAATGATTTTCTTTTTCTAGGCACAGAATTTCAGCTCATGAAAGATTTTAGTCTAATGCAGTCTTTTCACAAATAAGAAGGCAGTCTTAGACTAGGAAAGTATTTTCCAAGCTGAGCCAGAACAAGAAAGAATGTCTCCCAAGACCTGGTCCTGTTTGTTTTCCATTGTCCCACACTGCACCGTCTGGCTCCAAACGGATGGTGAGCAACTGTTCTTAAAAAGCTTCACCTTTGCAAGCCTACCCAGTGCAGACCTTCAGTTCGAACTTTTAAGTTTTAGCCAATCTAACCTGCCACATCCACTTGAAAAAAAAAAAAAAAAAAAAAACCAGAACCAACCAGAAGTTTTTGGTTGAATTTTTTGCTTGCGTTAAGCCAATAATTGTTTTCTCTGGGATAATCACAGGTTAAATTGTGAAATGTGAGTCAGAAACTGCGCGATTTCACCAGTTTCTCCCATGCTCATCACAGGTCAATAAATACAAGGAAGAGTAGTGACGGTGAGGGTACTTCAGATACACCTGCACCAGGAAGAAGCTTAAAAGTCTTAACCAGGGCACTAGAGGGCACTTCTATAATGGTCATTCTTAATTAAGCTCCATAACCTTGAAATTGGGCGGAGTGGGGAGGGGGTTTGCAAGCCCTGACATACACGCTGATTAGGGGGAGCTTCTGTCTCTAGATCCTAATCCACGTGTTCATTCAAGTCGTCTACCACCACTCTCTGTCTACATCGCAAGGTGACAGACATCATCTTTGCTTCTCAATTTCAAAAAATGCCAGCGCTCCTTAATCAATGACTGCTTCCTCCGCTGCGTGCAGAGGCCGTGGGCTCTCCTCCCAAGACACCGCGAGAATGTCTCCTTACGGTGGCGGCTTTGGTGCTGCCTGTGACCCTCCTGCCAGCGCTTTGCGCAGGGCCACCAGCACGGCGAGGCGTGACCCAGCCCCGGTCCGAGCGCGCCCCGCAAACCCCCGGGCAGGAGGGATGCCTGAGCCCGAGAGGCCACCGCCACTGGCCCCGCGGGACCTCTTCGCATCTGAAGCTCGGCGTCCGGCGCTCGGCCAGGCCGGTCCCCGCCGCCACACAAACAAGGGGCCGGTCCCGCGGCGCACGTCATCGGGCCCCCGCCGCGCACCAGCCCCGCGCCCGCGGGAAGCGGCAGCCGCATCCCGGCTCCGGCACAGGAAGCCGCAGCGGCCTGGAGGCCTCCAGCTGCCGAAGGAAGCCCGGCCGCAGACCCGAGGCCGGAAAGGCGGCATGTCTCTCCGAGCCAGCGGCGGTTCGCCTGCCTCCGCCGCGGCCGCCGCCTCCCGGCTCGGCCCTGCCGGGCAGCCTGAGCCCCGTGCGTCGGCCGAGCCCAGGGCACCGCAGCGGGGACAGGCGGCGCCGCACAGCAGGCGCACTCACCTCCGCAGCTGGCCCGGCCGCTCCGCCGCCGGCTGTCACTGCAGCCCACTCCTTGCCGCGCGCCGGCTCCGGATGCTATTTAAGGCCCTGCCACCGCTACCCGCTGGTTGCGCCCCCGCCGCCGCCGTGGCTGAGCCAGGCTGCTGCTGGTGCGCTCGCTGCCCCGCCCCGCCCCGCCCCTCGGGCCCATCCGGCCCCTCCTGTCCTTCCTGCCCCGCCCCTCCTGCCCTTCCCGCCCCTCCCGCCCCTTCTGCCCCGCCTGCCCTGCCCCGCCCCTCTGTCCCCGCCCCGCCGTGCGCCCAACCGCCTTCCCGTGTGGGCGCGCGTGTGGCTGGCGGGTGGCCGGCGGACGGGCTAGAGGAGACGGCCAGCGAACGCGGCGGCAGGCGTCCGAGCTGCCCTCGCATTTCGTAATGACAAAGGGCAAATTGTAGTGCCTCAACTCAGAAGCCCGGCGAACCCGGGGGCCTGCAGTGCCTTGGGGGACGGGAGGCGCCCTTTCGCGTACTCCACCCTGCACCACGTGCTGCGCTGTCTTCTGGGGAGGGAGCTGGGGTTCCCCTGGGAGGGACGTTGATGGCCAAAGAATTTTCCTTTCCGTTTTTCTTTGGCTTCGATGTGCATGACCCCTTTCAACTCGATTTCATCACAGTGCCCCTACGGGGTTTCGCCACAGTCCCTGGTAGTCCCTGGCCTGAAAGACTCTTCTCTGGGCTTCTGCAATGAACTGGACATGAAGCAACCCTGGGTACAGGGTACAGTTAGAGCAGAAAGCAGACTAGACATTGCCCAAGGGCAATATTCACCTGCCAAGTGCTCGGGGCCTGTGTGCCCTGCTCAGCTTTGGCTATGAGGTTTTGAGGGGCTCCGCATCCGTGCGATGCCCATTTGGGGGCTTTCAGGGGCCAATGTAATTGTTTGCAGAATCAGATCCAAATGCTACTCTTCTTTCAGCACCCGAGGCCTGCCAGCGTCCTGAACCTCTAATAACAGTGGTCCCAGTTACAGTGGCGTTTGGGTGCAGGGCTGCTATCTAGTACTGCTTTGAATGTGAAGGATGAGAAGAATGATTATTGTAATAAACGCCTTTGGTAATAACAGGCACTATTTACTGAGTGCTTGGTCCTGAACACTGCTGTAAACTCTTCACACACATTATTCTATTTAATCTTCACCATAACCCTATGAGGTAGGTGCTATCATTACTCCCCTTTTACAGAAGAAGAAACTTAAGCAGGAAGGTTAAAAAATGCTAGTGAGGGCAATACTATACTTGGAATTCAGCCTGCCCCCAGAGCGTGTGCGTAACAACCATGGCCCATACTTGGGCTCACACTCCCGTGAAACAGCACATGTTCAACCGTAGGCCTGAAGCATACTCAGCCTTACTCCAGAAAATAGTTATCTTCAGGACTTTCCTTGGGTGTCTCTCACTTTTCTGAAACACTCAAAGGTGGCAGCAGTATTTGTTCCCTCCCACAGTGTACAGGACACAGTGGGACAGCGGTAGTGAGGGCAGCTCACACCAACAGTCTCTGTCACTGCTCACTTCTCCCAGATCCCCTGCTAGAGCTGTATCTTCCAGATCTAGACCCTCCCATTTCAAAGAAAAAAAATAATATCCAGGTTTATTTTTACTGGTTTCCTCTTGGCTGACACCTGGTTTCTCTGTCCAGGCCTCTTTCCCCACCCATGATTTCATCATCTTAGCCTCTCCTCTCTCCTCCTGCTTCTCCAACCACTCTCTCCGCACCAGCATGCCCTCAGGTACTTCCCAAGTTCTGTGGTGTATTAGTTTTCAAGGGCTGCTGTAAAGTACCACAAACTAGGCAGCTTCAACAACAGAAATTTATTGTCTCACGGTTCTGGAGACCAGGAGTATGAAATCAAGGTGTCGTCAAGCTTCCTTCTGAGGACCGTGAGGGAAGGACCCGCCCCAGACCTCTGTCTGGCTTGCAGATGGCTGTCTTCTCCCTGTTTCTCTTCACATCATCTTCCCTTCCTAGTGTGTGTGTCCAAATGTCCCCTTTTTGTAAGGACACCAGTCATATTGGATTAGGACCTACCCTAATGACCTCATTTTCACCCGTTTACCTCTGTAGAGACTTTATATCCAAGTAAGGCCACATTCTTATTGCATATCTTATTCTAAGATACTTGAACATACAAATTCAAAAGTTCCCACTTGTGATTGCCACCTGTGAAGTTGGGATTAGTACTGATCTTCTATATCTATTGCTTTTGCACATAGTTATCTGATGTACAGTCACAGCAATTAATAATGGCCAGTATGCTTTTAATTCCAGACCTTGGTAATTGGCTGGTTAAAGGAAGAATTGGTATCAGGGACCAGGTGCTTGTTGCTCGATCCCTTTTGGGAGCTGCATCTATTTTAGGCATATGTCCATGTCCCCATGAAACTGTAAGGGCATGGAAGGAGGCATTGCATCCCGGGAATCCTTGTAAACCAGCCCTGCCCTTCCCACTCCCCTGCAAGCCCTAGCATTGTATTCATAGATAGTAGGTATTCGGCGTTTCCAACTATTCACATGTGATTAATGGCAACCAAGGGTGGATCCAGGTTTTGTGGAGCCTGAAGCTTATATAATTTAGGGGCTCTCCTTATGAAAATTACAAATACAAAGTTGGATACAAAAGTGCGTGTTTTTATGATGAGAACTGAAATCACAGCAAAACATAAATCTTAAAAGCTTGGGCTCTCTTGGGCCTTCGGCAGTAAGAAAGGAAAAAAATGTTTTCCCTTATAATTGTACCACACATTTCACAAAATACCCTAAAAATTGTATTAATTCTGTTTTCCTACTCTCTAATAAGTTTTGCCCTATGTTTTGGGCTGCATACTCATGAATTGTTTCTTCATGTGACATTTTTAATAAACCTCACTTTTTAGGACAGGTTTTGATTTACAGGAAAATTGCAGAGTTCCCATAAGCCTTTCACCTAATTTCTGCACTGATTAACATCTTACGTTAGTATGATACATTTGTTACACTTAGTGATTCAGTATCAATATATTTTATACATAAAGTCTATCTGTTGTTCAGATTTCCTTAATGTTTTACCTAATGTCCTTTTTCTGTTCCAGGATCTCAACCAACAAATCACATTACGTCTAGTTGTCATGTCTCCGTAGGTCCCTCTTGGCTGTGACAGTTTCTCAGACCACACTTGTCTTTTAGGACCTTGACAGTTTTGAGGAATACTGATCAGGTATTTTGTAAAATATCCGTCTCTTGGGATTTGTCTGATGTTTTTCTCATGATTAAACCGGGGTTATGGATTTGGGGGAGGAAGGCCACATATGACATTTTTATAATATAACTTTCTACAGATAGAAAGAAAATTCAGTCTTTCCTCTAACATGATTGATGGAGTTTTCTTAAATTGGTAGTTTTGATTAGATGGTGATGAAAACCAAATCTATTACTTTCCATTTTAATATTTACAAAAAAAATGTTTAACACTCCTAAACTAGAGACCGATGCTTTCCATTTTAAACGAGTGCTGATTGGAAGAATTTTCGGTGGTATACCTACTTTAGGCTACGTCCATCTCACTCCCTGTTTCTTTTCCCCTGTGCCTGTACCTAAAGATGCCCTAGGGCAGGTTGATAGTGAGACCTGACCCTTGGCCTTGAGCCTCCTGCCAGGATGCCAGCTGAGTTGGTAGAGGGTGGAGAAGTAGCCCGAAGGCATCTCTATGCAGGGAAGGCTAGAGATATGCATGCAAGTCACTGCAAACTCCATAAATATATGTTCCCCAAACCCAAAGAAATGTATGTTCAGCTCCAGTCACCTCTAGTTGGGTTCCAAAAATGGCCTGGGCCACTTCAGCACTGCCATGGGAAGGAGTGGTAACAGAAGAGACTTAGAATAGAGAGTGACGACTGTATCAACTGATTGCAGCTACATTGTCTTACTTTTGCCAGTTTTGCAGAAACATGTAACTATGTGAACTTTTTGCCAAAGCCCCTCCCAAGGTCTCACAGGGGGCTTCTGTAAGTGAACAGCCCTGAGAATTAAGCTGTATTGGCTTCACGGTAAATCTACACTGGCAATGCTTTTTGCACCATTCTTATGCTACTGTTCAGGTTTGCTGGTACAACTTTCTTGGGCTTCCAGCAGTAAATAAGAAGGGGCATTTCCATCAGACTGACACTGTTCTATAACAACTGATAACTATCACATGGTCTTCAGTGCCCTAATGAAGCCACAGTCCTCCCTTTCCCCACACCGATTTTATATTGGCTTCATCAACTCTATGGGGGAGAGCAGTCCACATGTGCTTCCCTGGGTTTTCTCCTCCTCCTCTGGGTCAGAGGCCACTAGCCCCCTGGATCACTGTCCATGCCCTCTCCTCACACTGCAGCTCTGCCCCAACACAGAGTTGACCAGTCCAGGGCTTCTGGACCCCACCCTGCACCCCCACAGCACTCCACTTGCTGTTTCTTAAAGTGATATGAAGATTTTATTTAGTCAATGTCAAAAAGAAATTATAAGTACTTCATCTTTCCAACTCAACTGGCTTCTTAGGCTCAACCAATAAAATTCAAACTCTTTATAAGTGTTCTGAGATACCTGTCACCACTTTCCTCACCAACCAGTTCATTTGTTGTTCTCCTCACCAGCTATTTGCAGGTTCAAAGCCAAAGGTCTAGAGTCAGACTGCTTGGATTCAAATGGCATTACTTAATAGTTATAGACCTAGGGCAAGTAACCCTCAAATCCCTACCTTTCTTATCTGCCAAATGAGTGTAATACGGTATTGCATCAAATCTAAATCACAAGCAATTGTAAGATGCACAATTATTTTATATATCCCTGAGAAAAATAGTGTGACTCTTTTTAATTGCAAGAAATCATCAATTGGAAGATGCACCCTATATCAATTAGCTTTTGTTGTATAAAAAATTACACCAAAATTAGTGGCTTAACACAACAGTCATTTATTAGCCTATCACTTTGTGGGTTGGTGCTTGGGCTAGGTTCAGCTGGGTGGTTTGTTTGCTGCTCTCTCCTGAGCTGTCTCCTGCAGGTGCCCTAAGCTGGTGGATCCGCTGGGACCAGAGTCTCTGGGATGGCCTCACTCATATTTTTGATTGGTTGGCAGGCTTTGTGCTCAGGTCTCTCAGTGTTCCACATGGCCACTCCAGCAAGCTAGCTCAAGACGATGATTTCAAGGCTCCAAGCACAGCCAAGGGCGCAAGACTTACTATAGAATTGCTTTTCAAACTTCTGCTTACATCAAGGTTACTGCTATTCCATTGGCCAAAGCAAGCCACATGACCAAGTCAAGAATTAGTTTGGGAAAGAACTACCCATCCACATGAATACAAGGAGGGGAATTATGTTGGCCATTTTGCAAACAATCCACCATACCTCTTGATTCCATAGATGTTAAAGTCTGAAAAAATATGCACCCAAGAATACACAGAATGAATAGTGCTTACCTCAAAGGGTTGCTCTGTGAGGTAAAATACTATAAATGCACTTAGTACAGTGCTTAACACCTGGTGAGTGCTCTGTAAATACTGTTACTACTATTTTTGCTTCTCTTTGGAAAGCCTTTGTATCTAGGCTTCCTTATACTTGAAACCTGGTCAGTTCTTCCCCAGGACACACCGCATACATAGTTTGTTGCTCCCAGAGCTGTGCCACCCTGCACTTTAGACACATTGCCTTTGTTGTAGAAGATTGTCATTTCTGTGCTCCTAGGCCTGTGGGCTTGGCTTTGGGCTCTTTCACAGCAGATATTTTGCATCTAGACACCTTCTATCCCCAAGCCAATACAGTGTCTGGCACTTGATACATGTTTATTTAATTGAAGTGACGTGTCAACTCCAATAGAACTGCTCTCGTTCCCTTAGGTGTAATCTTTCTTTCCTCTGGGGGAGCTCCCACAGCTCTTTATCATGTTTCTGATATAGTCTTGTGACACTGAGTTGGGATGACTTATTTGTGTAACATGCACACATATAGAATGCACCTTATTCAACTTCATATTACACAGAGCTCTCTAGCAGTATGCCTGGTGGGAGCAGTGAGTACTCTACAAATACCTGTTAAATACATAGAAACAGAATTTTCAATCTCTCTCTTATCCCCAGGAAGGCCTATAGCCTCAAAGTCCAGAGTAAATTAGATTTAATATTTAATTCATCAATAGTTGCTTCTTACTCCATTCCTAGGATCTGAGCTCCGCTGGTTTTTCTCTCCTCTTTAGATCACGACACAGCTAGATCACCAAGGGCTTGAGAGAATAAATAATTGCAGGCCCAGTCTCTGTCCCTGTGGCCTCTCTGATGCCCCACCCCCAACACACACACACACACACACACACACACACACACACCAGAGTTCTAAGTTTCTCCGAGTGAGTGGAATGTGTATATAAATATATGAAGAGTGGGTGGGACTGGATCATGTTACTTGTCACCTTATGCTGCTGGAGGCAGGACACCAGTACTCCCTTAGAGTTGGCGTATCAGCTCAGAGGGATGTTGAAACTGGTTGAGTACAGCAACATACAACCTTCCTCCGCTTCTGCTCTCAACATCTCCTTCTTCTCCATTGCTCCAGGCAAATGCCAGCCTGCCATCTGCATGTGGCCATAAGCCCACCTCTTAGCCTTTTGAAGGCCATGGACCACCTTGAGGATCAAATGAAAGACATGGATCCTCACCTCATAAACATTTCCCACATGCTTTCTATGGGTTTCCTAGGGTCCGTAGTTAAGAACCCAGCTAGAATAGAAAGAGTACTAGATTTGCAAAGATCTAAGTTCAAGGCCTGATTCTACCTCTTACTAGTTATGTGATTGACCTCTGAGCCTCAATTTCTATTACATCTGACAATAAGTATAACAATAGCTAGCACTGCAGGTTGTAAGGGGTCTGCCACGCAATAAGGCTTGGTTCTGGCTTCCCCACCCCAGCCTCCCAGATATGTTGTAACCATTTGCAAGTGCCTGGTGCTCACAGTTTGGCGCATGTAGTCAGTAATCGGTGAGAGTTTAATTCTAAGTTCAGGTCTTCATGCATTTACTTAAAACCATTTACTGAGCATTTGCTGTGTGCCAGCCACCGTGGTAGGTGCGGGAGTATGTGGGGGTATGTGTGATTGTGTGTATACACACCTGGTCATGAGAAGTGTAAGGAATTAAATATAATGTAGGACCTCAGAGGGCTCACAGAATTATGACCCAGTGCCTATCGTTCCTAGAATGCAATCTCTCCTAAATGTTTAGCACAAAGTGTCTCACCTAATTAATCCACTAAAAAGACATGGTGTTTTTGATACCTCTAGCATTTTGGCTATGGGATCATAGCCTTTTTTGGCACCTACATATTTCTGCAAAAATACATTGTCTTCCTTGACTCTGCTAAATTAAAGTCAAGAGTGTCCATTATGGATATTCTTGTGTAGTCAAAATTGAGTGAGACATCTTTGGCCTGACTATATGAAATACACAGCTTTTGAAATAATTTTGATATGGCAAATATCAATGTTCTCACAGACTGAATAAAATTGATTACAATATGGCACTCTGCACAGGTAAAGGTTATTAAAATGTGTTTTAGGGGATTGATTTTGTCATGGCTAAAAATCCATATTTTTTATACTTGTCAGGCTATTCTTCAACATAGTTCTCAATTTAAAATGCAGGCAGCTCACGGCGTCCTGGTCATTTGGACTCACTATTGAAAATGCTTGGATGCCTCTGCTCTCATGGTCTCCTCTTCAACCCAATGAAGAAGGTACTGCCAGAATGCACTAAGCTCCAGCCTTGCCAAGAACCTGGCTTTTTGGTAATAATCTGGAGAGATTTCTGAAGGCTTAGATAATTGTAATTTTCTGAAATCTCTGCCTCCTTGGTATCATTCCTATTGAGGTTATGTGTGCTATTAAGTTTCCATAATTTGTATGTTGAATGGGAAAAGAAAGGCACAGTGGTCTAGTTCAAACTTTAGGTTAACTGGTCTACTTTAATGTGTCTCCTTTTCAAATATTCTCGTCTCTACCATCAACCCACACTTACTAGCACCTGCTGTTTTGAACGGTACTGGGCCAGGAACTGTTGTGAGTATACGACAGTTGGCTTCTTGACTTAAGCAACAGAAATCCACTATTAGTGTTTGAAGTCCATGCAGAATTCACTGGAAGGAAACTGGAGACTTTCAGAGTCTGAAAGACCTGACCTGGTCCATGGGCCAAGAAGCAGGAAGAACCACAGCTGTCTGTTCACAAGAACAGTCTGGTCAGAAGGCTGCTGCTAGCACTGCAATGACTGCCACCATGATGGATGCCACTGGACACCGTGGCCACTGCCACGAGAAAATTCCAACCTTCCCTTTATCTCTGGTACACGCAGTCAGGAGTCAAAATCCTGGACAAGAGCCCCTGGTTGCCAGTCTTTGGCCCCATGCCTATCCCCTGGCCACCAGGGGTAGAGAGAAAGAGGACCCCTCTGCATTGTCAGCTGTAGTTGCAGACAGGGTGATGTGACCCCAAAGCAGGAAGGGGTTAAATACTGGAGAGTAAAAAATGGCAAATGCCTACCACATTCTGTTTTCAATGAGAAGGCAAGTATTAGAATTAGACTTAGTTTAGAGGAGGAGAATTAATAATAATAGTATATTGTGGAATAATGGTAGGCCTCACACTGGAGTAGACTCTTAGAAGTTTTGAAGCAGAAATTGGTAAGAATCACCATGCAGGCAGTATCAAGTCCAGGCATAAATAGCAGGTAGAGGGGCCCATATAGAGCACGAGGTTGGAGGCATAGAGAGAGAAGATCAGGCAGAACTGGTAGGTGACTTAACTAGGGGATGGAGAGGCATGGAACAGTTTTAGGCAGAGGCAGGGAACAGTTTTAGGCAGAGGCAGGTGATGTCTGCTTGTTAGAAAGCTCACTTTTATCCCTCTATGTCCGGAACTCGTGTGGAAGGGGTAAGCCTGGAGTAGGCCTGGGGAGAACAAATTTCTCATTCTGGCTTTTTCCCCAATTAGCTGTGTGATCTGGCCTCCAATTTGATCTTTACCTGTCTAGGCCTCATTATTCTCATCTTTTAAAACAATTTGGTTGGATAAGACAATTCTAATGTGGTCCATTCTACCCTTAAGGTTCTGGAACTTTGTTACACTAAAGGCAGATCGGAGTATGACTATAAAAAAAATCCCAGCATAAGGTATTCTAACCACTTATTTATCTATTCAATAAATATTTATTGAGTGTTATATATGTGTCAAGCACTTTTCTAGGTTCCAGCGCAATAGTAGTACACAAAAGATTCCTTACCACTATGTGACTTACCACCTTACCACTATAGCTTTCTTTAGAAAGAAAACTATGTTCTAGGGAGGAAGATTCAGCCAACAATAAAGAAGCAACTATTTGGCCAGCACAGTGGTTCACGTCTGTAATCTGTAATCCTAGCACATTAGGAGGCCAAGGCGGGAGGATCACTTGAGGCCAAGAATTCAAGACCAGCCTGTGCAACATAGAGAGACCTTGTCTCTATCAAAAATAGAAAAATTAGCTGGGTGTGGTGGCGTGCACCTGTAGTCCCAGCTACTTGGGAGGCTGAGGCAAGAGGATCACTCGAGCCTAGGAGTTTGGGGCTGTAGTGAGCTATGATGATGTCACTATACTTCAGCCCAGGTGACAGAACAAGACCCTGTCTCAAAAAAAAGCAATTAACTAATAATATAAGGTGGTGATATGTGCTGTAAAGCTAAAGAAAGCAGGGTAGGGGAACTAAGAGTGTCAGAGGAGAGAGGCACCTTTTAAGTAGGCTGGCAAGGACCTCCTCTCAAGGAAGTGAAAGAGATTTTGAGCAGAGATTTAAGTGGGGGGGGGGGGGTCAAGTTTCATGAAGATAGGTAGGAAGAATATTCCAAACAGAAGTATCAAATAAATGACAAGTGCAAAGGTCTCAAGGTGGTATGTGTAAGGGACAGGATGTGGGTCAGTGAGGGCGGAACACAGCAAGAGAAGTGCCAGGTGCAGGGAAGAGCAAACACTAAGGCTCTGAGTCACGCTTAAGAAAAGACAATAACATCAATATGATACAATGGAATGAGCCAGAAAAAGAGTGGTAGTAAATAACTTCAGAGAAGTGGCCAACCTTCCTCCTCCGTGGATTGTTTATTGTTTCATTCTTTCAGTGTGGTAGGCACTGTGCTAGGATCTGGGAATGCAACCACAAACTGGCCATGTCTTCAAGGAGTTTAAAACCCTTCTAATGGACTGAGCAGGACAGTAAACATGTCTTGAGCCATCAGTCTCATTTTCCATCACTTCATGTCTTGCCAACATAACTCTAGTCAAACTCTTTTGGCCCATTAAGCTTTTGCTCTGGATGTTTGCTTCGCCAGGGTTTGCTCTTGTTATCATCTCACACATCTACATCTTCCTTAGCCTTTAAGGTACAGCTCAAATACCAGTTTCTTAAGGAAACATCTCATTACCCAGGTTGGAAGAAACCTCTGTTGCTGTATGTTGCTCATCCATCCATTTGTCCATCTATCCAATTAGCCATCATTCCATCCATCCATCCATCCACCCATCCATCACAGTCACTGATCTTGTCTCCCTCTAATAGGTAGAAGGCCTGTCCTAGCACTGTTGATGTGGCCGTGGACAAAACAGAACCCTGCTTTTGAGTAAATCAGAAGGCAGTGACAAAGACGAGAAAACCAACCATTGATATATAGGGAAACATTACAATCAATCATTTTTTTCAAATCAGGCGCTTACTGTTTGTTCAAAACCATATTAAGCACCAAGGGTAATAACAAAAAGTGAAATATAACATTTTGACTTTAAGGTCCTGTTTTACAAATAGAGTTTGTAAACAATTTTTTAGTGTAGAGAATAGATATCAAATATCTGTTTATTAAAGATCAAAACTAAAGTTCAAATAATAGAAATGCCATTGGACAATCTGGTACAATGACAACAATAATGTAATGGTCTAATTTCCTCCTAAATGACTTTCACTGACATAATAGAGTAGTTCCCCCAAATAGTAAATTTCTGTAGAGATCAATCAATTCATCAAAAAGTATTGCAAAGCACTATACCCATTAGATCCTGTGGGAGAACCCCCAAGGTGTTTCTATTTATATCTGAGTGTGGGGTTAAGACTCACACAAATGAAAAGATAACTGCATTGAAAAAAATAAGATGCTGGAGGATAGAAACCAAATGAAAGTTGTACAGAGGGTGAATGGTGTGAATTCAGAGAGTATCGAGAAGTAGTCTGTGAGTGGTCCTTTCATGATGAGCAAAATCCAGAGGATGAAAATAAGCGGGGAGGAACTTCGCGTTGGGGAAATGATGAAAGCAAAGGTCTGTTTGAGAGCTGGCGAGGTATTAAAAATCATAGCGACGGGAATGGGGTTCGTTCAGACTATGCAGTTGGTGCTAGACTGTTTTGTTTATCGTTATCCCAGCGCCTAGCATATGGTCTCGCATAATATGTGTTGGGTGGATGGACTTTAAATATTGAATGAGTATGCTATAGGGAGCAGATTCTTATTGAGGAGAATGGCTTAAAGAAAATAGTGCTTCTGATTTCTCCGTCATTTTTCTGTGGTCTTGCATATGCAGGCTGGCTTTTATGTTGCGTATGTTCTGAGCAGGGGTGAGGCTTCTGAGCTGGAGAACACCCTTGGTGAAGTCCCCAAAGGCAGCAGGAAGACCACGGCAGTGGAAAGTGATGCCTGCTGTGGCCACAGTGCCCACCCCTGGGGAAGGCTACGCAGCTAATAAACGACACGGTCAAAGGCTGGGCTTGCCTGTCTCTGGACCCCACATCTGTGGCGAGGGTGGATTTCTGTCTGGACCAGACTGAGTGAAGACTTGCCTGAAGGCAGGTGTATATTTAGATGACTGTTTCCATCACACAGTTTGTGTGTTCTACTGAAGCACATTTGTTAAGTACAGATAAAATTCATCTTACGGCAAAGTTCACTGGCATCCATTTTTCCAGACAATGAGAAATCCGCGGGGAATGCCAGGGAAAAGACAAACATGGCTGTTGCCGCCATTTTCTGCCTTGAGTTCGGGCACCAGCCTGGGTTGCAGTGGCCATCCTGTGACTGCGAGATAGCAAGCATGAGGGAAAGGCTAAGAGAATCCCTGAGACATTGTCGAGTTGCCAAATCAAAAATAACAACCACCTGTCTCCATGTTTCTTACTTTGACTGTTAAGCTGGTGTAAATGACTTTCTGATTAGGATGCATTCTTTTTTTATTTTTCTGAGACAGAGTCTCACTCTGTTGCCCGGGGTAGTAGAGTGCCATGGCATCAGCCTAGCTCACAGCAACCTCAAACTCCTGGGCTCAAGCAATCCTTCTGCCTAGCAGCCTCCCGAGTAGCTGGGGCTACAGACATGCGCCACCATGCCAGGCTAATTTTTTCTATATATTTTTAGTTGTCCAGCTAATTTCTTTCTATTTTTAGTAGAGACGGGGTCTCGCTCTTGCTCAGGCTGGTCTCGACTCCTGAGCTCAAATGATCCACCCACCTTGGCCTCCCAGAGTGCTAGGATTACAGGCGTGAGCCACCGCGCCTGGCCGAGGATGTATTCTTAACTAAAACATCCTTTAAATGACTGCTGCTATTATTATTTTTTTTTTTTTTTTTTTTTTTTTTTTTTTGTTGAGACAGAGTCTCACTTTGTTGCCCAGGCTAGAGTGAGTGCCGTGGCGTCAGCTTAGCTCACAGCAACCTCAAACTCCTGGGCTTAAGCGATCCTACTGCCTCAGCCTCCCGAGTAGCTGGGACTACAGGCATGCGCCACTATGCCCGGCTAATTTTTTCTATATAGATTTTTTTAGGTGTCCATATAATGTCTTTCTATTTTTAGTAGAGACGGGGTCTCGCTCAGGCTGGTCTCGAACTCCTGACCTTGAGCAATCCACCCGCCTCGGCCTCCCAGAGTGCTAGGATTACAGGCGTGAGCCACCGCGCCCGGCCCAGACTGCTGCTATTATTAAACATAGCATAAACTTGCTCTGGCTTTTACATGGCCACATCCCACTGCTATCTCATACCGACCAGCGGTCAACTAAATGTGGCAGCGAGTACTGTCTGCCTTCTTGTACTTGTGGAATTTGTTCAAATATACACTCAGGACTCACCTTGTTAAATTTTATCCCATTAGCTTTCTTTCACCCTCTTTTTTCAGAGATTTACAATTCAAATTATTAATAGAATTTTAAGCTCAATCAATATCTCACTGTGGAAAAGTTGGGACTCATCCCCCCTTTGGAAAGCTTAAGAGCTTATAATTTCGTATTATAATAAACCTCTTCTATCCCCTTCTGCTCATTTGTGTTAACATCTCTCAGAAAGACTCCATCTTTTTTGATATAATACTTGAGTCCACCATTTCTTTTGGGGAACTAGAGATCTTTTCAGTGGTAGAGTGGAGAGTGTGCACCACAGGGAATAGTCACCAAGAGCCACTACAATTATGTCCATGTGACACGCTCTGGTAGAGGCTGGACTTTACGCAGATCTCTCTGCTTGATCGCAGAGATTCTCCCAGTGCGATGAGCAAGTGTGCTCTGAAGTCAGTGCTGAAAAGCCAGAAGAGCAGAAAATAATTGTTGTACCTGCCCAAAGGCAAAATAAAATGTAAGGAAAGCAGGCAAACATTATGATACAGGTATTGAGAAAAAGGGTCTTTACTAAAACTCTCTGGAAGGAAGACTGGAACTTAGAGCCACTGACAATTAAGAAAGTTAACCATGATTGCAGTGGATTTGCAGACATTAGAAGAAAAGTGAGGCTGTCTAGTTGCCACTATAAAAGAAAAACCTGTAGAAAATATGATTGGGATCACGATCATTATTAACTCATCAACAAAAAAAGCATTTGTAAGGTGCCATTTTTAACATGACATTGTGCAGGAAAACTATAGTCTAGAGAGTGACCTCCAGTTAGACAAACTGAATTAGACACAGTTTCTGACCTGCATGAAAGAAAGTGATATATTAAAAAAATGAAGCTAATCAGGTTAGCTTATTGGGCAAAACTAACAACAGAAGGAAAATAAGAAATGACTTATACAATGCAGTAACTGTATCTATTAATACATTGTTCATTGGCACACGATGTTTGTAACTCGAGACAAAATGCAGTAAGCATGTTTGGGAGAGAGGTATTAATATATGGGATGTAATCATGGAAGTCTATGGTTAATCAGGGCAGGAATTAGAGAAATCCGACTGGATAAGCTTTATGGAGGCAGTGTGCTTCTAAGAACTGCTTACACTTGGACCAGTGAGGTTATTCCTGGCACATACTCCAAAAAAAGAGTTGGGTAAAGTTGAGTACAATTCACAATGGAATTATGGTATAGAGGTGAAAGAACTTTGAATGTGTTTGAAAGGAGTAATATGAAACCCACAACGATAATAATGATTGCTATCCTTTTTTTAGACACCTGTGTCAAATAAGAAGAAAATAGGTAACATAATCTTCCTTTCTGAGGACATCTTTGAAAGAGAAATAGACAAGCTTAGATGAATTTGTTAGAGGTCATTAGACCCATGACATTGTCAGAAATGATGGGGTTGGGGTCAAATGCAGTGATCTCCAACCTTTTTGGCATCAGGGACTGGGTTCATGGGAGACAATTTTTCCACAGACCAGGGGGTGGGGGTGAGGAGATGGCTTTGGAATGATTCAAGTGCATTATATTTTTTGTGTAGCCAAACCTCTCTGCTAATGATAATTTGTATTTGCAGCTGCTCCCCAGCACTAGCATCACTGCCTCAGATCATCAGGCATAGATTCTCATAAGGAGCACGCAACCTAGATCCCTCACATGCACAGTTTACAGTAGGGTTCTCGATTCTATGAGAATCTAATGTCTCTGCTGATCTGACAGGAGGTGGAGCTTATGTGGTGATATGAGTGATGGGAAATGGCTGTAAATACAGGTGAAGCTTTGCCTGGTCACCCAACACTCACCTCCTGCTGTGCAGCCTGGTTCCTAAGAGGCCACAGACTGGTACCAGTCTGCAGCGTGGGGGTTGGTGACCACAGAAATGGATCAGGTTGATAGGTGTGTAGCAACAGTGAGACCTAAAGAAGAAGACAAGAGTCAACAGAGGTCAGGCTAAGACCATAACAGTAGCAATGGGAAAAGGGTGTAGATTTGGGAATCAGTCCTTGAAGATGGGCCGTGTAAGGGGTAGAGATGAACTGAGCTCACGCTGAGGATTATCGGTGGTATTGACCTCTTCAAGAACTTGCTACTACTTCTAGCAACAACCTAGTTCTCTCTGAAATTTACATCTCAAATGAATGGGAAGAGCCTACTGTCTTTCATTCCCACCTGATTCCCTCCAGTCTGGGCGCCATGCAGAAGCCTTTTCCCAGCCCCCAGTCTTTTCTCCCCTTGGCAGCCCCGGGCACAGTTGACCTCCCTTGCCTTTTGGAGCATCCCTTTCCTGTTTTGTGACTGCTGTGGTCTGCATTTCATCTTACCTCTTCCTCGGTTCCTTCCTGTGTCTTTCACTGACTCCTCTCTGGTATCACATTCCCCAGCTGTGGGTACCCCCAGGTGTCAGTCCCCATCCCCGATCTTCTCCTGTTATACCAGGTTCTAGCTCATTTTTATTTTTCAATAAATACACTTGTTATAATGATCCCAAAATCTACATTTCCAGAATCAAGTATTTGGCCAAGGCTTCTAGTATATACTCCTTGGTGTATTATCATAATTTCAAACTCAATTCACCATCCATACCCCAAAACTAACTCCCTTCCTCACCTCCTAATTTCTGATTGTATTATTATATCAACACTTCTCAAATTCTCCTAAATTTGTAATCTTTGGGCTTTCCTTTTCCTTTGTCCCTTATATCAGTCACCAAGTGTCATGGACTTCCCTTTGCCATGATTACAAATTCACTCCTACCTGTCTCTCCCTATCCTGGGAACCCCACGCCACCTCATCGCATCTCTCCGGAAAATATCTGTCAGCTGTTTTTCTCTAGATTATCTTCCTTAAACACTATTGTAGTGGCAATAGTAGCAGTAGCAGTAACAACAACAAAAACATCCATCATATATTAAATGGTTACTACATCTCAGGTACTTTAGTAGAAGTTTTAAACACGTTATCTCATTTAAGCCTTTCAACTTTATAAATTGATACTACTGTTGAACACATTTTTCAAAGGAGAAAACTGAATCTCAGCAAGTTTAACTATGGTTCTCAGAGTCACACAGTTAACATGGAATATGTTAGATCTTGTCTAACTCCAAAGTTTGTCATTTGCCACGTCGAGCCCAGCATCTCTGTCCAACATCCAGCATCTCTACGGTCCAGCTTCACCGATCTGCCTAGTCGACTGCTTTCTGCTCCCCAGAGCGGCACCTTCATAACCGCCCCCACCTTCATATGTGGCGGGTGAAGTACAGACCTTGAATCCTGATCCTGCCATTTAGTGCTTCTCTAAAACTGAGTTCTCTTATTTGTAAAATATCCACTTCATAACCCCAGTGTTGCTATGAGGGTCAGATATAATGAATGTGAAGGGTCTAGCATGGTGCAAGGCACATAATAGGTGCATAATAAATAGGACCCACTGTGATTGTGACTAGTATTTCTACTTCTGTACCTTTGTTCATGATTTTCCCACATACGAAATGCTTGTACTTCCTGCTGCTCTAGCCTAACAGTCCTCAAGGGCTAAGTCCCATCTTTGTTAAACTTTCCCTTGGCTCTGGCACACATGGGTCTCTCCCTCTACCTGTCAGAGTGCACCTTGCGTATACACCAGATGACTAGTCCTACTTCCCCTCTTATTCTCGGACGGTTTCACATGAGTCTCACAAGTTACGTGTGAGCTTGCTTGTATTTCGTCTGTTCTCATCTTCTTTCTGTTCTCATTCCAAAGCTCCTGATAAAGTGTACCAAAGCGATTTGCTCATCGATGGATGGAGAAATTTAAACGTTAAGACAAGTGTGAGAGGGAAAAAAGTGCACATTGGACATTATCTTGTTTGATTTGAGCTGACAATTGGTGGCTTGTGTTCAAGTCATCCTGTAAGCGGTCAACTGGAGGGAGGTCCAGGAAACCGTAGGCAGCAACTGTGGGATAGAAGAGAAACAGATCTCTGAATTACTGAGCTTTCACTTTAAAATTCTTTCTCTTAAAGAAGAGATAGACCCAAGAGGAAATGGTTTGAGATAAATTTTCACTGAACAGTTACGGAGACTATCGAAGATAAAGAGATTTGTAGAGCTGTGAAGACCCGTTCACATCTGGAAACCACGTAGAGGAAAGAGGAAGCACATTTAAAAAGAAAAACCAGAGGTTACACTAAAAAAGTGAGAATGTGGCTGTCACAAGAGTGAAAGGAAAAGTCCAAAATGAGCCCAGAGAGCTGGTGAGTCAGGTCATAGGAAGCCAGAGGCGTTGCTTCACTGGCTGCTAATGATGAAGGAAATTAGACGACCATGTCATTTCTAAAAAAAAAAAAAAAAAAAAAAGATTATGTGTATTGAATGATTCTGAAAGAAGCAAAAAGGGCTATGTCTGGATACTTTGCTTTGGTTTCTGAGATCGAGTCACACCATGGAGCCCATTTTTCTGTATTCACAAAATGCCGATATAGGGAGAGATCTTGACAGGCTTACGAGTTCTGACTGTGGGACTGGCCAGCACGGGTGGGCAGCAAAGGTGAATCGAAAGGAGAGAATGTATTTCTGACTTTGAACCCCTTTTCTCTGGCCCCCGATGCTGCTGAGGAGGTGTAAATTATGTTGCTTGAAGTGAAGGCAGAGTAAGTAGCAGGAGTGTTGCAAACCACTTGGGAAGCACCGTCTTTGACCACGCCATGTACGTAGCAAGGCTACTCTGTAGCTCCGGCCTCCAATTTGTTCAACCTGAAGGGCCTGCTAACTGCTCTATCAAACTGTGCCAGAGCCCCAGCGAATTACCCCACAGTCCAAGCAGGTGTTGGACAGGTGGCCTTCGACATGATAACTCAGGTACACAGCTCCTTCCATGCGATGCGGTTCTGCTGTCTTCAACACGTGGTTTCGAGGTCGTCTCAGTGTGGTCAAGTCAGCAGTGGGGGAAGAGGGAGACAGCTTCCTTCGCCCTGAGCAGCAGTATCGTCTCCACTCACCAGAACTACGCGTGCTGCCCCACCTAGAAGCAACGGGGACTGGGAAATTCATTTGATTGTGTTTCCAGGAAAAGGAAGTAGGCTCAGTGAGTCAGCTTCTCTAGAGGAAAATATAGAATTGAGTTGGGCCAAAAAAAAAAAAAAAAAAAAAAATCCACATAATGATTCATACTTTTCTACCAATCAACATGCCTATAAACATGGAATGATTTAATTTTTAGTTTCAAATAGATGTTTTGGGTTGTAAAGACCCCAAAAGCCTATATGAGTCTCTCTCTTTTTTTTTTTTGTAAAAGTATATGAGTCAATGAGGATTGTGGAAATTCATGTGTTCAATGACTGCATTACTGAAGTAGTGAAGCTTCCTCCTGCTCTGGAAGAGGAGTATAAGGTCATGACTCATGGTCATGTGGTAGAAATAATTTTGCTCACCAAGAAACAAAGAAATTTTTTAAAAAGCTAAGAAGCAGAAATGAGAAGGGAACTATGAAAATTAATCATTTAGCCAACAGTTACCCCACATATTGAGAGACCAAAAGTACAGAGCATTGAAATAGCTGAAATCCAGTCACTTCAGTGCTCCCTAGTAGCATCAGGGCGATGTTGCATTTTAAAGGTCATTTTTATTGTTTTATGTCTCCAAACCATTTTCATGGTTGTCACACCAGTAGCTTAATATACAAAGCTGATGGGAGTTTACAAAGTGTCAAAGGTGGATTTTAAAGTGAAAAAAAAAAAAAAGGATCAGTATGATGTAGCTTACATAGATGGAAAAGGTGATTCTCAAACAAACAATAGCATGAGAATATGTGGTGAAAATAAAGACTAGAAATGCTTATGATGGAGAAAATTTTCAGAATCTCCCCCTGGAAGACAGCCAGACCTACATAAAGACTAAAATGACATTAGCCCCGTAACCACGTTTTTCTTCTCAGCATCCTCAGGTAATAGAGATGGTCAACTCTAAATTTACAGTTTTATAGCGTATTAAAAGGTCATATAATTTAATGCCCATTTTAACTAAGAGGAAATAAAGCCTCAGAGTGGTGAAGTGATTTGCCCAAAGTCACAGTTGGAGTAGACAGTCCAATTCCACCCCGTAAAGAGACGCTAGCAAGCCTATGGTTTGTTGAAACCGAGGCTACTTGGATACAAAATATTATAGCTTCTTGACAAAATGAGTGGTGGGAGGTAAGAAAAAAGAGGATCCTAGTTTCTGAAGCTGCAGGTGACGGAGGAGTCTGTAGCAGGCTGCAAGGCCCGGCAGTGAGGGAGGCAGGCAGCCTTCGAGTGTTCAGGCCCAGAGGAAGAGGAAGTGTTCCCTGAAATCTGTTCGCGGCAGGCCTGACACAGGCTGGGGGCCAAGGCCAAAGACCCGAGGGCCCTCAGGGAGTCACCTAAGCCCAGCAGTGGTGGCCAGGCTGTGGCAGGGCCCCTGGGCTGCCCTTAGGCCCCACCAGGTATGTGAGGAGTGGGAAGACTCATGCTTTGCACCTGTGGAGTCTAGGACTGGCTCAGGCTGGGGTGTCAGAAGCAGGGTAGATTTAGTGCAATTGTGGTGGGTTAAGTGGAAATGAAGAACAACCCGGTGACTCTGTGTCCCAGATTGGTCCCAGATTGGTCCTGTGAAGACCTGGAATTGCATCTCTACTTTGCCAAAACCTGGAATCGCATCTTCACTTTGCCACTTACTGATTGACGCTGGGCAGATCGTTTGTACTCCCAAGGGTGTAGCTTCCTTCTGTTCACGAGGTAGCATACAGGTGCTAAGTAGGGGTGCTGCATCTCAGCGAGCCTGTGCTTTGCTAAGTTCACTCTTTGAGAGCAGAAGGTCGAGCTGCCAGATGTTCAAAGGCACTGAGGCACGTGAGACAGCGTTCAGGGTGGAAGGTGCTGGCAAGGGCAGCTGTTACACTTCTCAGTCACCTCTGCTCTGGAACACGCAACCCATTCTTCCAGATTTTTCCTCAAAGGTCAATCATACATTTTCTCCTCTCGCAATGAAGGCTAGGGTTGGACAAAGGCCATTAAGCAAGGATTGCCTATGTAGATGTTACTAACAGGGAACATTATGGGATTTTTCTTCAATTGCCAGGTTCTATGACAGAAGCTTTACCCCTATGACAGGAGCTTGTCACCCTTCCCCAACAACCCTACAACACAGTTTCTATTATTAGCCCCAATGTACAAATGAGGCTGCTGAGGTTCACAGAGGTGCCAACCAGCCAGGGGAGCACTGAGGATGTGAACTCAGGCAGCCTGCGCTTCATAACCACCAACCACAGTCTTCCTCAGGGAAAGCTACTAGATCATGAACTCTCAATGGGAAGAGCAGATCATTGGAGATTTTGGGAATGGGGACATGAAAAGAATTGAAATGGAGAAGAAGAAAAGTCAGTTTTTGTGGGGGAAATATAGAGATTAAAATTTGTCTTGGGAATAAGATTAAAATGAAGCCATCAAAGCTGGTTTTATTCATTCATCATATACTCATAAATTAAACATTCATTGAACAGCTAAAATTAAACATGCGATCAGCCTTCAGGGGACTCACAGTCCAAAAACCAGATGTTCCTACACCTCCAAAACCTGGTTCAATGTCGAGAGAGGTTTCTGACAGAGAGGGAGTGGAAGTTACTGCCTAAAATAGATCCCTGGGCCAAAGGGTACAGCAGGATAACAGGAGCGTTCTAGCCAAAGACGCCGGGATCTCAGCTTGCAGATCTCTTTCATCTCTGCCAGCGTGAGGCCCAATGTTGTGCGAGATGAGAGGAAGCCCCAGGATCTGAACTGCTCCTCCTGCCTCTGCACAGAGCAGGTGGGGGGCTCTCTGCACCCCACGCTGGAGAAAGCAGAGTTCCATTCATCTAGGGCAGGCTCCCTCCCTAACCCCAGCCAAGATCGGACAAGAATGAACAAGAATTTATGGTCAATTATTTTGGGAGGGTGGAGAGAGGATGCGGAAATGAGGCCACTGGATACTTTTTGCATTGCAAACCCCTGAAATTATTTTCAGTTTTACTATGTTGTAAGAGGAGTCCCAAATTAGCAACGATTTCTTGGAGGAAAGGTGCTGAGCCAGTGCGTTTATGAACCCCTGCCTGGTTATTTTCAGATCAGCTTTGTGGGTCTCTAGAAGTCTGATGGCCTGTTGTATAAGTAGAGGGGGTGGTCAAAGCAATTGTTCAAGGGTTATTGCAGGACTCTTGTTAAAAGAATAAAAATCCTGGCACCAGAAAAGTGAAGGAATTAATCTTTTGAACACTGGTGTACACTATCATTGCACACAGGGTGTGGGGCTGACAGCCTCACCACAGGGCAGACGGCTCTGGAAGCCAGAAAGCCTAACACAGACCAGGGAGAGGTGACTGAACAAGCACCACAGGTGTCCCTTGCTCCCTAAGTTCTGATCCCCCTGCACTCCCTCCCCATCATCAGGCCTGGGCCTCTCCGTGCGCAATGGGGCATGTGGATGGTGTGAGCACCAAGGGAGAGAGCTCGAGAGCAGGAGGATGAACAACCAACTCAAGCCAACATTGCTTTTTGTAACTGTCTCCCTTCTTCCACTTGCATTTTTTCCCAAACATAAAAATATCACAGAATACTCATTGAAAAGAACTTGGAAAATACAGAAAGGGACAAAAAAGAAAGAATTTTCTTATAACCTCAATATCTATTACCCCTTCCTTTGAGCAAGGGGCCATTGGTCTTGTTTACCAAGCTCTGTCCCCAGAACCAGAGAGTACCTGGCACAGGTAGGTGCTCAACATAATTCTCTTTTGAATGAATCAACCAATAGCCCAAGATTACATCTTAACATGTAATTATACATTGTTCTGTGTTTCAAAGCATGGCTTTTTTTTTTTTTTTTTGAGACAAGGTCTCGCTCTGTTGCCTGGGCTAGAGTGCAGTGGCATCACCATAGCTCACTGCAAGCTCCAACTCCTGGGCTCAAGTGATTTTCCTGCCTCAGCCTCCTGAGTAGCTGGGACTACAGGCGTGTGCCACCACACCCAGCTAAACAAAGCATGCATTTTTAAATAAACTTTCGTAACAGCATTTTAATGCACTTTTTATTGTGGTAAAATATATATACCATAAAAGTTACTATTTTAACCATAATTCAGTGGCAGTAAGTATATTCACAATATTGTGCAACTATCACCACTATCCTTTTCCAGAACCTTTTTTCATCATCCCAAACTGAAACTCTATATCCACTAAAAATAATTCCCCATTCCTTCCTCCCCACAGCCTTTGTAGTAGAATAACCTCAATTCTACTCTCTGTATCTGTGAATTTGCCTATTCTAGGTACCTCACATAAGTGGAATCATGCAGCATTTGCCTTTTTGTGTTGGTTTATTTCACTTTTCATAATGTTTTCAAAGTTCATTCATGCTGTAGCATATAGCACAATTGCCTTCCTTTTTAAGCCTGAATAATATTCCATTGTACATATATGCTACATTTTGTTTATCCATCTGTTTGTTGATAGGCATTTGGGCTGTTTCCAGTGTATATAGTTTTGCATCTCCACTTTTCACTTTATAATGTATCGTGAGCATTTCTCCATTTCATTAACTTGTCTTCAGGAAACATTTCATCTGAATGAGTCACAGTCTCACTATGGCCGTATATTTGGTAATCTAATCATTCTCCTGTGCATGAATATTTAGGTTATTTCAAACCTTCACCATGGGAACTGAGGCTGTAGCACCCTCAGACATAAAACTTTGGCCAAATGTGTGATCAATATTATTTGCTACAGACAAATTCCTAGAAGGTGAATCACTGTGGCAGAGCACATGACAGTCTAAACATCTCCATGTCTTCTTTACAATTTGTTTGTCCATTGGCTTTCCAGAAGGGTTGTACCTGTTCCCACTCTTCCAGTTGTGCAAAAGAAAGTTAGTTTATTACACTCTTGCCAACCTTGAGTGTTATCATTTAACATGTCTTTGCTTTCCAGAAACTCTTGGTCCTGAAAAAAAAAAAGAAACAAAAAGAAAATGTCTTTGCTAATTTGATCATTGAAAAATGGGGTCTGGTCGATTCAGTTTGCGTTAAATTGGTTTCTTGACCTCTCTCCAAGGTATTCACTAATACCTACGAGTTTCTTCACCACAGCTTTCATAACAGCGGCAGCAGAGGAACCTGCGAAGGGGAGGGCAGGGTGAAAGCTGCCAGGCAGGTGAAAGGTACAGATGGGGATGAGCTGCCCTATGATTATGCCCGAGATCTGATAAGTTAGAGTCCACCTGTGTTTACAACTCACTGAGCACCCACTAAGCCGAGGCCTCCGCTGCCAGCTCTCTCACCACAGACGGACTCTCGCAGTCTCTAGGGCTTGCAGGCTGGCTGCAGCTCATCTGGAGTCCTCAGTGATTTCTATAATGCTCCCTTGGCTTGCCACCAATAGGTGTTACTATCTGGTTTTTGCAGATGAGAAAATCAAAGCTCAAACAGGTTAAGGAACTTTCCAAGGAAACTCAAGTGGTAAATGACCAAGCGGCAGTTTGAGGCTGACTGTAAATCTATGTCTTTTCCACTATGTCCACTTTGTAGAAAAGTGGACATACTTGCATACTTTTACATACTTGCAACGTACTGTTAGTTTGTGTTGGGTGTGTAGAAAAGAATACTGATTTCTTTCATTTTACTTGGGTGCATGTTTTTTGCAGCGTCTTTTTTTATAGATCGTGACTTGCCCACACGAATTGGTAAATGTTGGAATTTTCTATTTATAACCATTTGATTTTGAAAGGATGGTGGAATGCAGCAAACCCCAGGATCTGATCCTGGCTCTGCTGCTTGCTGTTTGCTAGGCAAAGCTGTTCGACTTTGGGCAGTTCACTTAAACCCTCCGATAATAACGTCCTTATTTATTCACAGAGCTGTTGTGAAGATTAAATGTGACCATAGATGGAGCTGAATCTACTAAAGTACCTGGCATGAACTAGGTAGCCAATAAAAATCGTTAAAGATTCATAGTGAGATGGCAGTTGGCAAAAGGAAACAAACTGGGGACAATTTAGGAGAAAGGGAACCAATGCATTTATTACTATTCTATATCTATAAAGCAGTTCTATTTATATTGGCTAAAAGTCCTCATCATAAATGCATATTGAATTTTATGAAATTCTCGTTCGGCATTTATCTGAAATAAGGTAGTATTTCCTGTTTGTTCTGTCAATGAGATGATTTTACTGTTTTTCAAATGTTTAAACATTCTTGCATTCTTGAAATAGGCAAATTTGGTCACAACATATTTACTTTTTTAGACATTGCTGTATTTGTTTTGCAAGAACAAAAAAATACCCAAAATTTTATAAAAGTTGGTTGGAAGTTTTTTTAAAAAAAAAAATTAATGTAAAATATTATGTAATATTAACCTGTAATTTTCTAATTTTCCTTTCTTATAATGTTCTTGTCAGGTTTTTGTATCAAGGTAACACTGGCATCAGAAGGCAACATGAGAAGCATTCCCACTTTTTCTGTTCTCTGAAAAAATTTGTGTACAATTAGCTTTCTTTTTTTCTTTCTTTTTTGAGACAGGATCTTGCTCTTGTCGCCTGGGCTAGAATGCAGTGGCGCGATCATGGCCTCGAACTTCTGGGCTCAAGGGACTCCCCCACTGCAGCCTCCGGAATAGCTGGGACTTCATTTTTTGTATATACCAGTCTGGAACTCCCAGCCTCAAGCAATCCTCCCACCTTGGCCTCCCAAAGTGCTAGGATGACTGGTGTGCACCCGGCCCTCTTTCCTAGGTATTCGGCAAAATTCACCAGTGAAGCCATCTGGATCTGGAGTTTTCTTTTTGGGATGTTTGAAATTATGCATTCCATTTCTTTCATTGTTATAGAACTGTACAGATTTTTTTGTGTCACTTTAGATAAATTGTGCTTTTCTAGGAAATTATCCATTTGGTAAAATTTTAGTTATTTGTATAACATTGATTGTAGTATCTATCCTCTTATCCTCTTATAATATCTTAAATATTTGTTGGATCTGAAGCCATGCTCCCTCTTTCATTCTTGATTTGGTTATTTTTTACTTTATCTCTTTTTTCGTGATCCATCCCGCCAGGGACTTATGGCTTTATTAATCTTTTCAAAGAACCAACTTCTTTCTTTGTTGAGCTTCTCTGTTGTATATTTGTTTATATTCCGTTTGTTCTCCTCTTATCTGTTTTATTTCCTCTCTTTCACTTTCCTTGAGTTTAATTTGATATTTTTCTAACTTTTTGAGATAGGTCCTGTGATATTATATTATCTGTACCTATATCTCTACGGACGTATCTATGTATATTGGTTTTCATCCACAGTTCCTGGCTCATAACTCCCATAGTGTTTGTTCCAGTATTTTATTATAGTGTTGGGGCACTTGAGGCCTCAGAAGCAGGTCTCAGAAAACAGAATCTCTCTCTCTGATGTTCTTTCTGACCTCCTTTTATTTGCCCAAGGCAGGACTCTAATCTTCCCCTACCTTTCTGATTGTGGGTCAGAAGACCCTCATTCCAAAAGGGGTCCTGCTCCACACCCTGGAGGAAGGAATGCTGCCTAGAGAGTCCAAGAAGAATCCGAACAGACAGACCTTGCTGGGTTTCCCCACTCGTCTATTAGTATTAGATCATATCCTTTTTGTTCAATCACATGTCTACATGGTGGTCAATCATGTCTATCCAATGAAGTCTCCATAAAAGGCCCAAGAGGATGGGGTATGGAGAGCTTCTGGGATAGCTGAACACGTGGGTGTTCCTGGAGGGTGGCATACCCAGGGAGGGCATGGAAGCTCCACGCCCCTTCCTGCATACCTCACGCTATGCATCCCTTCATCTGTGTCCTTTGTAATAAACCAGCAAACACAAGTATTTCCCTGAGTTCTGTGAGCCATTCAAATTAATCGAACCCAAAGAGGAGGTTGTGGGAACCCCAACTTGAAGCTGGTGGGTCAGAAGTTCCGGAGACCCAGACTTGTGCCAGGTGCCTGAAGCGGGGGATGCCATCTCGGGGACTGAGCCCTTAGCTGTGGGATCTGAGGCTATCTCCAGGTAACGAGCATCAGAATTGAATTGAATCGGAGGACAGCCAGCTGGTCCCGCTGCAAAACTGATCGCTTGTGTGACGTGTGGGGAGAAACCCCACATTTGATCCCAGAAGTCTTCTGTGTTGATTATTGTTTCAGAGTGAGAGAATAGGAAAAAGAGCACGTTGAGTGTGTGTTTTCCCACTCTCAGAGATACTTAGATCACTGTTTTTTCAGTCTTCCTCTTTTTCTACTATATGCATAGTGAGGCTACAAATTTTCCTTTGTGGCTTTAGCCACAAGCAACATGGATTTTCATTTTCCTTTTATTAAAAATATTTCCTAATTTCCATTGCTATTTCTTCTTTGATTTATAGATTATTTAAAGGATAATTCTTAGTTTCCACACATGGAGGGATCTTCAAATTATCTTTTTTTTTTTTTTTTTTTGTGAGACAGAGTCTTGCTCTGTTGCCCAGGCTAGAGTGCCGTGGTGTCAGCTTAGCTCACAGCAACCTCAAACTCCTGGGCTGAAGCAATCCTCCTGCCTCAGTCTCCCGAGTAGCTGGGACTACAAGGCATGCGCCACCATGCCAGGCTAATTTTTTCTACATATATATATTTAGTTGTCTAGCTAATTTCTTCCTATTTTTTTAGTAGAGACGAGGTCTCACTCTTGCTCAGGTTGGTCTTGAACTCCTGAGCTCAAACGACCTCAGCCCACCTCAGCCTCCCAGAGTGCTAGGATTACAGGCGTGAGCCATCACATCCAGCCAAATTTTCTTTTTATAATTTATTTCTAATGTAATTCCACTATTACCAGCCAACAAATATTATATATTGCAAGCCTTTCACATTTGTTAAGATTTGATTTAGACTCAGCATGTGGTAGTTTTTATAACTATTATACATGGACTTTAAAAAGAATGAATTCTGCAACATTAGGTGAAATATTCTTTAAATGCCAATTAAGACAAGTTTGTTAATTGTAAGGTTCAAATCTATCTTTTTTTTGTCTCCTTAATGAGAGAGTTATGTTAAAATCTCACACTATGATTGTAGATTTATTGATTTCTTCTTGTAGTTAGGTTAATCTTTGCCTCACACATTTTGAGGCTGTTATTAAGTGCATCCATTTTTAGAATTACTACCTTTTTGGTAAATTAAACAATTTGTTATAAAATATTCCTTTATACCTCTAGCAAGCATTTATGCCTTAAAGTCTACTTTCTATGATATTATATAATAACCCTGGCTTTTTTTTTTTTTAGTGTTTTACATGATTTATTTCTTCTATCCCCTTACTTTCAATACTTCTGTATTGTTCTTGTGTGTCTCCTGCAAGCAGCATATAGTTGTTTTCTTAATCCAGATCAACTATCTTACCATTTGCTTCCTGTTGGCCCACCTGTTCTATATTTCTTTTCTTATCTTCTTTCAAATTGATTGTCTTTTTTAAGAAAACAATTCCATTTTTCTAATTATTAGTTTGGTATTTATATGTTACTTCATCCTTCTTTTAGTGGATATTTCTAGATACTACTACATGCACCCTTTATATCTCAACATCAAACACTTTTATATTTTCCTGGACAGTGCCAGGACCTTGCAGCACTTTGGCCAACTTGGATGATATTTTTTCATAGATTTTGTAAATTTACTTAACTTGTGAGGTGTAGGTGACATTTAACAGAATGCACCCATTTTAAGCGCAAAGTTTGATAAAGTTTGACAAATGTGTACACCCATGTAATCATCGAGATATATAACATCCACTTAACCAATAAAGTTCTCGCATGTCATTTCCTTCACCTCTAAGCAACCACTGATGTGCTCTCTGTTACTGTAAGCTTGTTTCTGTACTCCTCTGTGTTTGGCTTCTTTGGAACAGCATGTTTTGAGATTCATTCCTGTCGTCGCACATATTGGTAGTTCATTATTATATATAGCTGAGTGATATTCTATGGTGCTGATATTCCACAATTTGTTTATCTATTCATCATTGCATGGATATTGGAATTGCTGGGTCACATGGTAATGTATGTTTAGCTTTTTAAGAAACTACCCAATTGTTTTCCAAAGTGATGTTGCCAAGTATTTTGATTTTTATAGATTTAAAACCTCATGAGACTTTAGTATTATGACTTAAATCATCAATATTCATTTATACTTCCCTTTGTGATTATCTTTCCTTTCTTCATTCTTTTCTGCATCTCTGAGCTGCCATCTGGGATCACTTTATTTCTGCCTGAAGATCTTTTAATATTTTCATTAGTGCTGGTCTGCTGCTGCTGAATTCTCTCCATTTTTGTTTGTCTGAAGATATATTTATTCAGCCATATTTGTAAGGACATTTTTGATGGTATTGAAATATAGATTGCAGTCATTTCCTTTCAGTATTTTGAAGATATCATTCCATTGTCTCCTGGCCTTATTGTTTCTATTGGAAGGAAAACTGTCAGTCTTATTGTCGCTACTTTGAAGCTTATTTATCTTCTTTGTGAGCTACTTCTAAGACAATTTTGCCTTTGGTTTCCAGCAGTTGTACTGTGGCATGCTTAGGTGTGATTTTCTTTATATTTACTTTCTTGATTTTGTGGTGCTTCCTGAATCCGTAATTTGATATCATTCATCCATTTTGGAAAATTCTCAGCTGTTAACTTGGCAAGTAATATTTCTGTCTAATTCTTTCTTCTCCTCTGGACACAAAATGACTCATATTTTAAAACTTTTCACTGTATCCCCTGTTTCTTAGCCTCATTTCTGCTTTAATCTCCCTGTGCTGTTCATATTTATTACTGATCTTTCAGTTCATTAATTCTCTTTTCAGCCGTAAAACCCACTATGGAATTTTTCCGTTCTAGAAATTTCATTTAAAAAATTATTTTCAGTTTTCTACATAAATTCTGAATCTTTTCTTTCTGTAAACATATTAAGCACGGTTATTTTAAGGTCTGTGTCTGATTATCTGGATACTTATAAGTCATTTTTTATTGTAAATTTTCCCCCTTGGTTATCTTCCACATTAACTTGTTTGTTCATGTGCCTGGTTATTTTTTAATGAGTGCCAGATATTGTATATCAAAATTGTAGAGATAAATTAAAATCTAAGATGATTTTATCTTTCCATAAAGAGGAAAATATTTTCTTCTCATTAGTAACAAAGGGTCCTAGCAATGCCAGATAACCTTAGTGTCATCAGAAATTGAGATTATTTGAACTTGCTTTAGTCCCTGTGAAGGTCAGCCCATTTATAGTTTACTCTCAGTCCTGGAGTGTAGCCTTGTAGCTTTTCCAGAGCTTAGGGGTTACTGGGATCTCCTTTGGCAGCACAGGAACTCCAGGTTTTTTTCCCAAGCTCCACGAATTTGTTGGTCTCTGTGGAGCTCACCTGCCTCTCAGGAAAGTTGGAGAAATCCCAATGCCGTGCTTATCTGTCTGTGTTTCCTTCAGTTCCAACATCTTGGCTCCTTGATTCTGCACTAACTTCTTAGCTTCCTCCCCAATACCTTCAAACATTTTAAAAAGTAATTGTTAGTTTTTCTAGTTCTCAGCAAGAGGAATAATCTGAATTACTTAGACTACCACAACCAGAAGTGGAACCCCCAGGAAAGGAAATGTTTAGGTATGAATGAAGAGAATTAGAGTAAAGAAAGAGGCAAGCTACAAAAGAAAATATTAGAAATCATGTGTACATGAGCATAAAATGTTTCTATTTCATATGAGAGCATAAAGTGAACAGAAGTGAAATATAGCTATAGTCTCTTAATGACCCACAATATCCCTTTTACCTTTGATTATAAGCGATATTGATACACACACACTATCTTATAACTAATCTCCTTGTTTTTATACATTTATTTGGGAAAGTAAGGAAATTTGTTATATATCCCCAAACTTCTAAGGTATTAGTGAGAGCATATAAGATATTTAGAGGGGAAAAAGGAAATTATACACACTGCAGTTACTTAGGTAATAAAACAAGAAAATTAAGATGCAGTTGGTCAATTATTAGGGGACAAAAATTGTCATTCAAAAATTAATTATCCTATAAAAATATATGAGAACAGTAAAAAATATAAATATTTGGGTAAATGTATGGTTGCCATGAGGGAGATAAATCCAAACTAAGAGCAGAGTAGTACTACCAAAACAAAAGCACAGTAGCATTTTAAAAAAGAAAGAAAGAAGTCTTGAAAGAAACTATCACCAACAAAAATAATAGTAAATGAAGTAGCAGTAAAATAGAAATTAAGGAAAGTAAAGTTCTTAAACAGAAAACTCTTTTAAAATAAATGCTTGTTGAAAAGTCAGTTTTATATAAGCTAATCTATTATTTCCTGTCTCCATGGTTCCATTGCCTGTCACATATTTCAAGAGTTTGGGACTTTATAATTTTGGGACTTTATAATCAGTTACTTAGGATTATCGCTTTGAACCATAATCTTTATTGAATGGATGGAAATGTAAAATATGTATGTATGTGAACGGGATGAATCTATAAAGACCCAATTTATCCTGAACAATGTTTTTGGAATAAATTCCTGATATAATTTTTGTTTTCCTTGTATTGGATTCTTTTTCATTAAAAAATCCACTTACAAAAGTGTTCTAATGAAGTGGTCAATCAGTGATTTTTGAAATAATGGTACAGTTTGCAGAGTTGCAGCAATTTAGTACCATAGCACTAAATCAAAAGATGCATTTATATATGGGGGAGAGGAAAAGAAACAGAATGCGTGAGGATGTGGTGTTAGAAGCACTTGAATGAGTATTTTAGCTTGAGTCACCCCTGGGTAATCACGACAAGGAAGTATACTGAATGAAGGTGAAAGCAATGGTAGCCAACCGGGGCTGACTCGAGAGTATCATAATTGGTCTATACTTGGCAATGAAGAGTGTACCAAGTACAGCACTGCAAGTGCTTAAGCTGGTGCGTTCTAGAAGTCAACATAGAGCATAAAATGCTAGAAAGACTCACAAATGCTGTATCTTTTAGTCTTGTTCTTATAATTTAAAAAATAGCTTGATAATTTGGAGTAAAGAAAATATGTGGTAGTGTAGAAAATAAACCTGGCATATAAAAACATAAAATTGAGTCTAGAAAGACTGCATTAACACAAGCCATTAAAACGAGGCCAAAATATGAGTGAAGATGCGTAGACTCCTTTCTCAAATGGGCTGGAGTTTTCTTAACCTGACCTTCTGACTCAGGGTGGCGCCTGTCTGGGTTTCTTTTCACTTATTATTATGAAACGATTCAATGAAAACACCTACGACATTGCTCCAGAAATCCTCCTCAAGAACAATCGGTTGGTTTATGCTTTTTGCTTTTCATCAAGCTGACTTCTGCCATACTTGTAAAGCTGTTGTGTCTCAAGTTCAAACTTAACCTTCTGTGCCCTGCTCTGCGATGCTGGGGCTGGGACTCTACACACATTTTCCCTTTGCCTGCTTGCTCCCTCTGAGACCCTGCCAACAAGGGCCACTAGAGGAAAACTGGCAGGTGGGAGGAAGGGAGAGGGACCTCTTTTTGCAGTTTCTTGTGAGATTCCTGTCTGTTTCCTGTCGGGTCAGCATTGGAAGCCTTGCTGCTTCTCCCCCGCAGCCGCACTTGGTTCCAGGTGCAAGAGTTTGCAGTTCCCTAACCTTCAGAGAACATGCCTCATTGTGCCCCTTTGGGGACACCAGTACTAGCCACTGGCACCCTGTCCTTGAAGAGCTGGGTTTCTGCTCTACAAGCTCCATTTTGACGCTTCCAGGTTTTAAACATTCCAACTCCTTCCCTTCATTACTCCAATCCTGGGGGAGATTGCAGCCTCCTGAAGTTGCTGATTCAGTCTATAAAATATGATATCGTCCTACTTTTGCCTGTCAGTTACTCTAACAGGTAGAATAATTGTCCTCCCAAGATGCCTACATCCCAATCCCCAAAACCTGTGCATAGGTTAACTTACATGACGAAAGGGACTTTTCAGGAGGGATTAAGCTAAAGATTTTGAGATGGGAAGGTTACCCTGGATTTTCTGCATGGGCCCAATGTAATCACAAAGATCTCAAGACAGGGAGGCAAGAGGGTCCGAGTCAGAGAAGGAGATGGGACGATGGAAGCATGGGCTGGAGGAGTGGGGGCCGTGAGACAAGAAATGCAGGTGGCCCCGGGAAGCTGGAAAAGGCAAGGGCACAGCTTGTCCCCTGGAGCCTCCAGAGGGAATGCAGTTCTGCCCAGTGAAACTGATTTCAGGTATCTAACCTCTAGGACTGTGTGGTTATAAATCTGTGTTGTCATAAGTCATTAAATTGGTGACAATTTTGTTATAGCAGCAATAGGAAACTGCCAGTTACTAATACTTTATATCAACTTCTCTCTGTTAAAATAGCTGCTGTGGTTTGTATCTCCTGACTTGACCCTGATTGATTCTAATAGAATCTGCATGTCTAACTCGGTATTATTAAAAGGTTAAGTACTGCTCAGTTATTTATTTAATTTTAATCTTCAGGTCTCAATTATATTTTCCGAGGTTAACATTAGTTTGTGAGGACATACTGAGCATTGAATTTTTTTTTAAAGTAGTTTTCCTATTTGTAAACTCTTGTCCTTTTCATTAAAGCCATTTACATTGTAGAATATAAAATTAAAATATATGAGCTAAATTAGAAATTAAAGCAAAGAACACTTACATATCAGTTTGTCAGGTTGTCATGGTGATCAGGACGAACCGATGTAAGGTCTGTGGCACTTGTGATGTGGGGTGCAGGGCAGACTGGCCTGGACCCGCGGGAGCTAAGCATCGGGTTAATGACAAAACGAGCGAATGGAACTTATCTCGGCATGAAGACAGAATTCAGGGACTGGAAAGTCACACAAAGAGTTCATGGTCCAAGGGAGTCTTCAAAGGCAATAATGAATACATGGATCCACAAAAGGATGTCTAGAGAAAATATTTTGACCTCTGTTCCCAAAGCAGATGCATGAGTACATGTAGAGCAGCCCCCTTATCCATGGGGATATCTTCGAAGCCTCCCAGTGGTTGCTTGAAACCATGGATAATACCAAGCCCTATATATACTATGTTTTATCCCATACATACACGCCTATGATAAAGTTTAATTTATAAATTAGGCACAGTAAGAGATTAACAACAATAATAAAATAGAAAAATTATTATAATATGCTATAATTGAGATTATGTGAATGTGGTTTCTCCCCACCACTCAAAATACTGTAATATTTTTGGCCGGTGGTTGATGGTTTCAGGTGGGTAACTGAAACCACGGAAAGTGAAATGGCGAACAAGGGGGGACAGCTGCGTTACTGTTTACTCTGATTCCCGTAGCATCCTCAGCATGGAGATTTGCAAGTTCTCCACGTCAATTTTGTTTTTTCTTTTTTAAAAGAGGAAAAATAGCAACAGACAGATCCCACTATAAGAAAGAGGGGAGACTGATTATGTTGCATTGTGCAAAGTGTAGCACACAGACTTAACAAAAGTCCTTTTATCACCACTGAAAGAAGATGGTTCAGAATTATTCCAGTGAAACCTGCCAGCTGCCGGTCAAGAGGACTTTGTGGCAAATGCTCTTAATTTATCTGCTCTTAGAGACAAATTCCACAGTAATGTACCCAGCTTTATTTTCAACATGCATGAACATTTTATAGACTGAAATAACGTTTCTACATCCCCATCAGTATTGTGGTTTATTGGTATATTGGGGCCATGTCCAAGACCTAAATGGTTGGGCCTTTGTCTTTGGCTAAGTCCGGTGGAATAGAGTCAAGAGCTGTGAAGACCGAGATTTTACTCTACTTACAAGCTAATACATTAGCTTGCTGCAGTTTCATGAATGCTGGAAGAAGCTATGACATGTATGAAGACATGTCAGAGACCAAGGACTTTTACTTGCAGCAAAAGCAGTTGGTTGAGTACCATTTTCTTGTGCCAGTTCCCGGAGCCCCACATGGTGGCACGAAGAGAGGCAGGTGACACCTGGACAAGCAGTGAATTGCATTACAGGTGGGGAACTCTGAGTTTAGGGAACCTGAATTACAACAGGCAGTAAGTCAGCCTGATCTTTGCCCCCAGGGCACTCCAATGTTTTGGAGGCCAGATTAGATCCATTAATACATGACACTGAAGCAAATGGTAAAATTAGTTTAATCAGTGTAGTGAAAAATCTGATTGAATGAGTCCTCACAGTTTATGTAGAATGGAGCTTGCCCACCTAGAACACATCTAAAGCACATTCTAGCCCATCTAGCAAATCCAGGACAGTATGACATAAATATATTAAATACACAAGCTTTGGTGACAACTCAATGCCTGGTTCCTCCTTTCCAGGGGTCCTGCTTTCCTATACATTTCCTTCTCCCTTTTCTATCCCTGCAATGGTTAATTTTATGTGTAAACTTGACTGGGCTGAGAGATGCCCAGATAGATGATAAAACATTTTGTTTTCCTGGGTGCGTCTGTCAGAGTGTTTCTGCAAGAAATTAATCATTGAATCGGTAGACTGAGTAAAGGAGATCCAACATGGTCAATGTGGGTGGCATCACGCAATCCACTGAGGGCCTGAATAGAACAAAAAGGTGGAGGAAAGGTGAATTTGCTTTCTGCTTAAGGCGAAACACCTGTCTTCTCCAGTCCTTGGACATGGGCAATCCTGGTTCTCAGGCATTCAGGTTCGGACTGAAACTACATTACTGGCCTTCCTGGGCCTCCAGGGTGCAGACTGCAGATGGCAAACCTTCTCAGCCTGCATAATCAGGTGATAGAATCTCTCATAATAAATCTCTCTCTATATAAATATAGATAGGTAAATAGGTAGATGCAATCATTTCTGTTTCTCTGGGGAAACCTAATACCCCTCCCTACTTCACTAAGACTTTATTCTTCATATCTGTAATTCACAGCATTTAAATGAATGAAGGCTGCTGCTTAAGATGAAACCAACCTTGAGAATTTCCCCCACCTGTTAGTACTTATGTTCTTGGTAGTTGGTGATTTTAAAAAATGCAAAATAATCAAAAGTTGCTATGAATTCAGTAACATTTTCAAATGAACTTGTATTTCATTAATCATAATGGTTTTTATCTATATTGAAAAACAGGACTAGTTATTACCTATTTAGCCATAAAACTATAACTCACCAAATGTTTTGCTTCCATTTGGTGTCTATCACAACAATCAGGGAACGTTTGAAAACCAAACACCTTTTGGAACTCAAAGCAGTAAAACAACTCTTCTGGGATAGTAGGAGTCAGGGTTAGTGTTTTGATAGTGAGCTCCTTGGCCTACATTTGTTTAAGAATGGTTTCACTCCAGGGCTGTGGGGAAAAGTTCATGCTGAGTTGAGAAGAAAGGCTGATTAGACAGCAACATTATCCCACTATATTTCTATTATTTGTGCTATTTGTTTATTCCTCTCATTAGATTTGAAGCTGAGAAAGGGTAGGGATCAGACCTGTTGTATCCCCAAGCCGTAGAACCATTACTGACACAGGATGAGTGTCAACAAATACTATTTTGAAGAAATGAATGAATAATAAATCTAGCCTTATGCTACTGAGGCTTAGGATACCCCTAACTAATTATACCAATGCCATTGGTCAAATCAGTGACTTCTTGGAATGGCCACATCCTGTTCTCCGACTCTACTCTCAGAAGAAAATAAATGAAGGCTTGCCTTAGTCCCTCTGAGAAGTTTCTAACTCCTGGTATAGGCAGGACAATGCCTTGGTCCAAAGATTGATATTACTGGCAGAAACTATATTGTTATGGAGAATAACAGTAAACACTGCTGAAAATAACTCTGCTGGCTCTCTAATTCCTATATGGTAAAGTCTAAACTCCTTGGCCTTACAAACCAATCCTTCCCTTCCCCTCTAGTCTCCTGGGCCACTCTTGCCTTCACTGGCCTTCTCCTGGCCTCCAGCTAAAACAAACAGCCCGCTGTCTTCAAACAGGCCACTCTCCCTCACCCCTCTTGACAGCCGCATTCAAGTCTCACCCTCCTTCGGATCCCATCTCCTTCAGCCTGGGGGTGCACCTTGTTTGTACGTCTGGAACCCACCTCAGGTGTTCGCTCTTTCTTCTGCTCCCTTTGCAAGCAATGCCTAGAAGCATGCCTTTAGATTCAATGGTCAATATTTAATCAGCATTTTATCATCTAATTCTCCAGCTGCACTAATTTCACTTTTCTATCAAGACTTTTTTTGTGAAAAACATTAAATAAGGAAATAGTCCCTCCATAGAATTCTCCAAAGATGACAGTGACTATCCAAGAATGAGAGTTGCAACAACACAGTCCAGCTACTTTTTCCCTAATGGAGACTTGATCTCCAAGATGACCCCTGAGTTTGATGTCGTTAAAGGAACTGGTAGTTTTCCTTGTACTGTTTTATTGCACTCTCAGAATTCTGATCTCTATTTAGATCACAGTGGCACAGAGTACCTGACTGTTTACTGATGTTAGCTCATCATTACAAACGGAAGAAAAAAACAGACAAGAAATATATGCAACAGAAAATAAAATGCATGGTGGACTATTTTTACACCAATAAATGGAGCACTACCTCATAATTTTTTACGACTTTAGAGATTTCTATTTTATGACTTTGTAACAATTCAGTCTATATTCTTGGACATTTAATTTTTAGCTATTATAAACATTGTTTGTAGATAGTTTTGAACTTTAGTCTGATCAAGCTGTTAAAGTTGCAACAAGAAAAATGGAACCTGGTGCATCTTGTTTTTTCCAGGGTACCTGATAAAATGATTGATTTCATTCAACAGGCTTCCACCAAGTGGTCTGAATACCCAAGTGTCTGGAGAGTCACACAGCGAGGCACTGGCCAGGCTGAGAAATACAAGCTTTGTGTCCCAATCTGTCTTGCACTAAAACCATGGTCTTTCACAAGACATCAGTGGTGCCTTAAAGCTGAAGAAATAGATCTCTTTAGACAGAGTTTACCTAGTAATACAAGATATTGGCTAATAGAAATTTATTGGAGTAAAGAGAATCTGTCGAAATCAGAATGTGAAACTGTCAATTTCATGAAAAGCATTTCCAACAGCAATAAGCCCTTTGATGTATGGGTCAAAGAGCAGTCAAGACCCTAATTTTTCAATATCCCCTCTGACGATTTAGTAGACAACACTGTAACTCCAAAATGATTAAAAGGTTCACTTGGGAGTGTCTGTAGTTTGGGTGTGTAGTTTAATCTTGCTATCTCCCTTACTGATGTAAAATGATGTGAGCAACTGTTCAGACAAAGTACCTTGGGTTCATCCGTTATCTATTTTATCCCAAGACTTGGCTAGGTCAGAAGGCTTTTAGGATTTTAGAGGATTATAAATGATAGCTTATCACGGCTATAAAACCATAAAATAGCATTTTGTAACATGGTTAATGAAGTGCTTGGGTTTTCTCCATAAGAATAGAAATTATTACACTGCACGTGGCCATCTGTTTCTTTAAAAAGCAAGAAAAAGATCTACTTTCAATTCAGGCAGGATGTTGAGGATTGCAGAGGAGTAAGCGCTTTTTAGAATTTAAGTGCTTATATGGGAAATGAGAGTAAAATGCTGGCGAATTTCAGAAACCAAGCGTATTAAAGGGTGGAAAATGTCAGGCAAAATATTCAAGCTGTAACAACCGAGCAGGGACAGCCGCTCCAAGAGACAGGGAAGAACCTGTCTCTTAGAGCCAGGAAGAACCTCAGACTATGCCTGGCATAAACCCCACATGGCAGGATAGCACAGCCCAGAGGACATGCACCAGACACCCAGGAGGGCTGTCCTTCCTCCAAGATAACCTCCCTCCACCTGCTCTGGGGCCTCATCCCCCCTCCTCTCACCTGCTCCTCTATGAGAGCAGGAGGGATTCTAGATACAGACCACAATATATTTCCACATGGAAAATACAATGCCTGGGATTTCCAGGGAGTAGGGGGACATTGTTGGGGCTATAGATGAAACAAAATTGGTCATGTGTTGCTAATTAAAGTTGATGATGGATGACACATGGAGGTTATTATACTATTCTTTCTACTTTCACCTATGTTTGAAATTTTTCGTAATAAAACATTTTTTAAAAAATCATGAGACAGTAAAAATAAATAAAAAAAATGTTCTCTAAAAGTCAGGGTAACGGGAGCTAGGAGGTTCCTACAGAACATTGGCCTGTTATCCAGTACATTTTGTCCATCACTATGGTTAACCACGATGATGCTCCAAACAATGGCATGTGAAGATGCTGGCACAGAGGGAGTGAGTAGATGTAAGGGGCAGTCCAGGAATCTACCCTTTTAACGTGCCCTTCAGATGACTCAAATATAGGTGGCCCAAGGACCACAGTTTGACAGACTCTTTGCTACAAAGTTAAATAACATAGCCTCATTTTTAGCTTCTAATTGGACTCATTTCCTGTATTCTAGCAAGGCCTCTCTAACAGCAAGATGTGGGCAACTGATCCAACTTGTTCATTGGCCTGAAGGGTTTGAATAGTATGACATAGGTAAGTGTTTACCAACTGCTACATACGTACTTGCTGTAATTGCAACATATTTGTTGACAGGACAGTCTTCCATAGTTCTTATTAATCTTCTTTATGCATCAGACTAAAGAAGCACCACTGGTTAGCAACCGAGTTATTAGGAGATTTAATAAAAAACTGTTAGTCATTGAAAAGCTAGGAAAATACTGAAAGTTCTTTGTGTTGATGAAAGCATTTGCTATGAAGAACAGGAACATTTTTGAAAAAAAATTGTCTGATTAGATCACTACTGGAACACACCATTAAGGTGCTAGCATTTCTTTGGCAGGTCTAGGGACCCAGGTCTGGTTCTGGGAAAGGGATAAGTGAAGAGTATTCTCTTTTGGGTCATAGTTTCTAATTTTGGATCAAGTCATGTAGTCTGCGAGGCATTTAAGAGCAAGATTATAGGAAAGCAGTGATCTTTCCTACCATGTTTTAGAATTGCAGAATGTCCCAACCCCAGTGGAGGGAAGTTTGGCTACATCTATCAGAATTACAGATGCATTTGTATGTGATCCACCAACCCCCGCTTCTGAGTATGTTCCTAGAGACACAACTCCACACGTGCAAATGAACAGCATAGACACATTGATTTTAATAACAAACACTTGACAATAACCCAATCGCCCATCAATAGCAGACTGGTTAATAAGCCACACTCATCTACACAACGGTGCCACGCAGCTGCAAGAAAAAAAAAAGAAAGAAAGAATAGATGAGGACATCTCCATGAGAAGGGCTCCCTGCTGTTAAGAAGAAAAGCAGGCACTGAAAAGAGCACACAAGGAAGAGGGAAATAGGAATCTATGTTCCTACTTGCTTGAATCTGCACAAGGAAAAGCTTGAAGGAAGTAGTGAAAGTGGTTAACTACAGAGAGTAACTATATATATATATATATATATATATACATATTTTGCCTAAATGGGATACTTTGAGTAGTGAAAGGGTCACTGTTAATATTTATACCAAGACAATAGGCACAGCTCGGAACTGTTTCAGACAAGCAGTCCCCATGATCACTATAGAGGGGATGGCCAGTGGGGTTTGGGGACTAGAGTATCTGGGGACAGATGGGAGTGAGACTTCCGAAAGTGCACCTTGTTATATCGCTTTGACTTTGGAATCATGCACATGTGTTAGCTATTGAAAACCATAAGAAATACAATTTAGAAAATTTTGGAAGTACCATGGTCATTGTAAGATTTGTTGCTGGATTTTAATGGTCTTTAATGGTGGATAAGCATTTAATGGTACCTGAACTCACTAGTAACAGTGTTTGAAGGCAAGACTGGAGAATGCATGAATACAGAACCACTTTCTCACGGGTGAATTTTCTAATTAAGAGCGGAGGACAGTCAACCTTCATGTATTCATCCATCCATTGTCATTCCTTCAACTTTGAGCAAATATTCATTGGGCACTTTCGATGCATTGGGCGCTGTGCTAGCACTGGGGGCTCTCTGGTGCTCAGGACAGATCCACACCCACCCTCCCCATGGAGCCCTTGGTCCAGCAGAGGGGACAGACGAGTACACAGGATGTCAGAACAGCGTGGCAGAGTGCAGTCACTAGACAGGTAGCCCTGCTGTGGGAGCATGGGCTGAGATCACTGACCAGTTGACTAAGTAAGCAAACAAATGAATGAATGCAACAAGACAAAGGGACCTCTTACATCCCTTCCAAATCTGCAGTTCACTTGTATGACACACACAGTTTCAATACTTTGGAAGAACGGGAATGAGGTCAACTCAGACAGTTCTGCTTGGTTAAGGAGAGGGTTTGGTTTGCCATTTTTACATATAATGAGCACTTTTTCTCTAAGAGAAAGTGTGTATGTGTGTGTGGCATGCACAGCATAAAGAAGACAGTTGGAGCCTAACAGAAAGAAAATGAACTTGTATGTTTTAAAAAGTCTTCATAGCTTATAAGTAGGGGAAAAAATTATTCCAACAGCAGAATTCCTATTAACAACAGTAATACCATTTAAGAAAATGCCTTGACAATACAAAATTTCAGTTAAACAGAAGAAGTAAGTTCAAGAGTTTTATTGTACAATATGGTAAGAGAGAGAGAGAGAGATAGGGATAGAAATAGAGGGAGAAAGAGAGAGAGAGAGGGAGAGCGAGAGAGAGTTTGGAAATATAAAGTAGTCCAGAGTTCTGGGTTCCGGTTTCCCTCTTTCATGGACTGGCTGTGAGACTTTGGGGGAGGCAATGAGCCTCTCTAAACTTTAGAAAATATAACTAATGGCGTTTGGCAAATTGCTGTCTTCGAGTTCTTCTAGACTCCTAATTCTCTGTCCTATTTATGAATTTTTTCTCTATATTCCCCTCCATGTGAACAGCAGACATTTGATTTCCCGTTTTGGGACCTTGGCACATGCTGTCCCTCTGCCTGGGTTGGCCTTGCTCTTGGTCTTTACATGGCCAGTTCCTCTTTACCTTGTGGGTCTTAATTTTGTCTTTTCAAAGAGGCCTTCTTGGGCCAGGCACAGTGGCTCATGCCTGTAATCCCAGCACTTTGGGAAGCCAAGGTGGGAGGATCACTTGAGGCCAGGAGTCAAAGACCAGCCTGGGCAACATAGCGAGACCCCATCTCTAAAACACACACACACACACACACACACACACACGGAGAAAAACCAAAGAGGCCTGATCACTCTGTCAGAATTAAGTACCCTTGTTATTTTCTGTCTCCTTCACAATTCTTATTGTAATTTCTCATATTTTACCTGAAATTATTAGCTCAGTGAAGCAGGAACAGTGTCTGTCTTGCATGTCCAGTGTCCACCACCTGCGAGCTAGAAAGTTCCCATAAGGATTTATTGAATGAACTGATGAAAAATCCTTCTATTGGGTCATATTCTAATTTCTTGAATGGAGTGGAAGTTTCCATAGATAACCTCGAGGTCTCTGTTTCTGGCCTAAGTAATAGCCGTGTCTTGCCCAAACTACTCTGGCACAATCCGCCCCCCTACCCCATGCCCCCACCCTGCCCATCTGGCGGGAGGGGAGCGCTTGCCCTTGGCTGCTGCAACACTTAGGCAATTGCAGACTGTGGGGGCAGATTTTGGAGGCAGTTAATTGTTTCCAAATTTGGATATTTCAGAGATGTAGCTCCCATGGGACACTAGAACCATTTCTGTTAAGCATTTCTATAAGCATTGTGTTATAAGCATTTCTGTCTGGTTAAAATTTTTGCAAAACCAATAATTATTTATAGCACTTTGTACAACTGACATATAATTCCACTGGGACCGAAGTGGCAGAGCTGACAAGAAGCTGGCCAATTATGTATTATTTGGGGCCCTTCTGCACAAATCTATTCTCTAACAGACCAAAAGTTTCCTCCTCTGGGCCTCTTTCTTTCTGTGATTTTTTTTTTTTTTTTCCTCTTCTGCTTTTCAATTGAACTTACGAGGCGACAGTTAGCTTAACCGGGTGGTTGTCACCTAGGGCCTCTCACCCTATTCAAGTACCGACTTGTCTTCCCAATCAGTTTATCAATGACGTCAGCCCAGGCTAGAAATAAATGCCGAGGAACCAGCCAAGGGGAGCACACCAAGTTTTTAAATTGTCGAACTGGGCTCTGCCAATTAATAGTTATTTTGAAAATGTGTCCGTGGTCACTGTTTCACCAAATGTTCTCTCCTCCTGCCTTCTGCTCACATCCAGACCTCTGAGGATGTCACAGAACTGTGGGACCTGCGTGCGAGCTGGAGCTGTGGACAAGACCCACTCCAAATGCTCAGTTTGCAGGTGATGACAGAGAGTCTAAATGGTGGAGTGACGTGCCACGCACCCGGCACGGCCGTGGCCAAGCGGGGAGCCAAGCAAAGCCTTGTCTGCCCTGCCCCGTCCGTCCTCAGCTGCTCGCTGTCCGCCAGCGAGCTCATCTCCGCATCGCACCTCGCAGCATCGGGGCAAGATGAGGGCTGGGTCTTCTTCTATTTTCTGCCCAAATCAGGCTAACTGCCTGGTGGAGAGGAAGCTTCCAGCTGTGTTCGCTTCCTAGGGCCGCTGTAGCAGGACCATGAACTGCGGGGCTTAAACAACAGAAATGTTTTGTGCCACAGTCCTGTGGGCCAGGAGTCCAGGAGAGATCAAATGTCGGCAGGGCTGGTTCCTCCTGAGGGCAGTGAGGGAGAATCTATTCCGGGCATCTTCCAGTTTCCAGTGGGCCCAAGAATTCCTTGGCTGTAGCAGAATAACTCCAGTCTCTCCGCCTCCGTCCTCACACGGCTGTCTCCTCCCTGTGTGTGTCTTCCCCTTGCCTTCCTCTGTGCCAAATTGCCCCTTTTTATAGGGACACCTGTCATATTGAAGTAGGGTCCACCCTAATGCCTCACCTGGATGAGTTCTATAAAGAGCCTATTTCCAGATAAGGTCACATTCTGAGACACTCACTGGAAGCTAGGACTGCGTATCTTTTTGGGGGGAACACAATTCAGCCCATAACATCATCTAAAACCCTTTTACCGTCGACTGAACTGCTAAACTGCCACCTGGAGAACAGGGCGAAGACAGGTAATGAAGCACAGCTAAGGGGAGACTTTCTAAACCAAGGTGAAGTTTAAACAAATGAGCAGATAATAGCTTAAATTGACAAGTAGTATTATTATTATTGTTGTTTTACTTATTTACCTTCAACGTTCTCCCTGACCAAGTTTTCTATCATTCATTCATTCAGCGTAGATTTATTGAATTCCTACTGGATGCTAGGCACTGCTCTGGGACATCAATAAACAAAACAGACAAAAAATCTGACCCCCATGGAGCTTATGTCCTAGGTGCAGGAGACAGACATAAATCAAATATGTAATTATGTGTGATGATAAATGTTAGGAAGAAAAAAGAAGCAAGGGAGTGTAAGACGCCCAGGGAGAAGAGTAAACTAGTTTTGGACAAGGAGGTGAGGGGAGCTGACCGAGGAGATGGTGTTGGAGCACAGACCCAGAGGAGGGGTGAGGAGGCCGAGCTGGTATCTGGGAAGTGCAGTTAGAGGGCCCTGAGGTTGGAGCATGCCCGGAGCAGCTGGGGCCAGCAAGGAGGCCTGTGATGGGGGCAGGGGAGCGAGCGGGGAGGGGCAGGAGGAGGTGAGGCTGGGCCGGCGCACAGATAAGACATCAGAAGGAAGTTGGCCTTCCACTCCCAGAGTGATGGTCGCCAGTGATGCGTTCTGATACAGGAAGGAGTAGGGGATGACACTGGGCAGTTGGCTGGGATTGGAGGGGCCGTGAGGGGCTGAGGAGCACTGTTTTGTCCTACAGACACTTACTTCGTACAAGCACCCTGGCATCTCCATGTGGGTGTCGAACAAGCGTCTTGAACTTAACTTGTTCTACACTGAGCTCTGTTACAGCTCTTTGTGCCTGTGTGTGCCCATCATTTAGCTCCCACTTACTAATGAGAAGGACATGTGGCCTTTCACTCGGAGAGATGGCAGCCAGGGATGCGTTTTGAGTAAGGAGGTGTGCCAAGCTGTGGATGTGGTCTGTTTGGCCTCACCAAGTCCCATGCTGGAATTTGATGGCGCAGGAGTGGCTTGGTGCCATCCTGGTCATGCGCGAGTCCTTGCTCTGTCACTTCCCTCAAGGGCTGGCTGTTTGAAAGAGCCTGGCCCTCCCGCCACCCCATGTGAACACTGCACGTGCTGCTTCCCCGTCGCCTTCTGCCACCAGTGGAAGGCCCTCCCAGCAGCAGAGGCTGGCACCGCGCTTCTTGTGCAGGCCGCAGGACTGTAAGCAAAATAAGCCTCTTGTCTTTATTAATTACCCAGTCCCTGGAATTCCTTTACAGCAACACAAAACGGACTAAGACAGGGGGATATGCTCTGACCTGCATTCAAGACAGAATGAAGGCCTTTGGCTGCTGCACCGAGAACAGACTCCAGGGCACAAGGTGGAAGCAGGGAGCTCAGCCGGGGCCACAGTGGTGACCTTGGCAGGAGGAGTGACCCTGGACCCCTCCTGGCTGAGCAGAGGCGTTGCGGAACCTGGGCACACAGGGCAGGTACAGTTGCCCTTCTTTTCTGATGGATTGGGGCCAGGCTGTGAGAGAAAGGTTCAAGGGTGAAAAGTCTCGGTTTTGCAGAACAACTAACAGGCAAATATTTAATAGAAAAGAGCACTGGGCTAAAAGTCAGTACAAAATTCTGCCTGGTCAGCAGCCTTCACCTCCGTCCCTGCGCCAACCGTCTTAAACATCCCAGTCCCAGTCTGGCCTCTGGGCCAGTCCTGTCTGTAGTCCTAGAGGGTTTAACCCAGCCGTCTGGCATCCTTTCCTGGCCTCTGCTTTGTTGCTTTGCTCCCCAAAATGAATCCCATCTTCGACCTGATCATTGGGTTCTACCCCTATTTCTTAAACTTGAACATCCATTTTTGTCTCTTGATAACCACTTCAGTCCTTGTAGGGCTCAGTTTCTGACTTTCTAGTGCCAAACACCCTCCCAGGGACAAGAGGCCTGTTCCCAAAAATGGGGCCCAGTGCCTGGGGCCTGGGCACCAAACACCACCTGTCTTCACGACCTCCAACATCACCTGCTCCCAGCTTCTCCCCTCGGGTTCCAACATCACTTCTTTCTGCAGCCACAACCTTTAAAGACTTCACTCTGTTTCCCAGACTGTACTGCTTCTGGCAAAGCCCTCTCCGTGTGTTCTCCAGGTGCCTGTCTCATTTGAGTAGGTGCACCTGCTCCGCCCTTCATAGCCTGGCCCACCTGGAGGGTAACAGGCATGTCAGCCATGTCCCAAGACAGGAGGGTGTAGAGAAGTGGGCCTAGGCCTGGCTCTTCTGCCAATTGGCTGAGTGGCCTAGCGCAAGCCACGGAGCCTCCCTGGGCCTCCTTGCTCAACCTCAGAATGGGCATGTGTACTCAAGGGGCTACGTGGGGGTGGGAGATGGATCTAGAGCATCTGCAATATGAGGATTCTGTAAATTCCACATTTTCATAATGGATGAGGTGAAAGGACCTTTTTCTCAACACACTCACTTGCACATTATTGCCTGGTGCACAATTCTGGTGTGTTTAGCACAAAACTAAGAAGCTTGGTGGCGGTAGGCTGCTAGCCAAGACCTTCCACAGGGAATTTCAAGCCCCAGAGAAGGGGATGCAGCTATGTGGGATGGGTGCTCATTATTCTCCTCCCCTGGGCCAGGTCTCAGCTGAGACTCATTTTCGATGCGGTGCTCCAGGCCCTCCAGGCAGCCAGAATCAAACACTCACAACATAAAACTCATTGTTCCCCTTCTCCAGAGCGCACCCCACTGTGCAGAACCATTGCCCACAAAGACATCAACTCCTGTGAAATCAGATGCACACTAGAGGCAGCTTAGGGGCGATGGCGCTGCCTGGCGGGGGCCTGGGGAGGAGAGCAGGGGGTGTTCTTCCCGTTTGCCTGGCCCCTCCCAGGGTTGTAGGTGTGGCGGAGCCGACCTCCTCCTCCCCTGAGTTGCTCGCAGAGCCACGCCCTGCTTTTTGGAGGACAAGAACACATTCCTTGATAAACCAACCTCCTTTGGTTTGGTAAAGCTACACCCGAGGCACATTTAGGGCAAGGAGGGGAGGTTCCCTATGAATACATCTAAATTGCCCATTGTGGGCATCTCCAAAATAAATTTTTTAAAACTGATTTCACTGTCACACTGGGATAATTTTATAGACTTTAGAGACCAAAACGGGACATAATTTTCTATCTGTAAAAGCCAACAAAATAGGTTTGCCTATGAATATGTATTTCAGTTCCTTCGATTAGCTAGCATATTTTTTATTTGTTCTCCGAATTCAAAAACCTGAGTTTATTTTTTAAAATCAACAACAAAGTCCTGGGCATCCCTGCCAGGGAGTGTAGAGGGCTGCATGGGGTGGAGGTGTTGGCATGAGGTGGGGAGGCGTCCTTTCTGCAGGCTCAGGGTAGGTCCTGGGTCTGTCCTGCTCTAGCGTGGCATGTGTCAGGAAGACAACACTCTCATCATTCCATAACAGTCTTATGAGGTAGTTTGAACAAGCGGTGTTTTTATTTTGCAAATGAGGAAATTAAGGCCCAGAGAGGTTAAAGGACTTGTCTAAAATCTCATGACTCGTTATGGTTGGAAACAGAAAGGGGTCCCCTGACTTTTTCTGCTGCACCGTCTGGGACCTGTAGCTATGACAGTTCTGTTCTGACATGGGATTGTACCCTTCCTCTCCTCTCCATCCCTAAGGGACACATTTCCATGCATTGAACACCAGTGCACACCAGGGACCCTTCTTGATCATCAGCCAGCCTCAGATGAAAGTGTTGCCTTAACAAAGTGATTCTCCAGGGAACTAGGCATGGGACCACAGACACAGATAATGCAGGAGGGAGGTAGGGAGAGAGGATTTCATTCCCCGTGTTGCCAGCACATGCTCATGTGCAGAGGAAGGACTCAGACTTCCAGCTTCAAGGTGAGGCAAATGTGAGACGTCCATTCTGATGCCTGGAGGTTCCCATTCTAGGGGCAACAGACAGTTTTCTTACCCACTACTCCTTGCTGGGTGACCTGAGCGATCAGTGAACCTCTCTGCACTTCTGGGGCCTGGCCTGTCAAATGGGGATAATCAGAAAACTCACTTTGCAGGTTGTCATGAAGGCGAATTGGGTCAAAAACACTTTGTAAATAGAAAAGTCCTATCACAATGTCCCCATTATTATCATTAGGTAATTGGAGTGTGGCATATAACAACAACATATGGCTTCCACTTCCTCCTAAAGAGATCACAATCTAGGACAGATACGTAGTACTATAGTCACATGAGGATGTTTTAAAGGCAACTGCATTCCTCAAAAACTACATCATTCAGAATTCACCTAATTCAAGTCTAATTTTCCTATAGATAGGATCACAAAATGGGGAGGATATGTTCTCAGAGTGCATACATCTATTCTCACGGTAGCATATTTTTGCTTTAATGATGCTTTTTAAAAATGCCCTAGCGCTATCCCTTTTATTTTGCAGAATCTTTCTCCTGAATGAACTGCGCTGTGGATCATGGCCAGCGTCATGCCTTGTCTCTCACATCTAACGTCATTGCATAGAGCAGGCAGCCCTCCATATCCAGGGGCTCCACATTCTCAGATTCAACAACCATGGATGGAAAGTATTCCAAAAAAAAAAAAAAAAAAAAGGGTGGTTGCATCTGTGCTGAACATGCACAGACATTTTTTTCATTATTCTCTAAACTAAATAGTGTAACAACTATTTCCATAGCGTTTACACTGTATTAGGTATTATAAGTAACCTAGAGATGATTTAAAATACATGGGAGGATGTGCGTAGGTTGAGCACCCGTGGATTTTGGTATCCACAGGGTCCTGCAACCAATCCGTGCAGATACCAAAGGACAACTGTAATTTATGGCACATTTTCAGTGCTACCACTTTATAAAAGCTTAGATGATATTATCATAGGATACAAAAGACATTAAATTATTACAGCAATGAATGTTTAAAAAAAAAAAAAACAGCAGCACTATACACTCACAAAAGCCTCTGCTTCCAATTCACAGTGTGGTTCCCCAGGAATCTGACCAAGGCCTACAGGGGTTTCTGTTTACCGCTCCAGACAAGGGACTAAACGTGGTATAAATTTCACTCAGCCGGTGCTCTGGCTTTGGTATGCTAGTCTGGAAAACTCATACAAATTTGGAGGAATTTGTACTATTTCAAATGTTGCCATTCAGTGATATTTTATTACTGTTTCATATAGTGTTATTTAAAATTTGCATAATTCAAATTTACATGAAATGTGAGTGTATTGTTCCAATGACAGCACCTTACCAGAGCGAATAGCATTCAAAGGACCCTCACGTTGGCGGAATAAAGGTGAGTGGGGCAGGGGTGCCGGGTAATTGGGAAGCACTTTTTGAAGGGTGAACATTTTGAATATGTTGAACAAAAATGCATTTTGAATATGTTTGAATAGAAAGTAATTTGGAATGTGTTGAATAGAAGACATATTCTAATTACTATAACATGCCAATTTTTTGGTACCACTGGAAATTGCTCAATTTTGGAATCAATAGTTCTGATTGCTGCACTTTTGAAAGGACCTTGGGTCCTTTTTATTTTCAAAAGCTCTGCCATTGTCATCGTTTGGGTTTCACTCAGAGGCATAATAAACACCCGGGGTGGGGAACAAAGCCACCCTCAAAGAGAAAGGAAATCTGCCCGAAATTCCTGGGAGTCTGGAATTTAAACCTACTTTGTCCCTAAGCACAGCACATGAATTATGTAATATTTCTTAATAACTAAAAGTAACCATTAATATCTGCCTGAAAGAAGCTGGACGTGGGAGTTTTATCTTTGGTTGCCAAAGGATACATTAAATCCTTTTCGGTGTTTGTTGGAATAATGGAATAGACAGTTCAGGTTGCTTAGCTGAACACCGAGCATATTTTTATCCTGAATGGGCAATTAGAAATCCTGACTTTAAAACAGAGATAAAATTCCTTCTCTGCTTGAATTAGCACATTAATCAGTTAATCAGCAAATATTTATTGAGTTCCTGCAATGGAACCTTTGACTCCCCTGTTTAATAACTCTTGACAAATTCTCTAATATCCTGTCAAAGAAAATATTTCCTCTACCAAACCATTTTAAGACATGTTTATTTTTCCATTTCATCTTTGGACTAGAGAAAGGTGTTTCATTTTTTTCCCTCCATAGAGATGGATTATTAAATTTTATGTCTGTTTCCAGTTCTAAGTTCTACAGTCTTCAGTTAGCAAAGTAAGTTTATGTTTCTATGTTAAAAAGATAGACTCATGGGATAAGATCACCCAGCTTCATGGTTCCCAGATCTGGTTTGTGCAGATCATGTGGGGAACATAAAGATAAATGGTCTAATGCTAGCTAATTTGACATTATTCCAAATTTCATTTGGGAGCCACTGACTTCATTGTACAGGCAACGAAATTGAACTCTGCCAACTATGTGTGGAAGAGTTGGGCTACAACAGCAGTCCCCAGCCTTTTTGGGACCAAGGACCAGTTTCATTCAAGACAATTTTTGCACAGACCAAGGAGGTGGGGGCATGGTTTGGGGATGATTCAAGTGCATTACATTTATTATGCAGTCAAACCTCCCTGTTAATGATAATCTGTATTTGCAGCCACTCCCCAGCGCTAGCATCACCGCCTCAGCTGCACCTCGGATCATCAGGCATTAGAGTCTCACGAGGAGCGCGCAACCTAGATCCCTTGCATGCGCAGTTTACAGTAGGATTCCTGCCCCTGCGACAATCTAATGCCCCTGCTCATCTGACAGGAGGCGGAGCTCATATAGTGATTCCAACGATGGGGAGTAGCTGTAAATACAGATGAAGCTTCGCTTGCTCCCTACAGCTCACCTCTTGCTGTGCAGCCAGGTTCCTAACAGGCCACAGACTGGTATGGTTGGGGCCAGGGTGGGGGTGGGATACCACAGGGTTACAAGACCCCAGACTTCCCTACTCAGTCCTGTTTTCATTCTACTGAAATTTCCATTACATTCAGGGATTGGGCACAAGGTCCCCAAAAGTCTAACTCCCACAGGCGAGGAAGGAAGGAGGTTGAAGGAGCCACACACATGCAGGATGAGTCTCTGGGAAGCTGTGGGTAACGTGCCCTGACTCACCCCCATGGTGAGGCCCAAGCACCCCAGGAAGGAGAATACTTGTAAGGAATTAAACAAGAACCATCTGCCTGGGAGTCTAAGGGCTGGACCAGAGTAGTGAAAGGAGTTTGTGTACAGGCTGGAGATACCTGGAAGCCAGGTGGATGGAGCAGGAAGGGAGAGAACAGACACCTCAAAGGCCATCAGAAGTCACGGGTGGCTGGCCTAGGTGAGCAGCTCAGTGTACAGGGGATAGCTGGCCTCCAGGGGGATAGCAGAGGGCTGCAGAATGACCAGAGCAGCAGAGAAGCAGCCAGATTATTTGTGAAAGGCCCGTGTTTGGGCTGTGTCCATCACCCACACACTGTCTTGTCCTCCAAGAAGCTGGCAAAAAAATATTGCTTCTTTCAGTGGCTACATTTCGAACAGGTAATGCTTGATAAAGACCAACCATCCTGCTCTTCCTCCAACCGGCCTTTTCACCTATCCAACAAACAAAACCAAAGCTAAAACCAGACCATAATAGCAATAAGGCAGGAAGATCTATCCCGTCCTGCAAGGAGACAGGCCTCGGTCTCCCCCGATCATTTCCATCAGCCCGATCCCTATCTGAATGCCACCTGCAGAATCTCAGCCCAACACAGTGTGTCTCTTACATTTTCATCATCAGGTTACCGTGTCACTTCTTTGGGAATAGAATGTGATATTTCTGCTCCTACACAAACAGCCCAAGGGGAGAAATAATGAATTTTTAAAGGAGAGGAGGTCTATTTCTCATCTCAAGCATCTGGAGGACAGACTGGATTCTGTGAACATCCTGTAAAATTCCCAAGAAGTCGTGAGACACACAGGAGCAACCCAGGAACAGCCTTAAAGCAGGCTGTGCACACTCTGTGACGGTTTGGTCTTACGTCCATGCCATGAGCCATGGCTTGGTAGCTCTTTCCCAGTCAGAGAGCAGGTTGGACACAGTGAAGGAACCTCCAGAGAACGCACTGTGCCCGTGGTTTGCAAAGAGGAAAGAACACAGAAGGCCTGACATTTCCCAGTATTCCACTGCTCACTAGCTAAGCCATGGCTTCCTTGGTCTGTGTAGCAGGCACGAGATCCCAAGCAGGCTGGCTGAGCAATAGGCAGCTTCTCGGAACTCCACAGTACAGGTGGTGTGACTTGTCAGGTCCCCAGGCCAAAACCAACATAGTCCCTGCAGTCACCTTCCTGCTCCTCTCTGACCTCTCAACTTAGGCTGACAGCCAGGGTGTCTGGCCAGACAGGTCACAGGACACGCACCAAAAGCACTAGATGTAGCCTGTGCACACCAAGCCCATTTGGCAAGCACATCAGGGCCCACTCTGTTCCTCCATCAAGACCCCTGCCTCTTATTTGGGCTTAGAGAAAGCACGAGCCCCCCACACCTCAACATTGCAGCTCCTGTCATGTCTGGGCTGAAAACGCTGATGAAGTTGCCCAGATGTCTTCAAAATGTTTTATTCTTCATTCTAGAGAACGTGGAGACTTGCTTATAGTAACAGGAAAAGTATCAAATCAGGGAAAGTACCAGGAATGTTCCCCAAGAACTGAACAGTGGCATCTCATGGACTGTGTCATCACTGGCTGTAGAACTTTTATTCACTCATTTATTCATTGTTTCATTAAAAAAAACAACGTGGTCAGGGGGACCCCAGAAAAACCTTAAAGTGAGGCTTAGGGTCGTGGCTCATGCCTGTAATCCTAGCACTCTGGGAGGCCGAGGTGGGAGGATCGCTTGAGGTCAGGAGTTCAAGACCAGCCTGAGCAAGAGCGAGACCCCGTCTTTACCAAAAATAAGGGGTGATGCACACCTGTAGTCCCAGCTACTTGGGAGGCTGAGGCAGGAGAATCACTTGAGCCCAGGAGTTGGAGGTTGCAGTGAGCTGTGATCACACACCTCTGCACTCAAGCCCCGTGCGACAGAGCAAGACTCTGTCTCAAAAACAACGACAATAAAAAACCAATGTGTGTTTCTGTGCGTGTATGTGTGTGTGTGTACGTGTGATCTTTCTGCCCCAAGTACCTCGCAGTTCACTTGGTGCTCCAGACCTTGAGTCCTTTGAGTAGGTGGGTCAATGTCACACTGCACTAAGGACCTGCTTGAGGCACAGTGGTGTGCCGGTCAGGCTGAGGACAATGTAGCTTTTACTGCTCCAATGCACTTTTTTATAACAGGGATGTAGACGTGTGCCCAGAAAGGCTGAAGAAGTTTTTAAAGAGAGAGTGAGGGAGAGCAGCTCCCACAGGGAATGGAAATTTGAGAGAAGAGAGTGTTTAAGAAGATTTTTAAGGGGCTTTGATGCCTTCTTCCATGTGCCCAAGAAACCTCATCAAAAATCCCCATACATGATACTGTAATGAGGATATAAACAAGGGAATGGGAACTACCTCTGCCTTGGGGAGTCAGGGAGGACTCCACTCAAGAAGCAGCACTCAAACTTGATCTTGAGGGATGGATGAGAATTTTCTAGAAAGGAAAAGATTTGTCAGTTAGTGGGTCTCAAAAGCAAGCCCAGAGCAGATGCTGGTAGTTAAACTTTCACTGGCCCGAGAGGAAATGAGGAAAACAAGGGCAAGGCAATAAGTCTTTCCGAAAGCCAAATTTATCCAGCTTAAAGAAACTTTGGTTTGAGAAGATGTACTTTCTACTTTTGGGGTGTTGCTGTTTTTCTTTCTCTTATGAAACCAAGGTAAAAATAGATGGTATTATTATCATTTATATTCTCTTTTACTTGGCCTAACAAAAACAACACATATTTCCCACATTTAAAAAAAATGTACTGGCCTTTGAAGTCCAAAGGTCTGAGGACTCTGGGTAGCGTGTTCCAGGCCGATGTGAGGGACGGTGCAAACCTGTCCTGCCCAGACGGCCACGCACATGTGCAGGACTGGGAGGGACCCAGGCTGTGGCGGAGGATGGGGACAGAGCAGTAGTGTAGGGTTAGATGGGGGAAGGTCTTCCATAAGGAGCTTGGACTTTATCCTCTAGGAAGGAGGAAACAACAGGGGTTTATAACTGAAGGAGAGAGTAGATTATATTTTATACTTGTTTTGTTAGAAGATTAACTTGGGTTCTGGTAAAGCAGATGAATGGAGCAGAAAGACGGTGATCTCTGCCTGTCTTGGTACCTCTGGAAGAAGGTGTATCGTTGTGATACGAGCATCGTGCTAAGAATGAGTCCTGGCCTGCCCTTGCCATGTGACATTCTCACCTGAACCTCAGACCCATCAATAAATTAGGAATCACACGGTTGCTTTTAAAGTCCTTTGCAATCTTTGATGCATTCTATAGGCATTTTTTAATCTTTATGATTGTTCATTTTAAGGAAAGTATTATTCAAATTTTCTAAGTAAAAAACAAAACAAAACAAAACCCCAAAAGCTGTTTTTACCACTTAAGCCTTCAAAAGAACAGGATGGTTGTGATTCTCTGGTAGGTCTTGAATAACCTACCAACCTCTTAATATCAGAATCATCATTTTTGTCTCTAAAAAACTTAAAAACAGAGATTGATTCATAAGAATTAGCAATGTCTTTGGTTTAGCTATTGTGTGGGGCAACGCAGGCGCTGGCTGAGACTTTATCGTGCAATAAGTAAACCACCGTCGTGAGCCTTTAGACAATGGATACATGGCACAAACAGAGAGAATCAAGGCGTGTGTTCCAAGTATGCTGGGCAAACAACCCCATAAGTCAGTTTACTTTGAGTCAGGTGGATCTGTGACGTGGTCTGGAAGGTTTCAAGCAAACTATTTTTTTAATTTTAAAAAAACTTCATAATAATATAAATAAAATCAGCCCACTTGAATCCTCTTAAGAAATACAAATACTTCCTTAAGTCAGAAGGATCATATTTCTGTCCCTTGAATATAGAACAAAAATTAAGTTAAAAAATGTTTCTTAATTAAATCCACTTATTATGCAATGTTCTGGTGTATACTTTTCTTAGCAGGAGAGGTGAGGTGAGAAGATCATTTGAACTTGGAAGACCTGAGTCCAAGTTTTAGTTCCAGCCGTGATCAGTTGTGTGTACTCTGGAAAAGCACTTAACTTTTTAGAGCTTTAGATCCTCTTATATTTGTAAAATAGCTTCGATTGAGGCATGGATAAAGGAGACAGCATTTGTGAGGTCAGAGCTGACTACATATTTTTCCCAGCCCAATAAAATATATAAAAAATGCAGGGCCCCTTTTCTAAAAAGCAGGAAAAAAGCTTTCTCCTTCCGTAGTTGCTGTCTTCACCTGTCTGGATGTTTTTGTTTGCCATTTAGACAAGCTCCTTCATGCAAGGACATATGCATCCTGGGGATTGTGAAGGCCCTCGCATGCTCCAAGTATCCAGGACTGGAGAAATGCCCCCAAGAACCCAACCCTGGGAGGGGAGGAGGCTCCAAGCTCCTGTCCCCAGTGCACCACACTGGCTCATTTAGGACACATTCAATAAATGTTAATTCAGCCTCTCCCAGCCAAAGGATTCTGTGAAGATTACAGGAGATAATATGCATGAAATGTCCTCTGCAAATTGTAAAATATTCAACAGTGTAAACTATTGCCTTTAAAAAAAAAAAATCAAAATTTGTCTGAAAGGGACCGCATTTTGTTTTTTACTTAGCAAGGCAGTACTGGAGAAAGTGGGCAGTAAGAGAAAGCCGCATTTTTATTTTACAGATATCTGTTGTTATCAAGGGTTCTGTGATGCAGGGTGAGAAACGCTAATTTTCATCTTTCCTCTTTATGCTCAGGGCTCTCAAATGGGATAATCTGACATCTTAATACTCGCTTTCTGTTTGTTCCATCTGTTCTCTGTTTTTTCTTTTTTCCTTCTTCTGAATTAACTTACTATTTTTTTAGTACTTTGTGTCCTCTTTTGGTTATTTCTTACACATCTTTGGGTTTTCTTTAAGTGTTTGTTCTAATGTTTACAATAATATTATATCACTTCCTGGGTAATGTAAGAAACTTACAATAATGTACTTCCATTTTGCCCTTCCTGTCCTTTGGATTATCACTGTTATACATTTTATTCCTATGTATGCTATAAGTCTAACAATGCATTGTTATTTTTGTTTTAAGCAGTTATATTTTAATAAGATTTTGAAAGCTAGAAGAAAGTCTTTTATGATTACCAATATCTTTACTGCTTCTAGCATTATTTTTTCTTTCTGTAGATCCAAGTTTTCATCTGGCATCATTTTCGTTTAGGCTGAAAAACATCTTTTAATATTTCTTGCAATACAAGTCTTCTGTCAACAAATTATCTCAGCTTTTTTTGGTCTGAAAATGTTTTAATTTTGCCTCATTTTTTAATAGTATTATGTTTTCTCTGGATATAAAATTCAGGGTTGACAAGATTTTTTTCTTTCAACACCTTAAAGATGCCATTCCATTGTCTTCTGATTTGTGTTGTTTCTGATGAGAAATACGGTGGTAATTATGTCTATTCTCCTGCATGAAATGTGTCTTTTTCTGTATTTTTATACTTTTCTCTGTACCATGTGTTTTCGACATTTGATTATAATGTACCTCAGCCTGATGTTCTTTGTATTTATCCTGCTTGGGGTTAGTTGAGCTCCTTAAATCTGTGGGTTTAGAGTTTGTATTAAATTTGGAAACATTTCTGCCACTATTTCTTCAAATATTTTTCACCTCCCCTCCTCTCTGGGACTTTAATTACAAATACATTAGACTGCTTGATATTGTCACACGGGTCACTGAGGCTCTGTTAATTTTCCTGCCCAGCCCCCGCCCCCAACATTTATTTTTCTCTCTGTGCTCTTGTTTGGATAGTTTCTATTGCTATGTCTTCATATTAACAAATCTCTTTTGTATACAATCTAATCTGCTGTTAAGCCCATCTAGTGAATTATTTCAAATATTATACTCTTTTACTGTACCAGTTATATTAGGTTCCTTTTTAAATATACCTTCTATTTCTCTCCTCATCATATTCATGATTTTCTTTAATCCTTAAGTTGTTATAAGAGTTCTTTTAATGTCTTTGTCTGCTAACACCATCATTTCTGTTATTTCTGGGTATGATTATATCGATTGATTTTTCTCCTGATACTGGTCACATTTTCCTGCTTCTTCACTTGTCTAGTAATTTTTTATTAGGTGCTATTTTTGTTGAAAGCCTAGATTTTTGTTGTCTTTCTTTAAAGAGTGTTCAAGTTTATTTCAACGGGTAGTTAAGTCACTTTCTTGATCCTTTTGCATCATGCATTTAACATTTGCTAGGGCAAGTCTAGAGTACCCTTTACTTTAGACTAGTTAGGAACTGAGGGTTGAGGTGTGATCCTTCTAAGGTCTCTACTGAGTGCTTTGAGAGTTCAGTGAGGTCTTTCCACTCTAACTGGTTAGAACTCAAACGTCTCCCAACTCTGCGTGAGGTCTGAAAATTGTTCAGTTGATAGCTCTGTTGTGGTTATTCTTCCTCCAGTATTGTAGAGGTTGATTCTGGGCATCCACAGTCTAATGTTCAGCCAGAGATTCAAGGGGACCCCAATGCAGATTTATAAAGTCCTTTATCCTCATAGTGTCCCCCTCTCTGATACTCCATCCTGCAGATGCCAGATGCCTTGGCCTCTTCAAACTCTGATCTCCATCTCCTCAACTCAACAAGACTGCCTTGCTCTGTTTGAGCTTTCCTCAACAACAGAATGTGACTTTCACACACAGACTGTGACTCCAGATAGAAACTCTGGTTGATTGTAGAGTTCACTCATTTATTTCCATTCTTTCAGGTGTTACATTATTTCCCAGTTTTCTAGTTATGGCAAGAGGGTAAGTTCAGTACCAATTACTCCTTCATGCACAGAAATAACCCTCCTCTAAGTAACTATTAAAGCCGTCTAAAGCTAACACCTCCTTTTATATACCAAATCCTATCTGTCACTCCTGCTAAAGAATATCTTTTTGGCAATTCTTCCCTGTCCCTCCTCATGTCCTTCCCTCTAGTCACACTGGTCTCCTTGCTATTTCTTGAACATGTCTGTCCTTGCTACGTTGTAAATTCCATGAAGCGGGGATATTTGTATGTTTTGCTCTCTGTCATATCTCAAACTTATATAATGGAGCTTGGCATAGTAGTAGACTGCTCAATAAGTATTTGTTGAATGAATGCACCAATGAACACATAATTATCAGGTATCATCCAAAAATACTGAAAAGGGGTGAATTTTCTCATCTCTTTGACTCCAGAGCAGAGGTGGGAAAACTATAGCCAAAATCCAGACTTCTACCCCGTTTTGTAAGTAAAGCTTTATTGTAACCATAGCCAAGCCCATTTGTTTGCAAATTGCCTGTGGCTACTTTGACATCCACTACAACAGCAGAGTTGAGTGTCTGACTATGGTCCACAAAACCTAAAATATTTCCTATCTGGTTCTTTACAAAAAAAGTGTGTGGACTCCTGATCTAGAGGGGCATGCTGAAGGGACAATTCAGCTACCCCCAACTGCTCCCACAAAAATCCAGCCACCAAACCAGAAGAGGCAGCTACACAGTACAAAGGTGCAACAACCTCACTGTGGGGGAAAAGTTAATCCAGACAGGCTCCTATCGGCTGTCTATGGAGGTGGCAAGAAGTAGCCAAGTCTGCCCACACACGTCACCAGTGTGAAGATGGGAGAAGGTAGGTCTATTTTTATCGTCTTTTAGTTCTACATTCATTCATCTCTCTAGAGTTGAAAAGTTCTCCGTAACTGCTTATTCTTAATCATGTTGCCACAGAAGGGTCATTTGTATCATCTTCTTTTGACTAAATGACACATCTCAGTTCCTTAATAAAGAGCCAGCTCCTGTCCATCTTGAAGACAGGGCTTCTTGGAACACCGACTCTTACTGTGAGTGAGCTGGGGGCTCCTTGGGAAATTGGAGGAGAAAGAAGAGACAGGGAGTTGCGGTGGGATCTCTGGTCCCCGGCCACCCAGCGTACTGCCCTGGAACTTACGTCCCCCCAGGGTGCTAATCCAGATGGGGACGCGTGTGGGGGGTGGTGGGGTGGGGGTCTCAATGTGGGTATTGCCGTTGTTAACAAACAGCAGCGAGATTTGCTGCAAGCCGCTGGCCTCCAACAGGACTGCTGGGAACCAGAGAGCCTGGGCAGGGCATTTCTGAGGCGCCTTGGCGGAGACCTCTGCTGGGTGGAGCATCTCTTTTCCTGAGCTTGGATGAAAGAGGATGAATGTGGAGACAGCTTAGAGGATGACTCCTTCCCTGAGGCATTGTCTGAAAGTCAGAAAGGATAAACCCGGAGGCTCTGATCTGCCCACTGTTTTGGCTCCCTGATGAGGAAATCAGAATTCGCCATCATTTGCAGGAAAGTTATTTTGTTACAAGCCTGCACTTACTACACGTTAAATAATAGAGCTAACAACCTCTACAGAGGAAGACGAAGGGACCCGCGAGGGAATGCTGGCAGGGGTACATGGACAACTCAGTGTTTAAATGAGGTCTTGAAGTGCTGGGTGCTTTTGAACTCAGGAAAAACACCGATGCATGAAGTCACCTAGAATTGGGGCAGGAAAACCAGGGTCCGCATGTGATTGCTCCAGTGTACTCTACCCCCTTCACCTTCTACGACAAAGGCTGGACTATTTCAGTCTCTGCTGCCCGGGAGGTGGGAGGGGGGAACCACCATAGTGTTCAATAGCAGCATTTTTAAGGAACTCTACCCTCTTCTAAAGAAATCTCTACCTGCAGCGCCACCCTGCTCTGTGTCCCCACAGGTACATCCCGTCCAGTCCAGCTGCTAGAGCCTTCTCTGGGAAAACCCAGCCCCTTCCCTAATGCCAGTGGAGCCCCTGTCTCCCACGCCTTCCTGTGGAGTCCAGCCAACTCCACAGCCAGGGCTCATTTTGGTAATGAGAGTAGATTCAAATTACCATGAATACTACCTTCTTCTGAAAACCAAAGAATAAGATTTCTTACATAAGGACTGTGACTTACTCTGCCCATTTTAATTTCAAAATATGCTCCCCTCCTTCCAGTTATTGGAGAATGCCTCTGAGCCATGAGGCCAAATTGTCTGTTTATCCCCCACACAGAACTTGCTTTTTGTGTCTGGCGTCTCCCTGGCCCCCAGGCCTCATTTCCCAGTTTCCAAGGGCAGCCGGTTTGTCCTGCCTGCGGGAGGTGGGGCCCCGACCGCAGGCTGCTCTCGGGCCCTGGCCTCTCAGCTCTCCCGGCCGGAGGTTCCTCCTCTGCCGCACTGTCTGCTCTGCCAGGCTCCTGCAAACGTCTCAACGTGGGTACAGCTCCCACATGGGGTGAGGCAGGGAGGGCCACCCTGACCTGGGGGTGAGATTCAGAAGAAGTGACGAGGATCCTGGTACCTTTGAGCTGGAGGAAACCTTTGACTTACGAATGAGGAAACCAAAGCCCACGGCTCAGATCTAAGAGCTGAACTTGACCTCTTGACTGTTAATCCACACTCTTTCCCGGGCATCAAGCTGTCTCTAGGCCTTCATTTCTAGTCAGCAAATCTCTTCACCCTAAACTCTGCAGGCTCAAAGCACTCCAGCATGACAGCAGGGAGAAACCTTCTAATTGATGGGACAGAGGCGAGGTGGGGTTTCTTCCCACCCTTCTGCAGTCGTTATCTCTGAGCCTGGCCACCACCCTGCAGCACCCCACACCCACCGCCCGCCAGCTGCAGGCCTGGGAGCCCCCTGGGCCCCACCAGGAAGTGAAGGACTCATACCTGGGTGAGATTAGTTCAGTATTAAGGGCTCCTTCTTAATGATGTCTCACATCTGTTTCCTGGATGCCCTTGGGTTTCCATAAATTCTTTATTTAGTTCTTCATTCCTTGTCTGACATGTGATCTATGACTTTGCATTAACCTGGCTATGTGTTGCCTGAACTCCAGGCTGCCCAGCAGAACAATGCCTGTGGCTCTCTGGCCGCTCTGACCCTCTGCACACCTCCACCCAGACTCTGGACATTCGCGCCTGACCTCGGGCCTGTTCCTCACCTGCGTCCCTGTCTGCCTCAGCTCACCCTGCCCTGCCAAGTTCCTGAGACCTGGTTGATCCCTACACAGGTTTAAAACAGCCCGACTTCAAATCCATAAGCCTGAGAAGTAGGCTTGTTGCTTTTTTGGCCACAGTCATATCACTTTTGGTACCACGGAGCCACTTGGCACAAAACTTGCCATGGGGAATGCAAAGTTTCCAAACAATTATACTAGGAAGTGTTTGAGTTCATTACAAAAAGACTAGAAACCCTCAAAAGTTGGATTTGGAAGGGACATTAAAAATACTTCTGTTTAGCATTTTCCAAAGTGAGTTCCAATGAGGGAACACACGTCTCCTGTATTATTCAATGAAAAAGACTCTGTGGCCAAATAAATCTGGAAAATACCACATACGATGGTCCTCTTACGGGGATTAACAATATATGTCAACAAATTAAAGGTTCTGGAAAATCCACCCTCAAAGAAGCCTCTTAAACTTTAACTCCATGTTTCCCGAGCTAATTCAAACACAGACCCCTTCTCTTTGACACCTGCTAATCCTATAGAGCAGGTGTTCTGTGGAATAGACTCCAGGAAATGTGGCCGAAGCAAGTCCAAGCTTTAATTTTGCAGAGGAGGAGACACAGGCCTAATGAGGCAGAAGAGGCTTGCTCAAGGTCACACAGCTAGTGCCAGACAGAGCTGTGTCCAGAGCTGGATTCCAGATCCCCGACCCAGCACTCTTGCCACTTAACCCTGTCGATTCCTTCTTAACAAATGGATTCCTCTGGAAATGCCTCAAAGCATTGAGCCTTCCCAGTGCTCTTGAAATCAAATTCAAGGAATACAGATTGTGCTCACACAATGCTTCTGGAATATACTTTTTGCATGAAGTAAGAAGAAAACTTGCTTTTTTATTGAAAGTCATTATTATGGACTAGATTGGCTTTTATTTTCACTCAGCCTACAGACCAGTTGATAACAGTGATTATGAGTCATTTAAAGCAGCAGACGGCTTTGTCTGGGTGATCGCACACTCGGGCTCCTGAGGCAGGGAGTTGGGACTGGGGACTCTCTGTGACCTTTTCTAGATTCATTGATAAGTGATAATACAATAAGTAGGGACATCAAAGTCATAGTTCTTCAAACTGAGTTTTCTTTTTTCTTATTTCAAATGTATCCTGATAAATGCAAATTAAAACAATGAGATACCACTTCATACCTATTAGAATGCTTAAAACAAATAAATAAAATAACTGACATTACTAAGTGCTGACAAGGATGAGGAGCAACTAAGTCAAGCCCGCATACATTGCTGATGTGAATACAGAGAGCACAGCCACTTTGGAAAACGGTTTAGCAGTTTCTTTTAAAGATACACATGCACATATCTAAGCCATTCCTCTCCCAGGTGTTACCCAAGAGAAATGAAAAGTTATGTTCACATAATAATGTGTATGCAAATATTTATGGGAGCTGCATTCATAATTGCCAAACACTGGAAACAATCCAGCTGTCTATCAACAGGTGAATGTATAAACAAACTGGAGAATACACACAATAGAACGCTGTGCAGTGATAAGGAGGGACGGACTATGTGTACACATAACAACCTCTCAAGAGCATTATGTTGACCGGAAAAAAAAATGAATTTCAAAGGTCACATACTGTGTGATTCCACTTACATCACAGTTTTGAAATGATAAAATTATAGACCCGGAGAACAAATTAGCCGTTGACATGGGCTAGGAGTGCTGGGAGGGAAGGAGTCGGGTGACCGCACAGGCGGATCCGGTGGTGGTGGCGTGGCTCTGCGTACTGGTTGAGGTGGGGGTTACAGGAATCTGCTCATGTGATAGAATGACAGACGTGATACTGTTGGGGCTCGGAAAACAATACCCCAAAATGAAGGCCCTGGAAGCAGCTCCCTCTGACCTCCTCCTGCCCTCCTGTCTCTGGCTCCTCATTCTTCCCTGAGACTAGCCAGCGAAACTAGACCTCCTCTTCCCCAGAGGACCTTTCTATGTAGGAACTGCCGTAAAGAAATTCTCTGGCCTACCTTGTTTGACCGTGGGTCATAAGACCCCCATTCCAGAGAGGGCTTGCCCCATGCCCAGAAGGAAGGATGCTGCTCAGAGAGGCCAAGAAGAGTCCAGACGGACAGGCCTTGCTGGGTTTCCCCACTCAGTCTATTAGCATCAGATCATACCCTTTTTGTCCCATCACATTTCTACATGGCGGTTCATACTTTATTGAACCTAGGCATAACAATGGACCCCTGTATCTTTGGGTCTTCATTCTGAGGGCTCCCAGGTAACAGAAAACTATAATCAAATAAATTGTATCCTTTTTCTACTATCAATCTGCCTTGTCAGTTAACTTTCAGCGAATGCGTTCAGAGGTGGAAGGGGAAGATTTCCCTTTGTTCCTACTATACTAATGTCCATTTCCTGCTTCCAATATCATGCTATAATTATGTAGGATGTAACCATTGGAGGAAACTGGCTGAAAGGTACAGGGGACCACTTGGTACTATGTTTGCAACTTTATGTGACTCTGTAATTATTTCAAAATTAGAGGTTTATGTATAATATATGACATCACATACATAATAACATTATATACACACATGCATGAACACACATAAATGATATACATAACATGAGTGAATCTCAAATAATTTAATATTATGCTAACTAAAAGAAGCGTGACACGTGAGGCTACATTCTGAATTATTTCATTTTTATAGCATTCTGGAAAAGGCGAGACTAGGGATGGAGGACAAATCAGGGGTCTCCAGGGATTCTAGGTGGGCAGCATCAGGGAATTGGGATGATGGACCGCCTGTATCCTGATTGTGGTGGTAGTGACGTGAATCCACACGTGTGCTAAAACTCATGGAACTGTATACCAAAAAGAGTGAAATTTGCTATACATAAATTTAAAAATAAACTTTAAAAAGTAGATTGTCAGTAACACACAAAACAGCTCACTTCTATTGCAAGAAACTGCTGTGATTACTTTTGTCTTTACAATTTGAACGCCCAGCACGACACTATCCAAAAGGAAAAAAAAAAAAGTTCCCTGAGATTATGTGATCAAGTGAAGGATTATATTTACATTTAAATCCCCTCAGTGTTTTAGATTTTAGCAATACAAATGAGAAGCTTTGATGGTGTTTGGTTTATTGACCAAATTACAGCTGGGTGGTTACCAAAGCTGGACCGATTATACCATGGAACTAAAGTCTGAACAGAGTATGGGAAAGCTAGCTTGAAACCAAAATAGGGTTTGGGGGGGAAAAACAAAAGCTTCAGAATTAATTGCATTCCTTGGATTCATTCCTCGTTTCCTTGGAAATGTTTTGAGTTTGCTCTCCCAGGGCTCAGGTGTACTCGCCTTATTTAGCAGTTGATTCTTTGGACGCATTTGGAGTTTTGGAATATATTAATAAGATGTTTGTTCTCCACCCGACCGCACTCCCATGAGTCCCTTCCAGCAGGTTTATTTATTCAGTCCTTACCTCTACTGAATGCTTTCTCACCAGAGTTTACCAAAAATAGGATAAGACTAGAATCTGCCCAATCATAGGCTGGAATCGATGGGGACAGGTGACTAACAGGTGGACAACTCTGAATGTGCCAACTCACCACTCTCATGCTCAATATTTTCTTTATGTTATTTTTGGCTTGGTTCCACATCAGAAAGTTTAAACTCTGAAGTTGTAAATATACTGTTTTCAAGAAAAATCAGTTCATCTTTAGACATCCATTTAATCGTTTGATCATCTTTTTATAGTACTCTTTGTTCTCAAGATAAGCAACTTTATAAGGCAAAATTTTATCCTCAGCATCATTACATATAAACATTTAAAAGTGAAATTTCAGGCCGGGCGCGGTGGCTCACGCCTGTAATCCTAGCACTCTGGGAGGCCGAGGCAGGCGGATCGCTGGAGCTCAGGAGTTCGAGACCAGCCTGAGCAAGAGCGAGACCCTGTCTCTACTAAAAATAGAAAGAAATTATCTGGCCAACTAAAAATATATATAGAAAAAATTAGCCGGGCATGGTGGCACATGCCTGTAGTCCCAGCTACTCTGGAGGCTGAGACAGGAGGATCGCTTGAGCTCAGGAGTTTGAGGTTGCTGTGAGCTAGCCTGACGCCACGGCACTCACTCTAGCCCGGGCAACAGAGCGAGACTCTGTCTCAAAAAAAAAAAAAAAAAAAAAAAAAAAAAAGTGAAATTTCAGGTTACATCTGGCATCTAATCATGAATACAGACAGACCCTTATATCCATCCGGTTTGTTCCTTCTCCCACTTCCTTTCTGTTCCTATCACAGCACTAGTGCGAGGCTTTGCTTCCAGGGCAAAAACTGCACTTTCTAACTCTGCACTCAAAGTACTTCAAATGATGCTAATTAGAATCACATGAAGTAAAACAGATATTATTTAGTTTTATTTACTAGTTCAGAGAGGCATGCCATGTGGGCTTTTTGCTCTTTATTTATACTTTTTAACTTTAACTTTTATTGAAACAATGCACGCACAAATTTTAAAGAGTCAAACCATTCTGCAATGCTTGTTAAGACAAACAGTAGTTCCCCGATCCCTGCCTCTTCTCCAGGAAAACCACTTTCAAGCATCTATGCTAATGCTTTTGGGATTGACCTCTGCGTCCCTAAATAAAATGCTTCTATTGCTTTCCTTGATTTTTCATATTTAGGCATTCTCTATTGACTTAACCACTCTGCAAGATCAGAATTCGGCTTTCACTTCCCCTTACCCTCATGAAACACACTCACCCTTCCCTTCCGATTACCTTTCCAATGAGGTTCCATCATAATTTTTGTTAGATCTCCATTCAGTATTTATATTATTATGACCATGTAAAATGCTACTCTGAACTAAACCGTGTAGCAAACTACAGTGACTTTCCCTGTCCTGAACAGCATTTTGTTTCCCTGGATAATAATTTATTATTATTATTATTGATGCTTATCACTAATTCAAACACAAACTCATTTAATTAGATAAACATCCTCTCAAGACATTCAGAGCATCACATATTTTGTCAATTTGATCTTCTTGAAGAAATCTCTCCCAGAGTCTCACCTGCTTCAGCCTGGACTGTGTTCTCGAGGACTGGGGCAGAACGGTCACCTGGGGACTCCCCTTCGCCATCTTGCTGGGGCTCCTTGCGCTTCGCTCATGTGCTGAGCTCCTGTCTCCTGCATCTTCTGCCTTCTCTCTTGGTTTACGCCCTTGTCTTGGGGAAACATATCTTTTAGTAGCTTCCTGATGAAAGCACATGGGAAATGCAATTTTTGAAACATTGCCTTTCTAAATGTCTTTATTCAATCCTCACACTCAAGTGGTATTTTGACTACATATAAAATTCTAAGATAGGAATCACTTTCCTTCACGGTTTTGAAGGTGTTGTGTATTGTCTTCCAGCCTCCCTATTACTGCTGAGAGAAGCCTGGTGACAAGCTTCTCTGTCTAATTTCTCTATCTAATTCTATCTAATTTGATACTTCGTGTCCTTTAATCTTCTCAGATCCTTTTCAGCAGTTGTGAACTTTCACAATGACATGTGTTGATTTGTGTCTGTTTTTTTCCAATATGTGTCAGACTGAAAACTTACATCACTCTTGCCTGGACATTGTTCACATTATTTTGTTAATGATTTCTTCCCTCCCAGGCTTTTTCTCTTCTTTCTTTCTGAATCTCCTGTGTTATTTACATATTGGACTTCCTGGACTAGTCTTCTAATTTTTTATTTGTTCTCTTTTACATGTTTTTTTGGTTTTTTGCTCTACTTTGGGGGAAGAGTTCTTTGATTTTATCTTCCAATTTGCTAAGCTTTAAAATTTTTCTATCATGTTTCTAAAGGTTTAAAGCTCCTTTTTGTTCAAAAGTGCCACTTCTATATTTTTCTGTTTCTTTTCATATATCTCTGAGAACACAACTGATAGGCTTTTTAAAGAGCTATTTTTCTTTGAATATCTGCTTTATGCATGTTGCTTCTTCTTTCTTTCTTCCTTCTTTCCTTTCCCTCCCTCCCTCCCTCTCTTTCTTTCTTTCCTTTCGTTCCTTTCTTTTCTTTCTTTCTCTCTCTCTCTCTTCCTTTCTTCCTTTCTTCTTTCTTTTTAGAGATGGGGTCTGGCTATGTAGCCCAGGCTGGCAGGCAGTGGCTATTCACAGGCACAGCCATAGTACACTACAGTCCTGAACTCCTGGCCACAAGCAGTCCTCCCACCTCAGCCTCCTAAGCAACTGGGACTACAGGTGCATACCACCATGCCCTGCTCCATGTTGCTTTTATTAGTATTGGTTTGTCTTGGTCTGGCTCTGTCCCCTTAGGGTTTTCCTCACATGTCTGATAACCTTGATCGTGTGCTCACAAGAATGAAAGGAAACTCTGAATATGTGGCTGGGGTTTGTCAACAGTAAACTTCACTAAGGGTGATCTGGAGGAGCTGTTTCATGAGAAAACTCATAATCCGTATCTTTAAGAATCTTCTTGGTTGTGAGTTTGCCCATCCCCAACCCCCCAACCCCCAAAGAATATTACTACTGTGTAACCAAAATGTTTGTACCCCCATAATATTCTGAAATTAAAAAAAAAAAAAAAGAATCTTCTTGGGCTGATCAGATTCCCAGAGGACCTTTCTGGTCTCCTACCTGGAGGACAATGGCCCGGCTGGGCTGCCAGTGTTCCGGGAGCTGAGGCGGGTGGAGAGGACTGTCGGGGGGCGGTCTCAGAATCCAGTAAGAGTGGACTTATTTACTCTCCCTATTTCTGGGCTAGCACCCCCTCCATATATGCCTCCTGTCCTCCAATCCAGAGACCTTCTATTTTCCCCTCTACAGAGAATAATCTTCTAATATTCTGTGAGTGTGGGAGAGGCGCAACTTCCTGACTGCACAAATCGGGCAAGGTGATCTGAGGATCAAATTGCTTCTTAAAAGCTTTCAACAACCCCAGCAACCTGGACCTCCATTTCCAGAGGTACTTGGTGCCACCCATTCACGGCCCTTTAGGGCATCTGTGCTACAAACCAGCTCTCCTCGCTGCTGATGTAGGATTCAGCTTCCTTATGTCTGCTAAGTCAGTTGGCACTCATTTATTTGCTTTCTAGGTTCCAAAAGTTTGTTGCCATTTTCTCCTCTTCCATTCCTCCCATTCCCCCATGCCACTAAAAATCTCCCTTACTGTAGTTTTAGAAAGATTTCAGGAGAGAGGGCTATTAGGGGTATGTGCAACCTGCTGTCCTTACCTGGAAGTCACCATGTATTTTCAACAGTACGTGACCCAGCGACCACGTGAAGCCCCTTCCCCCAGCCCCGGCCTCCCCCAGGCATGGTGCTACCAGTCAAGGTCAGAGCTGTTTCTCGAATGCACCACCTAACACTATAATGATGCCAGCAGGTAGGGTCTGAAAGCTCACCAAGTGGGACATGGGACCCTGCTTCTCCAGGTACCTGCCTGCTTTCCCTGGTGCTGTGGGCAGTGAGGGTGTGAATGCGTGCCTGTGTTCTTGCCTGTGCGTGTGTGTTCATGGAAGCCGTGCTTACCTAGGGCAAGTGTATAGGAAAATTGTGCACGAGCTGATTAAACAGCTGAGGAAAATTTCAAAATTGTCTACTTCTGCCCTCTGATAGTACAAAGAAGAAATGAAGACCCAGAGTATGGTCATGACATGCTGGAAGTCTATTCCTAGGAGGAACTCAAAGACAATTTGCTTTGCCCTAAAAGCATTCACAACCCAAAATCACGCAGCTAAACTAATGGCAGAGCTAACATGAGAACTTCTCATCCTTGGCCTTCCCATTACACCCTTTCCTGTTGCCTGCATTGCATAGATGAGACAGCGGATATCCTTTCAGGTTATAGGGTTTGCCTGCAGCCATGCAACTAACGTTAGTTGCTTAAGAAAAGAAATAACACGGAAATAAAGTAATACAGAGCCCTGATGCAAAAAAAAAAAAAAAAAAAAAAAAAAAAGTTCTGCTTATGTTGGAATGTAAACTGAATCCTATTAAAAACTTTAAAAGCTGTAAAGAAAAATCTTCTGAACTTGAATCAGTGAAACTTTCTTTGCAGCTGAGGACCAAATCCAAGACAGCAATTAAAATAGAGAATGAAGCATCTTGGTACTGTAGGTTTGGCTTTGGGGAGAGCTGTCCTGGTTCTTTGGCTCCTGCTTGGAAGAATCACAAGCCGGGCAGGTGCGACAGAGTGATGACAGACACAGAGCAGTTCCACACAAGCAGGTCTATCACAGGAAACAGAAAGCTTTACAAAGTGAAAGTAAAGTGAGAGTATGTTCTGGAAAGAGGAATGGGTCTGTCTCTGTGAGTATAGAAGCTGCTGAGTTTAACAAGATTTCCCCTTTTTATGTTGGTTCCCTAATTCTACGTTAAGCTGGGGGTGGAATATTCATGATTTTCTGAGAAAGGGGTGGAGAATTCTTAGAATCGATACCCTCCCACTTTCCGTCCTTGCATGGCTGGCTCCAGAACTGTTACGGCGCTGGGAGTGGGCGTGTGTGATTTTTACCATGTTAATGTATGTTAATGAAGGAAAGGTTATCTGTGGCCAAAGGCTCTAACTTCTGTGCATGTTCCCAGTCAGGAAAAGTCCCTAACCTCAAGTCCCTGCTGTTGTGGTTTCTTTCCCCTGTTGTGATTGGTCCCGACCCTCGGCCCTTGACCACATCCGCTTATTGCCTGCCCTGCCACCTGCACACCCTCATCGCTACCTAACACTATGTAGCTTATTACCTTTACCGTATTTGTTAGAGCTGTTGAGGTTTTTCCTTACAGTTCTCCCCAATGTTAAGTTACTCCTTTCCTCTGTTCACTCGCTGCTCCCTCCACACCACTTGGGCTTTTCCATCTTGGTAATCTGACCTGGGCAATGCAGAATGCTCAAGGGTACCTTCCCTTAAACTTAGACCAGGGCCCTTAACTTCCACCTCACCTCCTTAGTTCCCTTTGCTCTGGGGCCAGTTACATTTGGCAGCCAAGGGCCTCCCAAATATAAGAAATAGTAAGTCTTATGGGTCTGCTGGAATGAGCTGCACCTCTTCTCAGCGCCCACCCAGACTGCGTGGCTCGGGCACAGGCGTTCTTGGCCAATGCTGGAACCATTTGTCATGAAATTAGTCCAAGGCAGGAGGCAACTGCTTCCTTGGCACCATAATGCCAGCAGTTTTATTTTGCAAGGAGTAGAGTCAAAGCTGTATTAATAGAAAGAATATGAATTCTTTGCCTAAGACTAGAATGTTGATATTTGGAAGAAAATTATCTGTTGGTAAAGTGTGTTTTCCCTTAAGACAGATGCAGAGGGACCCAGACAGAGTCATGTCGAGAGGTGGGACCTGGGTGGTAGTTTAACCTCACCCATGGGTTACATGACTCATTCCCATACATGGATCTCATAATGCCCCCCGTTCAAATTTGTCAGCTAAGTCACTACATTTATAAAACGTTGGCATTCTTCTTAAACAGTGAGAAACACAAATGTTAAAAACTCAAAGGTCCAGGGTCTGCTGTAACAAAGATCTGTCCTTAAACAATCACCAACCTCCCCTCTGACGGAAAACGAGGGTACTTTGTCCACATTCTCCTGCACTGACACAGAATGGTAGATGGCAGAGGGCACTATGCAGATCCAAGACAAGGCCTTGGGAAAAACCTGAAGATAGGAATCCTTCCAGAAATTCCTTACGTCTCAGGACAGCTGAGGAGCATCAGAGTAGAGGGAAAGGCTTTGCATTTGACAGTGAGGAAGTCACTGGAACTCTGTAAACTGATTTCGTCAGGGGTTAGCGAGCTGAGCAGATTAACAAGAGATAGAAAATGTTCTTTCAAGAAGTTGGAGGTATAGGCGAGAATAAAATTAAGGTGCTGGTTTAATGGGGTTAGTAGGATTGAGAGCAGGTTTTGGAGGAGGCAGAGTGGAGAAGGTCACATCAAGGAGAGTGAAGTAACGGCCTCCCTCTGCTACCAGTTGTCTCTTTAGAACAGCATGGCTCACAGTAATGCAAAACTGACCCGCTGTCGTGGCATACGTACGATTGTCACATGGCTCGTAAGTGCATTTTTTAAAACAGTGCCTTGGGGATATAATTGACACACCATCAACTGTACATATTTAAAGTGTATAATTTATAAGTTTGGAATATATGTTTATACTGGTATAACCATAACTAAAATCAAGATAATAAACATATCTATCATTCCCAAAAGTTGATCCTTTCTCCTACCCATCTCTCTCATCCTCAGGCGACCATTGATCTACTTTCTAGCACTACATATAAAGTTTTCTTTTATTTTTTTAAATTTTATGCATTTATTTATTTAAGAGACAGGATCTTACTCTGTCACTCAGGCTGGAGTGCAATGGCTATTCACAGGTGCAATCACAGCTCACTGCAACCTCAAACTCCTGGCTCAAGCGATCCTTCTGCCTCAGCCTCCCGAGTGGCTGGGACTACAGGCACATGCCACCACACCTTGCTAATTTTTCTACTTTTGGTAGAAACAGGGTCTTGCCATGTTGATTAGGCTGGTCCTGAGCTCCTGGCTTCAAGTGATCCTCCACTCAGCAGTTGATGTGCACTTAAGGTCTTTTGTCTTTGTGGTTTGCTGCACTTTCGTCATGTTGCCAATTAACCCCTTTCTCTTCCTCCATTGTGTGATTGTTTTATTAGACCTTTAAGTTTTATATTTTCATGTGTTTCTGTGATGATGAATATTGACCTTTCATTTCCATGTTTAAGATACTTTTGTGTATTTCCTGTAGAACTGGTCTAGTGGTGATGATTTCTCTCTGCATTTGCTTGTCTGCAAAAGACTTTATTTCTCCTTCATTTATGAAGCTTACTCTGGCAGGATATAAAAGTCTTGTCTGATAGTTTTTTCTTTCAGCACTTTGAAAATGCCACCCCAGTCTCTTCTGGCCTGTAAGGTTTCTGCTGAGAAATCCACTGTTAGTCTGATGGGGTTTCCTTTATAGATGACTAGATGCTTTTCTCTTGCTAATTTTAAAATTCTTTCTTTCACTTCCACTGTAGTCATTCTGATTATAATAAGCCATGAAGTGGTTTTTGCAATGTATTTGCCTGGGGGTCGTTGGGCCTCCTATATCTGAATGTCCAATTTTCTTGCTAGTCCTGGGAAGTTTTCATTGATAATTTCTTAAAATAGGTTTTCTAAAGTCGTTGGTCTCTCTTCCCCTGAGAAATACCAAAAATTAGTAAGTTCAGTCTCTTTATGTCATCCCAGATGTCTCAAAGCCCTTGCACCCAGCCCGGGTTCTACCCCTGACTCTGCTGCCCCCACCTCTCCTTTCATCCCCCTCCCCTCCCAACTTCCCACCCACTCTCTGTCAAACTCCCTTCCTTCCTCCATGATCCCCACGGGGTCAGACGCAGATTCAATTACTGTATCAAAATGATGCTGCGTCGTGCATAAGGTTAGGCTTTCCTCAAACATTAGCTTTCCTCTTGGGTCTCTCATCCTAACTTATTCTGAACTCATGCTTCTGCATCAGGGTCTTCCGGAAAGGGCCCAATGAACACATTTACACTTGAATGCTAGCATTTGAATGGGTCACTCCTCCTGGGGCTATTTGCAGTTACTAGAGATCCCTGAAATGGGTGCCCTTTTCATCATTTGTGATGTTAGAACAGAAATCGAAGGATCTCTGCTATTGGAGGCAGCTTAACACATTTCGTGGGACCCTGGATTAGCCTGTGATCAGATAATACTACAGAGCAGCAAACTATCTATTTTTACTATTCAAAGTTCCAGGAGTGAGGAAATAGGTCACAGAATGAGGAAGAGAGAATTTGATGGGAAATCCCTGTGTAGAGGAGGGGGCAGAGAAGAAAGGTAGTGAGTATGAGGCTGAAACACTCATTAAGATCATCTCCAAATGCTGTGATCCTTGCTCCTCCATCCTTAACTCAAAGAAACAAAATCCCAGCGGCAAAGCAGGCACTTGTGGAAGGCTGATGAAGAAATATTTTGCTTGTGGGCCTTTCCAGGGGCCCTCAAAAAAGACCAGGTGGGTAGCTACCTGGTCCATCTGCATGTAAGGCTGTTCCTGGGAAGAGCATTGGGTTGGGCGGGTTTATGGATCATGATCCCCTTTGGGGGATGAAGGTGTGTGGCCAGGATCTTCAAGACTGTGGGGTAAGTTCACAGTTACTGTAGGTGGCAGGGTTTCCAAGCACGGGCCAGGCACCAAGCTGTGCAGAGCTCCAGTGTAGCAAAGAGCTGAGGACCCTGGCCCTTTCCTAGGTATGGGCCAGACTTTTAACCTCTCTGAACATCAACGCCTTTATTGTTAAAATGGGAAGTGTGAGACTTTATCATCACAAATACAAAGTGCTTAGCAAAGCAGCACATAGTAAGTGCACAGCAGATGTTGGCTGCTAATAATATTTTCTTAGTTTAGCATCATTTGGGATTGAAATTTCAGCCCCAGTGGTTTGCTTGATCTTTGTGTCATTTGTATTACTCAGAAGTGAACTTTTTTTGGGTAAAGTCTCCACCTTTCCATGTGAAGCACAGAATGGCTTGCGTCATCTGGAGGCAGCCACGCTTTCCTGGGTCCACCTCATTGCATGGGTACCTCTGGGTTAGGCACCAATCCCTGGTCCAACCAGGCAGCTTTGTCTCACAGCACACGTGTGACATTGGCCATGACAGCTTTTGGAGCAAGTCTAGGCTCCTTTCCTCAGAAGGTTGGCAGAGGAAGAAACTACACATGTGGCAGGCATTGCAAGACAAGAAGACACTGTTGTTGACCACGATGGGCTTATAGTCAAGCTAGGAAAATACAACTAACGAGCCAATCAGAAAATATTTTTCCTTCTGTCCTTTCTTCAAAACACATTTATTAGGTGCTTACTGAGTTTCAATTTCTGTGCTGTATTCTAGTGTACAAATATGATCAAGAGATAATCTCTGCCCTTGAAGAATTTGCATTCTTGCAAGGAGGCAGACGGGAAGACAAAAAAACTGTAACATAAAATGCTAAGTGTTACTGTGACGCAGAGTGGTGGCTCAAAGGCTGGAATGAGGAACCTGGCCTGGGGTGGAGGGATTCAAGTATCTGAGCACTTTGGGAGACTGAGGCAGGAGGATTGCTTGAGGGAAGGAGTTCGAGACCAGCCTGGGTAACACAGCAAGACCCTGTCTCTATAAAATATAAAAAAAAATTAGCCAGGCAGGGTGGTGGTGAGTCCCAGCTGTTCAGGAGGCTGAGGCAGGAGGATTCCTTGAGCCCAGGAGCTCAAGGGTATAGTGAGCTATGATCGCACCACTGTAGTCCAGCCTGGGCAACAGAGTAAGATCTTGTCTCTAAAAAAAAAATCTTCAACTGACAGTTTGGACGTCATTCCATGATTTCCAGAAAGGCAGTGGCTCTGGGGCAGAGGCTCTGTTTCTGCTGAGTCACCTTCCCACCTCTTGTGCAGAAGGTAGAGCTAACCCACAGCTCCTCTGATAGCACATCTGCAGCCTCAGTTTCCCCTGAACTTGCAGACATCCTAGAACTAAGGCAGGATTCCAACTCCCAGACATTTTGGAGAGCTGTGGTCATTGAAGCCCTTAGCGACAAGAGAGCCATATGGCTAGGGAAAACCCCAGCTGCTAGATCTGCTGCACATTTAATCTGTGATATAAAAAAACATGAGCTCTTTGGCCTTCGCTGTTCCCTGCCAGAGGGGCTTGAGCAGAGGCAGTCAACAAGCAGTTTCTCTTTCAGCTTCTAAAGGACCAAGAATCACTTTTGGGGACCTGAAGCTGTACAACTGTGTGGTGTTCAGTGGGAGATGAGGAGGGGAAGGGGAGAAGGAAGCAGCCTGAGACACCCACCTTCTCAAGCCCGCAGGAGACAACCGGGGGCGCCATTCCTAGGGAGGAGCGGTGGGTTTGGAAGTTTGATGGGTCCCTATTTGAACGTACTGGGTGCCGATGGTCGTCTGAGGAAGGCTTGAGATACAGGCCCAGGTAAGTCAAAGCATCCTCAGCATGGAGGGAGGATTGAGATTGGGATTGTCTCAAGAGAGAAGACCCAGGAAAGATCCCTGGAGAAATATGCCTGCAGCGTGAAGGTCCCACACTTGTGAAAAGATAAAACAGACTTACAAACATCAGGACTCCTGGATAGGTGTTTTTACTAATCTGCTCATGCTGCCACAGACTGGGTAGCTTAAATGACAGAAATTTGTTTTCTCCCTGTTCTGGAGGCTCAAAGTTCAAAATCGAGGTGTCGGCAGGTTTCTAGTGTCTCTGTGAGTCCAAATTTCCTCTTCTTAGAAGGACACCAGTCACATTGGATTAAGGACGACTCTAATGGCCTCATTTCAACTTAATCACCTCTTAAGAGGCCCTGTCTCCAAATATAACCACAATATGAGGTACTGGGGTGAGAACTTCAACATATAAATTTGGGGACAACACAGTTCAGCCCAAAACAATGTCCCAGGTTGGGGAGATCTTTCTCTTCTGGAAAAAAGGCTATTTTCTGGAAGCCCAAGTAGGCACTTGGGGAAAGCATCTCTCCCCTCTACACCAGGACTGGTCCCCAGGGGAAACATCCTTCTAGAGGAGGCTGAGAAGCCACCTATGTGCCCAGGAATCGAGTCACCCACACCAATGGACTCCTTTCTCCTGGTTCTTGTTTCCAGAGGCACAGGAGTGGCTCGTGTCAACAGATTGGCGGGTTGCATGGAAAATCCTTCTTTCCATGGCCCTCAGACAGGAAGACCAGTGAGCTGCCCTGCCTAGAAACAGCCCTGAGATGGAAAGGCCACCCCAGGACGTGGGTTTGGAGCATGCTCTCTGGCTTCCTCTTTGAATACACCCAGAAAAACCTTTCCACAAATGCTCAAACCACAAATGGACAACGTGTGTGTGGAAGGAGGAGGGCAAGAAGAGGAGCCATTGGGTGGGTTCACCAATAACTGGTTCCAGCCACCTGCCGCCATTTCCAGGGAGCCCAACCTTGCCCTGGGCATGCACCCACTCCCCTCTCCTCTGAGCTTGAGTCACATGCACTTCCTGCTGCAAAGACGCCCTGCCCTGTCTTTTGTATTCTGATCCTTTTTCCAAAGGAAGGGAGGGATTCCCTTGGAATAACTGATAGGTAACTGGAGAATAATGTCGTGGAGTCTAAATCTTTTTAATTAAATATCTTTTCTTGTATAGTTATGTACACTTAAGATGCACCCAACTGAAAACATCTATTCCTTTGTATATACGGAATTTGAACATTATATATAGCTTATATACCCAAGCTATTTTTCAGTTGTTTTTAATCTTAAAAAGAAAACTCCACCACTGAAAGAAAGGGCAGTGCTATGGCCGGAGCAAGGGGTTTGTATTTGCAAGAGCTGGGCGGGAGCGGCACCCCATCAGGAGACTGGGTGGTCACATCGCATTGCCATTCGCTGTCCTCAGTTCTGATCTTTAAGCTGTAGATAATAATAGTATCTACAGCACTGAGTTGTTCTGAAAATCAAATGACCTCATATAAACTATAGGCTGCATCCTTCTGAAAATGTTATAGATTACATAGATTAGGCAGCTTGGTGTAATAGAGCTCTGGACAGATAATTTGAAATCTGGGTTCTGATAACAATTTGGCTCTAACCCATCTGGCGACCTTGAGCAAGTCCCCTTTATATCTCCAAGGCTCATTCTTCTTATCTATAAACTTAGCACCACTTCTCTATATTAACGTGCCTCAAAGTCACCATGGCCATGTCCTGGGTCCCACCTGCAGAGATTCTAATTGCTGGTTTTGAAATGAGGCCCAAGAAGCTGTGTTTTAAACAAGCATCTTATGTGATTCTGATGCACATGGGCTGGTGACCTCACCAAGTGGATTCCTGATTTAGACCTTCATTCATTCACTCAACAAACACTTACTGAGCACCTACTATGCGTCCTAGGATCTGCTTTCCTACAGTTGACAACACCCTAGTGGGAGAGACAGCCATAAACATGTAAACAGACAAATAAATAGCACAGTGGTAGCAGTAACTACTGTGTGAAAAGTAAAACGAAGCGTGAGGACAGAGGGGACTGGAACATGCAGCGCAGCCTTCAAGGACAGTCGCTCTCGCCCGGCTCTCACCAACTACTGCGTCCAACACGTCACGCATCGAGTTCTATTAGGCACCTGTGCTGGCCCAACTTGCTTTAGGAAGCTATAAAAAACACCAAAGAAGAATTATGGGATGCAGCTGGATGCCTGCTTCCCAGAAAGCTCGCCCTACAATTGGCAAGAAATGAGCAAATAATTCAAGAAAGTGTACAGTTAAGGGCTCCGTGGTGTGGTGCTGACCCCAAGTGTGGGGAAGTTTACCGCAGGTAGAGATCAGCTCGGGCTGATGTGGTTAAGGAAGCTTCTGCGAAGAAGTGGCCTGGGACAGCGCTCTGAAGATGTATTCATTTGAGATAGGAACAGGCTTATGTGCAGACCAGCGGGCTTTTATCAAGACTTGTGGCTGTTTATGAGGTTGGCAAGGACGTTCAAACCTGCAGAGCTTTGGTGCCTAGAGCTACCGATAGAAGAAGCATAACCATGGGGGAAAACAGGAGACACAGGCTCTCACCTTGCCTCTGCCAGATATTAATTTGAGAGGCTTGGGTACGTCAATTAATCTCTCTGTGCTTTAATGTCTTCACCTATAAAGGAGGGATAATAATTTATATCAACGTCTCCTACAAGATAGTATAAGGGGAGAAAGGGGATAAAACCTGGGAAGGTGGCTGGGATAATAATGGCTAACAGGAATAAGGCTATTATTAAGTATTAACTTTATGATTTTGCAGCTCACGATTAGAAATCTCTGTATAAGTATACCGTGAAGAGCCTTAAAGCTATGAATTCTCTGTGAGCACTTTACCTTCAAACCCACCAGATTTTGTAGACACTAAAACCCAGTTTTCATGGTTTTATTTTCTACTGCCTGATTTTAACATTCATACATGCTCAAACCCCTGTATCTCCTTCCATGAGGCTCCTGACTTACTACTGGGCGTTGCTTAGGCACAAAGTTGAATAGGGCCCCCAAGACATCTGCTCTGATGTAAGCTACATAAATTTAGACCGAAAATATTGCACACTTTAAAATGTAACTTTCTAATTTTGAGCACAATTTTATTTTAATTTTGTAATTAGCCCAGGGCTCTGAGTCTGCAGCAGGGCACCAGGGGCGGGTGAGCGGAGGTGCCCCGTGTGGCACGTCTTCCTTGAGCACCACCTTAGCTCTTCAAAGGTTAGCATAAGTCAAACATGTTTAATTCAGTGTCTCTGGTCTCTTTAGACACAAGCCTGTGTCTAAAAACTAAATTATACCACCAAGCAATATATGCACATAACAGAATTCAACTTGTACCCCCTAAATCTATTAAAATTTTTTAAAAAGAGAGAAAAGTACATTATAATTCTCTGTTAAGATCGAAATTAGGATGTCATGGGCTCACACCAGGCTGTTTGCTGGAATTTCTAAGAATCTCTGTGAGCATGACCTGCAGTGCTCTGGGACATCGTGCCTTGGTTTTGCTGTCCTCTGTGTCACCGCCACGATGGCCCACTGAGCTCTGCACCTTAGGGTGCAGACCTGGCTGCTCACTGCCACCGCCTCCCACGCCCAGCCTCCTGGGAAGGACATTCTTCTCTCTGTCCCGCAGCTCAACTGAGACGCAGTGCTGACTGTAAACCAGGTGTCGCTAGGACTGGGGACAAGAAAGGCCACACAGAGGGTGCGGACCAGGACAGCTTAGGTGCCCTCGCCATCGCCGACTGCCCACGGTGGCTTCCTTCCAAGGGTGCGGGTACCAGCACCATCCACTCCCCCCAGGGAGCATCCCCCGGTGGCTCCGTACCTTGGAACGAAGGCCACATAAACCCCAGGGAAGACAGTCCTGCTTCCCCCAGTCTCGGTCGCCTTCTTTTCCTACTCTGGGAGTAAACTCTTTTCCACAGCGGAAACACCCTTTGCTGGAGGGAAACATGCGCTCTGCCCTCAGGGCCAGGTCGCTGCCGGCCTCACCAGTCAGTGGAGTAATGGATGATGCGTTTCACCAAGTCCAGCCCACCCGTCCCGGGTGCCATCTAGAATCAGTCCTGGAGGACAGACGCTGCCTGATTCCGCCTCTGTGAGGTCCCGAGAGTAGTCAGACGCTTAGAGACAGAAAGCAGGATGGTGGTTGTCAGGGCATTGGGGGACGGAGAACGGGAAGTCCGTGTTTAGCGGGTGCAGAGAAAGTTCTAGCAGGGAGGATGGAAAGTTCCGGAGATGGACTGTGGTGCTGGTTGTACAACAGTGTGAATGTACTTAATGTCCCAGAACCATACACTTAAAAATGGATTAAAACGGTGACTTTTATGGTACGTATATTTTATCACAATTGAAAAATAAAGAATGGCCGGGCGCGGTGGCTCACGCCTGTAATCCTAGCACTCTGGGAGGCCGAGGTGGGCGGATCGTTTGAGCTCAGGAGTTCGAGACCAGCCTGAGCAAGAGCGAGACCCCGTCTCTACTAAAAATAGAAAGAAATTATATGGACAGCTAAAAATATATATAGAAAAAATTAGCCGGGCATGGTGGTGCATGCCTGTAGTCCCAGCTACTCGGGAGGCTGAGGCAGTAGGATTGCTTGAGCTCAGGAGTTTGAGGTTGCTGTGAGCTAGGCTGACGCCACGGCACTCACTCTAGCCTGGGCAACAGAGTGAGACTCTGTCTCAAAAAAAAAAAAAAAAGAAAAAAAGAAAAATAAAGAATGAATCCAGGCTGCGCCGTGCTGCGTCCGGGCTGGCTCTCGTGGCCGCCTGCCTGGGCGGGAGGTGAGGGAGGCCGGTCCCGGGTCCCACGGGCTGCAGGCCTCCTGTGGGCGAGCCTGCACTAGAAGACACACAGACGTTCCCCAAGAACAACAGAAACTTCCTGCTCGGGCTCAGTCCACATTTGGGGAGAAAAACAAAATGTTTCTTCTGACTCTGCAGGGGTGCAGTTCGGCCGGTACTGACAACTGCGCTGGGCCGCAGGGTCTCTGCGAACGATGAGCACGTGCTAGCGTCACACTTGTGTCATCAAAAGACTCCTCCTGGTCTATTTCTCAAAACAAAAGGAATATTTTCAAGGCATTTAGAGCCTCTACCTGGTGAAGAAATTGCTGGCAACTTTTACATGGCGGTATTCCAGCTGCAAATAAAATACCCAAGGCTCTGCAAGCAGCTTGTGACACACAGATAGACTTTGGGGCAATATCAGAGTTGGCATGGATTTGAAAGGTGAAACTTGAGTTCAAAGAAATGGGCCATGCTCCCCACTCCCCCTCAGCCTTCAGGAAAAGTCTGGGAGTCTGTCTGGTCCAGTGGCAACTTCTGCTGGAGTTGTCTAACGTGGGAAAGGCCCAGGCTGAACTTCTCCTAGCTGGAGGGCCCACCCAGAAATCCGAGAAATACACACCATTGAACAGCTTAATATTCTCCACTTGTAAAGATTTTGACCACAGCCTTTAAAACAGAGAAAGGAAAAAGAACAAATTCATGTGCCGCAAGGAAATCCCACGAGAATTCCTCAATTATGGTCCGCAAGCCCTGAACAGACCCTGCCCTGGAAGAGTCTACTCGGCACACCCCTGTGTGGTCTGTGAGCGCCAGATCACAAACACCACCCCGTCAGATCTCAGCAGGCCTGGGGGGCTCTGGGGTCCAACACACTCACCCAAGGAAAGGGGAATGCCAGCAAGTCACTGCGAACTACCCACTGTGGCCACCTACGGTACTGCGCATCTATTAAGAGAGGATTCTCTAAAGCAAGAAAAACTATCTGAACAACTGTCAAATCCAGGCCGAAGTCCACAGAGTTTGTTTACTACTGTAAACGAGATTTTCTGCCTCCCCAACTTTTCGAGAAGTTGGAAAGGAAGCTGTATATCTGTTATTTTGTTGTCTGCACAGCACCTCGACTTCTCCGTTTCAGGAACCCCCCAGCTTGGTGAGGCCAAGCTTGCCTTGCACAGTAGATAACGAAAACACAGAGGCTCATCTTCCCAGGCCCCCTTGCCACCCAGGTGACAGCCCAGGCCCTGCCAGTCCGGTGGTCCCAGCCCAGGTTTCAGACTGAAAGTGGCTGATGTGAGGAAGCAGCCACCAGGCTGATGATGGGCGGCTGAGCAGAGGTTCTGGAAGTTCCAGCCAGCCAGCGCTGTTGGCAGCCACTTGTCCAACAGAGGCAGCAGTGGGTCTTGGAGGTTGTTCTAGTGGCACAGTCTCCAGGCCTATTTCCCCAGCCTTCCTGGAGAGAGTAAGCTTCCCATTCAAAGAAACCAGAGTCTCTTTCTGTTGCTCAACATCAACGTTTTCAAATGATGTATTCTATTAGCGCTGCATACAACAGAACCTGTATTTTATTTTAGATAAAACCCTAATTTTGCAACAAAGCATTGAAAATATTAGGATACTTTTGAAGTAATATTCAATTCTCTAAAAACATACGCAGTTCACAACTCCTGGAGCCCAGTCTTTATGGAGAGCAGGGAAGGAGAGGAATGACCTTATATAGTTATGCACAAAATGTTTCCCAATGGTCTGAAAGAATCAATGTGGCCAACCAAAGCAAATCGGAAAATCAGGGAGGGCCAGACACGAGGAAGAGCCCATCTCAGAATCCAGCCCAGGGAATATGGGGCTGCAGAGGGAACAGTCCTTGTTTTCTTTCTGTCTCCCCCATCCATCCTCCTCCGTTGTTCAAGGACAGAGTGTCGCCCATCACACACAAGGAGGCCCCTGCAGGGACTCGGGGAAGCAAGGCAGAAAACAGGTGCGTTGAACATGGGTTCAAAGCCCTGGCCCTAAATAGGGCTGTTCTCCAGCTGTGAGCTGGGACCTCTGATGAACAATGCATGTGGTCACTCGGGTCCTCAGTTTCCTCCCTTGTAAAATAAGGGGAGGAGAATGATTTAAATCAGGAGTTCTCAAATCCTCATGCAAGAACTGGTGCTGGACTGTGAAAAAGTTTTCATTTTTTACAAGTTGATGTAGAAACAAGAAAATCACCACAACAGAAAAGTAATGATTTCTTCATAAAGGTATTTCTATTAAAATACTGAGAAGTTCCATTTTTTAGTAATTCACTTTAGGTGTGGATTATATCATGGTAATGATGGTAGGTAATAGGTGTTTTTATTAATAATTATTTTATTTGAGTGAATAAAAAGTTGGCAACTCAATATAGGCTTTCCAAATCCTGTTTTGAAATTTTATCAATTTGTGAGATCCAAAATTCTGGTAACTCTTAGATTAACTGAACTCTCTAAGGTTTCTTGTACTTTAAACGTGTTGCGTGTATGGATTTAACTCAGTAGAAGGACCTGGAGAGTATCTAAATAGTTGAGAGTCAGATTTTAATTTAACATTAAAAACTGAGTGTAATACTTGGGCAGTGATACACTTTTTTAGTACTGGTTAAACTGAACAGCTATTCCTGTCTTAGTCTTTGCCATCTGCTGTAAATGGACCAAAGCAAAGACTGCGTGGCTGCCGTTAGCAGTGGATGAAAAGTTACCTGTGACTTCAGCCAGCTGTCTACACTCTTCCCGAAAACCTTGAGGGAGGACGTTGTCCCAACCTTTTGCCTGGGTAGCGGTCAGTGCTCAGGCTGTCACCGACTCTTCCTTCCGCTTCTGTGCCTGCCTGGCTGTCACAGAGCTGGGCTGAACTCAGCACGTGTCTGAACGGCCCTCAGTTCAGAAACAGGTGGGGCTGACCTCAACTGGCAGGGCCCTGTGCAGATAACTTTGTGCTTAGAGAATAGTGGGTTATTTCAAAGTTTATGAGTTGCTTAAATAGTGTTTATTTCCATCCACGGTATAAGGACCTATGCAGTCTGCTGGGGATAGAGAAATGACAGGAATCTTCATTATGCTCATATTTAAAAGGTAACTACATTTGCAATATGGAGCGTCACTAATTTTAAAAATGTCCTATTGTTTAGTTTTCTGTTTTCTCCCAGGTATCCTGGGTACCACTCAAGGTACCACTAGTCTGAGCTAGGGTCTTTGTTTAAACTGTGTCCCTTGCATTCATTCAGAGTACTTGTCTCAATCTGTGATGGGATGTAATTACATACATTTATTTATGTGACTATTTGAATAACAGCCACCTTCCCCTCTGGGTGAAAAATACTAAGAGATCCAGGATTAGGTCTGTTTTTGTTACCATTGTGTGTCCAGCACACAGCAGGCACCCAAAAGATGTTTACTGGTTGAACAGGCAAGATGTATTTTTCTCTGCTTCAGGTCAAACTCTCAAAAAATGCTTGTTTGCTCTCAAGAACCAATTTTCTGCTACTCTGTACCTTCAAATCTAATGGCTTCAAATCTATACAAAACCAAATCACAGTGACGATACTGATTATAAAATGAATAAGTTCTGGGACTCAAATGTGCAGCATGGTGACTATGGTTAATAATACTGCATTGTACACTTGAAATTGCTGAGAGAGTATATCTTAAATGTTCTCACTATAAAAAGAAAGAAGGAAGAAGGGAGGGAAGGAAGAAAGAAGGAAAGAAATCAGTTTGCTATACTGGCCTTGTTAACAGTTGCGGCAGGACATGAATACAGGAAAACAGTAATTTTAAAAGTTTATGCATTATCCCAGAAATAATGTGATAGAATTCAGACTACTGGTTGGCTTTGGGGAAGAATGCAGAGGTGTGTAGGGTGCCCAAAGTACCTGCAATATTCTCTTTCTTAAACATCTGAATCAAACATGTCAAAATGAGAAGTTTTCATTAAGCTGCTTATTGTGAAGAGTTATATTCTTTATAATGCTCTAATTTTCTGTATTTCTGAGATATATGATAATTTAAAAAATGATTTTTAAAAAAGGTGCTGATACTAACACTTTGGAACCTGAATATTAGGAGAAATCAACTGACAACCTATGTAAGCTTTTTCTGGAATCCCTTTACTGCTTAACAGTTGTCGAGCTCTTAATAGTTCTAGAACTGACCTAAATTGGTCACAAGAAAAGGGGATGAACTTTCTGAGTTGGATTTTTGTTCTCTTCTTTAATGACAGAATTTTCCAGAAGCCAGGACAGCCTGGCTCAACCCAAGCTGGCTTCTTTTAACCACGGGCTGGAGGAGGCACCTCCCTCCCAGCAGGGCAGGGCGGGCCCTGGGAACAGGGGAAAGGTTATTCCAGGGCGGTGAGGAGGCGGTGCCCAGACGAGTCCCGGCAGGGGCTTGGCCCGGCAGGTGCGGGCTGCGTGCCAGGGAAGGAGATGGCTCCAGAGCAGAGCCACTCCGGACTCCAGGTCATGAGGCCCCCAGAGCTGCTGCAGGGCCCACCCCGAAACCCAGAGTAGAGAACTGGCTTCAGACACCCCTTGTCAAGGCCACCTCTGTGCAGCTACCTGTGCAGCTTCTCTGAATTTGTGACTCGAGATGGGGGGACCCACACCCAGCCTCCCGAAGGGCACTGCAGGTCACCCTGGTGATGGGACACCGTTCACGGGACTCAGGGAGATTTTCCTCGTTCCTATGAACACTTTCCAAGTCTGCTGCTGCCATCTGCCGTCCCCCCACCAACGATGGGTTCCTCCTGTGCAGTAAACGGTGGGCCAGTTGGATTCAGTTTGTTGTTTGGAGGGAGAGGGGAAGTGAGACCGGGATTCCTGCACCGCCCTTTTTCCTCCTCCCTGGTCTAGATAAATGGAGGGTATTTTCCAATGCCCCACCCCTTAGCCTGCTGTTGTCGCACAGAAAACTCACCTACTTGGGACATCTTTGGTGCCTGCCAAACCTCTGCGAGCCCCTGCAGGGCTCAGCCACCGTTCCGCTGAGTATTTTCTCCCAAGTCTCCCCTGCAGGTCGCTTCAGCATGCAGCTGAAGCTTCATTGCTCATCTTCCCCAAGGCCCTTGCCCTTCAGAATTCTGCATTTCTGTCCTGGGTACTGTCGTACCCAAGCGCCACCTGCTTCTTGCCCATCCCCACAGGCTGTCAGTGACCAAGCCCACACAGCGCCTCTCCATTCATTCATCCTCGCCTGTCACGCTGACCCTCTGGGCCAGGCCTCGGTGGCCTGATGGCCACACAGTCACTAGCACTTGCTGAGTGGTCTCAGCCTCCATTCTTGCATCAGGTGGACACACAGACTGGGCCCGTGACTCTCCCAGGGGACTTGCTCGGCCACCGAGGGCTGGGCCTTCCCGCACACCTGCTGAAACAGAATCTCTGGAGGTGGGACTGCGGAATGGGACTTCACACTTAGATCCCAAAGCTCAACCACAGTCTAAATTCCTTGTACTATTAATACTTCATCACCAGGAGAACGTGGTGACAACATAGACTCGGGAGCCACACTCCTCAGGCTCAGAACCCGGGTGATCACTGGCTGATTGTGTGACCTTTATCAACTGATTTAACCTCCGGAGCCTCCATTTCCTCATCGGTCGAGGGGGCGTCAGTGTGAGGCTCAGACGCAGTGATTACGTGAAGCATCTAGACCAGCGTGAGGGCTCTTCCCGGCTGAGTTGTTCCCACCCAGCACATCAGCCACGGGTAGGTTTTTCATTCCAAAATACCACTTTCGTCAAGTCGCTCTCCTCACTCGAAACCATCCAGTGCTTACACAAAGGGTATGGGAAGCAGGGAGAAAAAATAATTTTACATGCAGAACCCTGACAAACAGTCCCCAGCCAGGAGATCAAGGACAATACCAACAGAGACAAGGCAACTCGATAGTAAGCACCCTACAGCGTGGGGAGAGGGCACCCGGCCTCTCCGGTCTTCCTCCAAAACCCACAGCCCCAGCCTACCCGTGAGAAAAATATCAGAAAATCCAAATGAAGGACCACGCTACAAAACACCTGAGAGCTCTCCTCAAAATCGTCTGGGTCATCAAAATCAAGGAAAGTCTGAGAAACTGTGTGACCAAGGGGGGCCAAAGGAAACGTGACAACTAAATGAAATGTGGGGACCTGGTTGGGACATGAGGTACAAATTAAGGAAACCTGAAATCAGCATGGACTGCAGTTAACGATAATGTATAAATGTTGGTTCCTTTATTACAATAAATGTGCTGTGCTAGCATATTGATAATGATACTAGGAGAAGCTGAGTGTACCGTACACAGGTGAGTACAATTTGGGTGGGTGTTCTGCATGGAATCCTGGAAGAGAAAAAGGGCATTAGGGGAAAACTAATGAAATATTAATGCAGTTCGGGCTTTAGTTAATAATGTATCAGTACTAGCCCATTAGCTGTGACGGATGTACCACAGTAATGTAAGATCTTAACTTTAGGGGAAACTGGGCAACAGGTATATGGGAACTCTCTGTATTATCCTGGCAACTTTTTGGTGAATCTAAAACTATCCTAAAATTTAAAAAAGTTTGTTTGAATGAAACAAGGAAAGTCTAAGGACTCCCACCATCTATAGCATCGGTCTGGCTTCTGCCCCAGCTCCCTCCGCTCTCGAGAGGAACCTTCCCCTCTGCCCTTGCTGGTCTTCCAAGGCCACCCCAGTGGCCCCCAGCAGCCACTCTGCGCTGGGCCCCAGCACGCCGCGTTCTGCCTCAGTCTCCGCAACCACCTTTCAAAACTCAAGATCCCACCCGACCACGGCGCCCAGGGCCACTGGCTCTTCTTCCTCCTTTCCTGCCCCGAGCCCTCAGACACCCTGACGGCTCCCTCCTCAGTTCTCCTGCCGAGTTCCTCTTTCTCTCCTTCCTGTTTTGCATTTTTCCAGTTATTGTTGTCGAATCCGTCTCTCCCCTACTGCAAACCCTACTCCATGGCAGAACCGTCACACTTCTCTGTGTCAGTTACCATGTTCCTCCAACCCTCCAGGTCACCTGCCTCCATGCCACAGAGTCCGTGCAAATGTTTGGGGCTTTAAAAAATGTTTTCATCATAGTAAAATATACTTAACATAAAATATACCATTTAACCATTATTGCATGTACAGTTCAGTGGCATTAAGCACATTTGCATTGTTGTGCAACCATCACCACCGTCCACCTCCAGAACTTTTTCATCTTCCCAAGCAAAACTCTGTCCGCATGAAACACTAACTCCCCATTCCCGCTCCTCCAGCCCCTGGCGACCACCATTCTGACTTTTGTCTTTATGAATTTGACTGTTCTAGGAGCCTCATATAAATGGAATCATACAGTAGTCACCCTCTTGTGACTGGCTTACGTCACTTAGTATAAAGTTTCCAGGGTTCATCCATGTTGTAGCATGTGTCAATATTCATCCTTTTCTAAGGCTGAATAATATTTTATTGTATGCATATAACACCCAATGCTTGGTTTTCCATCTCCAAGAAGGATCATAATTGTCATAGGAAGACTCCAAGGAGGACACACGGTCCCAGGTCATCAGCCCCTCCCAGCCCTGAGACTGCTCGGTTCAGAGTAAACAGATGAGCCTTCAGCCCTCTCTCCCACCCCAGCGCAGCACCGGGCGCGTGGCACCTCCACTCACAGACCTGAGTAGTACCAGCACCAATAATCAGACCCAACGTCGCAGGACTAGGCCTTAGACGGGACTAATACACAGCGGTGACTAGGGAATCCGCCTGTCCATCCTATGCAGGTGATTATAAGCTAGCTCTTTGCCCTAAAGAAGAGAGGCTCAAGGAAATCAAGCATTCTACACCTGACAATATTAATAACGACAATCGCATGGCTGCTTCTTATTTGGCCTCAAACCATATCAATTCCAGCTAACTGACTGAAATCTAGCCATAATTTGCACCCTCCCCTCACCCTGAATACCTCATTTATTAGTCATAGTGTTGTTGTCATGTGTTAAGAAAGGAGAACATCCGATTGTATCAGTCAGTAAGCAAAGGTAACTGCCGTAAGGATAAGTCCTGAAATCTCAATGGCTTAATTCAACCAAGGGTTATTTCTTGCCCCTGCAGGTCGGGTGGCTCTCCTGTGTGCATTCCTCCAAAAGGTAACTCAGGGTCTCCTTCCTTTCTGTGATCCCACCATCTTAGAGTTCGTTCCTTCTGGTCATGTGACCGGGAAAGACAGAAAGCAGAGAAGACACCCGATCTAAACAGCCACAGACTGGAAATGACATTTCACTTCCGCTCTCATTCCCCTGGGGAGAACTGCTCCCGTGGCACCGCCAGCCGCAAGGGGGAGAGGCCGTGTGTCCACAGGGAAGGAAAGCGGTTGATGATCACACAGCACCGTCTCTGCTAAAATAACATGACAGAGACCTTGAGCTCAGTGGTTGTCTTGGAGACCAATAAGGTCTTCAGTTAACTCCCTACAGAGTTTACAGGAGAAATCTATCCGGAAATTCTGCTGTCAGGCTTCCTGATAGTAATAGCCATCATTTTCACTAAGTGCTTACTGCACATCAGACGTCGATCTGAGTGTGCTACATCCGTCATTTCACTTAATCCACCTCACTGCTTTATAACATGATTATTCTTATTTCACAGATAAGAAAAATATTTTTGGTCCCCTGTATAAGTTTGCTAGGGCTGCCATTTAAAAAAGTACTGCAGGCTGGGTGGCTTAAACAACAGACATTTATTTTCTCACAGTTCTGGAGGCTGGAAGACTGAGGTCAAGGTATGGGCAGGGCTACTTTCTTCTGCAGCCTCTCCCTGGCTTGTAGATGGCCACCCTCTCGCTGTGTCTTCACATGGTCTTTCCTCTGTTATGTGCACGTTTGTCTACACTTCCTCTTCTTAAAAGGACACCAGCCATATTGGATTAAGGCTTCAATAAATATCTCATTTTAACTTTGTTACCTCTTTAAAGAATTTATCTCCACATATGGTTACATTCTGAAGTGCTGGGGTTAGCACTTCAACATGTAAACACGGTGGGGACACAATTCTGCCCATAACATCCCCCAATTTTTCTTATGTGAATTTATCCTATTAAAAAATTAAGAATGTGTGCAAAGATTTCACCATAAATTGTTTATTGTAACCTTGCTTGTAATAATAAAAATATCAGTTAGAAATGGGCTCAGCTGCAATTAACAGAAGACCCAACTTAGAGTGTCTTAAACATAACAAGGAGTTGGAATATACGTTGTTATTGATATTGGTTCAATGGCTCTGAAACTCTCTCTGTGGTCTCATGCCTGTCACCTCACAGTCACAAAATGGCTACTGCAGCTCCAGACGTCATATCTATGTTTAAGGTAGGAAGATGGGGAAAGAAAGAAAGATTGTATGTCCTGCCTGTTTTTATCAAGAAAGAAAAAATTCCCCAGAAATCTCCACAGAAACCTTTTTCTGATGTCTCATGGGTTAGAATTGGCTCCCTTATCCAGCTGTAGCTGAGAACTGTGAAGTGGTGAGATTTAGAGCAAGTTTAAGGGTGTAAGAAGCTCTGGGGTGCGAGATGAGAGAAAAGGAAAATCTGTATAGGGGTCATTGAGGCTCTTTTTGTTGTTGTTGACAGAGTCTCTCTCTGTGGCTCAGGCTAGAGTGCAGCGGTGTGATCATAGCAACTTCAAACTCCTGGGCTCAAGTGATCCTCCTGCCTCAGCCCCCCGAGTAGCTGGGACTACAGGCACACACCACCACTGATACTTGGGGCGGGGCTCAGGCAGGGTTCCCTTCCAGACTTAGCACCCTCTTTTGGAAGCAATGGCTAAGTGTATGAGTGTAAGCTTTTTTTTTTTTTTTTTTTTAAAAAAAAACAAACTAGTAGCTTGGAAGCCCAATCATAGGTGTCACCATGATTTGTGTGGGAATTTGGTGCATAAATCTTCAAATGAATTTTCTACAATGACACTGTAGCTGGTGAGAGAGCAGGTGAGCCAGGCCCTGAGACCCTCCAGCACCCTCTACGTCTTCACTTAGAGTAAGGACCCACCTTCTGGACCCCCGGGATTATTAGACAAGTGAGGGGAAAGGAAACCTCAACTGCTGTGAGCAAAGTCTCAAACAATTACCCGGAAAATAAAAGATTAGTCTGTAATTATGCCCCAGGCAGGTCATAAGTAAACCTGCCAAGTAGCTTATATTTTTTAAAACTTCTACAATAAACATATTCTATTTGGTGATAAAAAACAAAGCATATTAAAATAGTTTTTAAAAGAATAGAGTGACTACTGCCCAAAACAGGGAAGAAGCCCAACTTTTAATTTGCTTCACATTATGCTTTTCATAATGGCAAAAAATATTAACAATCCAAATGGCCAACCTTTGGGCTATTGTCATACATTCACCTGAAAGAATATAGAGCCATTAAAATAATAAATATATGGACTCTTTCAACACATGGAAAAGCGTGTATGAATAAAAAGAACAAAGACACATACTCATTGATTGCAACTGTGGCCAGTGGTCCCCAACCTTTTTGGCACCAGGGGCTGGTTTCATGGAAGACAATTTTTCCACGGAGGGGCGGAAGGTGGGGGTGTGGGAAGCGGAGCTCAGGGGGGGATTCGAGGTCTGATTCCTAACAGGCCACAGACCAGTACCAGACAATGGTAAGAATGAAAAATAATAATTAGGTAAATAGTTAAAGTTTTCAAGTGAAAGGATTCTTTGTGTTTCTAGGGAGTGTGAGGTATAAATCTTTATAGAAAAAAATATTTAAACAAATAGCAAATATAATAGACATGGGCTCTGTTAGGCACAGTGTGGCCATATTTTCCCTGGTGTTCAAATCTCCTTCAAGGCTGTCCTGAGCAAAAGAAGAATGTATGAGAAGAACATAAGAAACCTGTGATCTATTCTCTTAGCAAATTTCAAGTATACAATGCATCACTCTTAACCACAGTCACCATGCCAAGGTGTTCTCTGCACGCACACACAGTAGCTACGTGAAGTGTGGCTATGTTAATTAGCTTGATTGTGGTAATCATTTCACAATGTGTTCCTATATCAGAACATCACGTTGTGTACCCTAAATATATGCAATTTTTATTTGTTAATCATACCTCAATAAAGCTGGAAAAAAATTTTAAATAAAAATTGCCTCAAAAAATGAAAGTAAAAATAATTATAAATATTCATTAAGTGTCAAGTGTTATATTCATAGACATTTAAACTAAGGTAAAATCTTAACACCACCACTCCCCCACCAGCTGGCTGAATAGATCTCCTCTTGGCCAAGGGTACCCCAGAAAAACCTTAAAGTTAGCCTGGGCGTGGTGGCTCATGCCTGTAATCCTAGCACTCTGGGACACTGAGGCGGGGAGGATCACTTGAGGTCAGGAGTTCAAGACTAGCCTGAGCAAGAGCGAGACCTATCTCTACTAAAAATATAAAAAATTAGCCGGGCATGGTGGTGCATGCCTGTAGTCCCAGCTACTCGAGAGGCTGAGGCAGGAGGATCACTTGAGCCCAGGAGTTTGAGGTTGCTGTGAGCTAGGCTGACGCCACGGCACTCTAGCCCAGGTGACAGAGCCAGACTCTGTCTCAAAAAAAAAAAAAAAAAAAAAAAAATCTGTTTTTACATGCTTCATATTTGGCCATAAAAAAAAAAAAAAAGACAAAAATAAAGAAAAACCTTTATTGGCTGAGTTGCCGGCCATGAGGAGAAGGGATGTCAGGCATGCCTAGTTACACCCTTTTTGTCCCTTTTGTAGTTACTCTTTGTACCAGTAAGATATTAAATAATTAACAAGTCTAAGGCCATGTAAGACAAAGATTAAAGCACAAGTGCTGGCCATCAAGTTACTTAAGAGATCACCTGAATCTAGGTGGCTTGTCTCTGATTAACAGACATCCTTATCGTAAAACATTCCAAGCCTTTAGGCAAAGCTTCTTGTCTTTAACCAATTACAAATCATAGAATCTTTAAACCCACCTATAACCTATAAGCCTCTCCCACTTCAAGATGTCCTGCCTTTTCCGGCCAGACCAATGTGCTCCTTCTATATATTGATTTATAATTTTACGTGTAATTCCTGTCTCCCTGAAATGTATAAATCCAAACTGTAACCCAGCCACTGGGAGACCACTTGCTCAAGGCTTCTTGGGCATGGTTCTCTGTGCCATGGTTAATCTTCTTTAAATTATTTTATAGAGTTAGGGTTCTTTTCTGTTGACAGACAGCAAAACAATAAAATGCTACTTTTATAGTACAAACAAAAAGAGTATAAGAAGTGAGTTCATGCTCCAAGCCCTCCCTCCCCTCAAGGTCCCTGGGTTCCAGGCCCCCCACCCCCACCCCTTTTCTTTCTCTCTTTCTCTCTTTCCACAGACCAAGTTCATTGGGCCATTCTCTCAGTCTGTTCCTGGGTAGGTAGCCAACACGAATGAAGTAATCTCTCCTTGTATAATCAGTCAGAACATACCAGAATGCTTGTTATCCTAACAACCTTGGAATCTCCAAAGTGCTGGGTTTTTGTATGCTAATGATTGACTGGTGGCTTCAGGATGAGGCTGGTCACCAGAAAGACCAAGGCAGGACTAGAGGATTGGGATTTTCAACCCCACCTCTGCTCCAGGGAGTGGAGAGAGGCTGAAGGTTGAGCTGGTCACCAATGGCCAGTGGTTTAGTCAATCATGCCTATATAATGAAGCCTCCATAAAAAACAAAAGGACAGGGTTCTCCCAGCTTCCAGATAGCTGGACAGTTGGAGGGTCCTGGGGGGCCCAGGGAGGGTATGGATGTTCCAACGCTCCTTTCCCCATATCTTGCCTTGTGCATCTCCTCGTCTTTGTAATACCCTTTATAATAAACCCAGAAGTGTGTTTCCCTGAGTTCTGTGAGCCTCTGCAGCAAATTAATCAGACCCAAAGAGGGGATTGTGGGAACCCCAACTTGAAGCCAGTCGGTCAGAAGCTTTGGAGGCCTGGACTTGTGACTGGTGTCTGGGGGGGCCGCAGTTTTGGGCACTGAGCCCTCAACCTGTGGGGTCTACGCTATCTCCAGGTAGACAGTGTTGGAATTAAATTCGAGGACGCCCTGCTGGTGTCCCCTGCAGGACAGGTTGCTTGCTTGCTGGTGGGAAGAAGTCCCCTACTTCTGGTCACAGAGGTCTGCTGTGATGATTGTTGTGTTGCTGTGAGAGCCGAGGAAAAACACGGTCAAGGACCTCAGGAAATTTCACCCCACACTATGACTCCTTGGTATAAAGAATATTTTGAATTAAGGACCATTTGGAATCAAAAAGCACTGGCAGGGGCTTTCCCTGTATCTGCATAAACCAGATGGAACTGGTGAAAAGATCAAAGGGGGCAAGTGACTTCCCTTTCTCTCCCACTTATCTCAATAAATTGCAGGAAAGAAGATCAAGAATGCAGCCGGACCTGGCCCAAACCATTGAAAACATAATACCTGTCTCTAAGGTTAATTTACAAGTCAACCTGTTTCCCCATCCATTCATCCTCCCTGGCAACTCCTTGTTACCTGTACTCCTCATTTTCCCCCTCCCCTCTAAAAGACGTATATAAAAATATCTGAACTTCATTGAATCACTATGTGATTCTCCCCATGCTCATGGTAAATGAACCTTTCTCTTATTAATTTGCCTTAATTGTGAGTTGATCTTGCATCAAACTTTTTGGCAGAAAGGGCAAGATTCCCTTCAACCCTACAATGGCTTGGGTTTCTTCCAAACAGTATTCAAATTTTACTTTTTTACCCAATAAAATGTAGCATCTTCAGTTTAGCTACACAGTATGTACTGTAATGAAGTGACCGGACAATGCAGGGCTCCGACTGAGTGAACCTGCCAGTTACAGGAGACCTATCATGTTGGTCAGCCACAAACCACACATCCGGGAAACTGACAGCTGGGAATTCCGTGGATGTTATTCCGTCCTCCTCCGACCGTACGGAAGGCTGACAGGTCTTTGCAGTGCCTCCGAGACACCCCCAAAGCACCAGCCCCCGCAATCAAGCTAGCTCTGTCCTGAAGGACTCTAGAAACTGTCCACTTCTGTCTCTGTTCCACAGAGGCGGGGCACATATTGTGCACAATATTTGGTTCCACACGCTAACAAGTTTGGATTTTAGTTAAATAGAAATCTTAGAAATTAGTAAAAGGACATCCCATCAGCCATATGAAGCAGATGGCTAATACTCTATGTGTGATTATTCGTTGCAATTTATTGCACCTTGCACAAGTGTGAGGATCTGTTGGGCAGCTCAGACGTTAAATAACACACACAGCCTTTAAAAGGGCTGAGTGGTTTGACTGCCTCCACCCATCAGGAGAGCATCAACTGCTTGCCAGCCTCCAGTGCTCCCCAAATCCCTTGCCAAGCCCGAGGGAGCCCCGCCTCTCCATTTCCACAGCAGCCCGGGCACCCCAGCTGGGTTTCCACACAGTCTCGGGCTCTCACACCTGGCGCAGAACTCTCGGCTCCCTCACAGGTGCCTGTGCCATCACCCAAGCTGGGAGACTCGGAGTCAGCCTCCACCCTGCTCTGCTTTGTCCCCAGCCAGGGGGTCCCGAACGCATGTGGACACCAGTTCAGACCCCGCCTTGGGGCTTCCGCCCACTTGCAGGGCTGACCACACACTCCACCAACAGCTCTCCCTGCCAGCTCCCTCTCCTGTCCTCCTCTCTGCCCCAGGGCCACCTTCCTGATCAAATGATCTGTTCAAACTCTGCAGCCCCCAGGTCTGACCTGTAGACTAACTTTGTAGTCCCTTCTCCCATTAGCCTCCCCTTCCCAGCTCTCTGGCCACACCAGACCTTGTGTAAGCCGTCCCTGGCACCTGGTACTCCCTCTGCCCTCTGCCCTCTGCCCTCTGCCTAGCATGCCTACCCCTATGCTTCAGATAAACTCAGCAGTCTTTGAGGCCCTCTGGGAAGCTTCCCCAGCTCCCCCTCAGCAGCCACACCTCTTAGAGCCCGTGCATCATTTTTTATTTTCTGCATGAGCATGTAGTGCCTCCCATTAATCTCTGAGTTCCCAGGGGGCAGGAATGGAGTCAATTGGCTGATGGTTAAGTGTGGGCTGGCAGAGGGGGTGCCCTGAGCGGTGGCTCCCATGGGACCCTAGAAAATTGGCAGTGAGCAGTTAAAATGGCTTTGGATGGTTAAGGTAGGAACCCACTCCAAAAGATGCATGCCATCCTGTTTCTCTGCATCACCTGCAAAGTCCCCTCCCTCCATCGACAGCAGGTCCAGGGCAGTTCTGGGCTGGATGTGCACAAAATCGCCCGCCCCCTAAGGCCCGGCCTGCAGTTTAATCATGCTCTGCATCTATTCTGGGCCACACTCATTTCCCGTGGTGGAAATTGGGTTTTGACAGTGTTCCTTTCACAGTTAATCTCTCATTCTAATTACAGCCAGTCCAGTCCCTTCGGCTCAGTGGCGACTCTTCCTCTGCGTTAAGCTGATGGTTCTGCCAGTGCACACACCAGCCAGGGAGCCCCACACTCGCCCTGTCTCCACCCCTCCCCCCTGGCAGGAAGCTTCCCCCTTGCCCTCTCTCCCCCCTACCTTCACTCCAGAAAGGATGTACAGGGAAGCAGCATTGCAGCGGGGATGTAGTAATATTACCACAGGGGACATCTAGCGATGAGAGAGATAATGAAATGGTGAAAGGCTAAGAATATTCTTTGGAGTCTTGCATTTTTCTTCCTTTATTTTTCAGGGTTTGTAAAATGTATGGTTTAAGATGGGCTGCTGCAGATCAGAGCCTTATTGCATGTTTTTAATCTGGCATTTCTAGGGAAATTGGCTTTGGTTGCCCTTCTGACTACGTTGGGTCCCTAAGCCCATATTTAAAAAACAAAGCAAAAGCCTCTCACTTTCAAAGTTGTCCGTCATCATCCTCAAAAAGTATTTTCAGAACCAGACATGGTGACTCGAGCTGAGGCAGGAGGATCGCTTGAGCCCAGCAGTTCAAGGTGGCAGCGAGCTATGATCACACCACTGCACTCCAGCTTGGGTGACAGTGTGAGACCCTATCTCTTAAAAAGGGATTTTCAGGCATCTCATAATTTGCAGAGCATTTGGCAAAATAGAGGCAACAGGAGGTGGGAGACACAGCCCCAGCCAGCGTTCAGGTACCTGGATTCTCATCCCTGCCCCGTGGAGCATGCTCTGAGGCTTCAGAAAGACATTGATGCCTCCGAGCCCTAGTTTCCCTAGCTGTCAAATGAGGCTGTTGAATTACAGGATCTAAAATTGTATAAATGTGGGATATATATCAAAAATTGCTTATTAGGTCAGGTGTGGTGGCTCACACCTGTAATCCTGGTCTTTAGGAGGCTGAGGTAGGAGGATGGCTTGAGGCCAGGAGTTCAAGACCAGCCTGGGCAACATAGCGAGACACCCCCCTCTACAAAAAATAGAAAAATTAGCCAGTGTGGTGACACATACCTATAGTCCCAGCTACTTGGGAGGCTGAGGCAGGAAGATCACTTTAGCGTAGGAGTTTGAGGTTACAGTGAGCTGTGATGATGCCCCTGTACTCCATCCTGGAAGACAAAGCAAGACACTGTCTCGAAAAAAATAAATAAATTTGATTACACATATAGACTTCTTGGGGGGTGGTTGAAATGAGAGGGGCCAAGGTGGAAGAAAAACAAAATCTGTCCTTGGGAAACGTTCTGGTACATGAGCACGAGTCCTGTGGGGACTGGGCCAATGAGTCCTCCTGTTCCCATTTTGCAAACCTGCCTATGAATTATTCATGTCTTACACACAGGCGAAAAGGATGGATAACTTCTGGTTTGACCTAGGAGATATGCTGGGAAAGAATATTTGCTAGAGAGGGTAGAACATGAGCTTTTCAGACCCAAAGGGACATTACAGATTATCTAGTCTACACCCACCAGCCTTCCAAAGGAAGAAACAGTCAGAGTGATTTCAGCAACTGGATTAAGAGCACACAGTTGGTTATAAGTCAGAACCATCCATTGAGAGGAAAAGTCATTCTAAAGAGTGAGAAAATCATGGTATTTATTAATCTAACCCAACTCATCCAATAGTAGAGTCTGAACTCCACCTTAATGTTTACAAAAGTCATATAATGCAACATAAAAATGTCACAAATGTTAAAAATCATTGCTCTATGCATGCACTGGTCATGCACAGACCCTCAGATATCCTTGAGAGAGCAGAAGACAGAGATGATACCTAGGTCCCCAGGGAGAAGGAGAGATGATTCTTGGGATGCTTTTTGTTTCTTGGATACAGAGTCTTATCAAGGACCAAGGTCCCTGTCCTCCAGAATTTTGGACTAAGTCACAAAACATTCTATTGAAAAAATTCTAATATTTGTATCCAATACATAGAATGAATAGACCACGAAACTTATCTCCCCAAGTTTTTGCATACTGAAAAGAGACCAACTTTACCAGCCTCATCTCTTTTCATGCTCTCTCCCTCCTCCCACCCCTGCCACGTGGTGGCCTCCTTGTCCCTCTGCCTCAGCACCTGTGCACAGGCTGCTCCTCTGCGTGGAATGCTCTCCCCCAGAATCTACCTGATTCACTCCCCACTCATTCCAGGCCTCTGCTCAAATATCGTCTTCCCAGGAGACCTTCCCTGACCATCCTACCTGGCATGCAGCCCCGCTCCTGGCTCCTCTGACTTTGCTCTATTTTCCCCTCAGCACTCATCACCTTCCAACATCCTGTGTTTTTTATTGTCTCCCCTCTGGCGTATAACCTGCATGAGGATAAGGGCTTTGGTCTGTTTTGTTCTCCGAGATGTCCCCAGGTAAAGGCATGTCTCTCCCCTAGCTGTCCCCTGGCTTTACCTCTTCCTAGGAACAGTGAGTGCTAAACTGGGCTTTCACCAGTGGGGAGGTGGCACACCCTGGCCCAGTGTGGGACGCTGAATACAGCCCACGAAGATATCCCTGTCCTAACCCCCAAAGCCTGTGCATGCTCATGTTACTTTATACGGCAAAAGGGATTTGGCAGACAGAGGTGATTAAATTAAGGATTTGGAGACAGGGAGATTATCCAGCTGGGTCCAATGTAAGCCCAGGCGTCCTTACAAAGGGAGGGCGGAGGGAGATGTGCCCACGGGAGTGGAGAGGGTGTGGGATGACGGTGCAGACATAGGAGGGCTGTGCTCACGGCCAAGAGGAAGGGGCCACAAATCAAGGCAAACAAGTGGCTGCTAGACGCTGAAAAAGGGAAACTAGATGCTTCCCTGGAGCCCTCAGAGGAAACCAGCCCTGCCAACTTTAGCCTAGTGACATGGATTTTAGACTTCTGAATACATTTGTGTTGTTTGGAGCCACTAAGTTTGTGGTAATTTGTTACAGAAGAAATAGAAAATTAATACGCTCAGTATGATGAGAACATCTCAGTTCACTCTGAGAAGGTTGTGCCACCCAGGTAAGGCAAGCGCTGGTAGGGAGCCTGGGGTGGTGTGACAGGCTCACGTGTGCAGCTCGGTCACCCCACACTGCCGGGAACCACCCAGAGGTCTCCTCCGATCATTGTCCTCTGGCACAGCTCTGCCGGAGAAGGAGCTGGACCGAGCCAGGCTCCCTGCTCAGAGATAAGGACATCTGTGCCTCCTGCAGCATCATCAATTTGTCCCTGTTGCAAGAACAGGTAGTGACTGGTGACACCACGCCTTACCTGCGTGGCTTTCAATGATTGTTTCCCTTGGCAGCATCACAGCTGAGCGGTCGGGTGAAATGTGAGCAAGCAAGTTCGGGCTGCCTGAGAACTGGACACACTTGCTTATAAAATATTTCAACATTTCCAAGGGCGTATCTTCTCCCACATGTTCTGGAACACTTGGAACCAATTTGATTAGCATTGTTGATCTGTCTGGTGCTTGAGCAACTCAACCTGTGCCTCAGTTCTTTCATTCACCGAGGGTCCCTTGGAGGCCACACCCCCCTCTCCAGCACCTATGTCACTGGGGAGCCACAGAACGGAGCAGCACATAGCAATGGCATGGCAGAGCTGGGGTTTGTAGGACTATGCTAATTAAATGTCACCCAATATCCTATCTTCAATAAACAAAAGAGCAACTAAGCCAGAGACACCATCTTCAGATGCCTTGGCCTATAAGAAATTCATTCTGACTCCAGACGCGTTTTAAGAGTTTCAGGTGAAATATTATAACTCCTCGGGCTCGGATTTGATAGTGAAGTATTATGGGTTAGGTCAGGGCAGGCCATGTGGGAGTGACAATGATGTTATAAATGACAAGTTGGATTTCTTTTTTCCAATGACATATTTTCAATGTAATCCATTGCCTTTTTATTTCCCCTGATCCACAGATTTTTAAACTGTTCCATCCAATGCATATTGTGCCTATGTTTTATGCAAAAGAGGAAGACTCCCAGAAGCTAAGATGTGAAACACATAAACAATTGACACTCCATGCTTTACCCTTATTAGAAGAAACACATAAACTTGAACATTAATTTCCTGCCCATATTAGTTTCTTAGGACCACTACAGCATATTACCACAAACTGGATAAAACAACAGAAATTTGCTGTCTTCATGCTGGAGGCTAGAAGTTCAAAGTCAAGGCGTGGGCAGGGTCATGCTTTGAATCTGTTCCATGCCTCCTCTTAGCTTCTGTGGCTGGCAGTCCTTGCTGTTGCTTGGCTTGCATTTGTATAACTCCAGGCTCTGCCTTTGTTGTCACACGGTGTCCTCTCTGCGTCTTCACATTGTCTTCTTGTAAGACATTCATTTTGAATCAAGCAGCCACCCTACTCCGATATGACCCCGTCTTAACTAATCACATCTGCAACCACCCAGTTTGCAAACACCATTAGGACTGGGGGATAGGGCTCCAACAGACCCTTTTGAAGGATACAGTTCACCTGTAACACTACCCTTGCCTGAACTTCCCAGGTACATATGATTAGTGACCACTATTTTAAGCAATTCTCTCTCATGTACCTTGTCATGTCTCATTTTCTAATTTATTTGAAAATAATTTTTAAATGATAGCTCAAATGTACCAATACACTTGACTAATACAGAAGCAGTTTTGGTTGAATTAAGCTTTGGAATGCTTCTTACTGAAAAATCTGGCTAAAATAGAGCATATTATTTCTCCTCCCTTTTTAAATCCTTTTACCTTTCTGCAGCAATGTCACTTGCCTCAGCAACCTTACAGTCCATATCTTCTTGAACAATTCCAATTTTGTTCTTTTTCAGTAAAATTGTTATAGAGAGATCCCTTAAATGCAATATAATCGCAATTTTTTTTAAGGCTTATTATGCAAATTCACAAATAAGAAAACCGCCTTTGTCAAGTGTTCAACTTAGGGATCAGAAAATTTTTCACTAACTGATTGAGATAAAAAGCAAGAAGCAGGTGAGAACTCGGGCAGGAGGGCGGGCAGGAGGGACTGCTCTCTGGAGAGAGGCTGGGCCGAGACGGGGAAAGCAGGGGTGCACCCGAGGGACATCCAGCCAGTCTCCCTGTGGGTGCCACACCCCTGACACAAAGGACACAATGATTTCATAATTTAGTTCTCAGAGAAAATATGTCCCTCTGTGTTTGTTTTTTTTTTTTTTTTTTGCCTGATAAAGAAATGTCAGAGGAAGAAACTTGAAACTAAGACTAGAAAAGGAAATAGCCCAAGCGCTGACACTAACACAAAGCCCATCAGCTGGAGTGAAACCAGCAAGGAGGGCAAAGGCGCCAGGGAACTTGCACGAGCCTGGTGCCAGCCTCCCCTCTGCCCCACCACGAGAGTGGGGCCTGGGCCAAGGCCTTCAGAGTCCCTTTTCACAGGTCAAGCCAGGTATCAAGAGAATATAGAAGGAAGAAAAATTCAAGATATGACAGGAGAGGAGAATTTACTCTCAACAGGGCACTGGGAGGAAAGACAGCTAAGTGACAAAGAAAGGAGAAGGCAGGAAGAGAAACAGGTCTGTGATGTGGGGCAGCCCCTCAGGGCCCCTGACATGGAAGCTGTAGTTGCAACAGGGAAAGAGGGAGCAGCTACCAAGAGTTTGGGCATCAAGATAGTCCCAGCAAATACTGCGCATTAGCCAGGCATCAGGCCCTGCATTAGGAGCTTGGGCTATAAATGTGCTCCCTAGAAGCGTATTGTGAAACGTGCAAATGGTGATGGCATTGCGAGATGATTTCTATGATGGAGTCATGGTCTAAGGGCCTGGGAGAGGACTGCTAAGCATCTCTGCGGCGCCTCTGAGAAGGCACGTTGGAGCTGAGTCTTTATAGAAGAGTAAGCATTTGCTAGAAGGTCAAACAGAGGAGGGGTGTTCTCAGCAGACAGTGTGGCCGGCAGGTCCGTGTTGCTGGGACATAGACTGAGCTGGGACATAGTCCCTCAGTGGGACTGAGGGTGGCACAGCAGGGACCTCGATGAAGGGATTCAGCACCAGGGAAAGGACACTAGGCTTCGTGTGGAGTCCATGGGGTGCCAAGACATGTTCTGGGGAGGAAAGCAACATCATCGGACCTGTGGGACATGAAGATCTGTTTGGACTCTTTTTGAGCGTTGGCAGGAGTGGGAGAAATGGAGTCAGGAGGCTTGAGATGAGCCCACTGCCTCTCTGCATCTGAACCAAGGTTTTGGCAGTGGGACAGGGTGGGGAGAGGGGTTGGTTAGAGGCAGGGGTGAGTATATTTAAGAGAAAGAATCAAAAGTGCCTGAAAAGTGGGGAAAGGAGCCCCTGCAATAACGCCCGCACCTGGGCAGCTGCGTGCAGCGTTGCAATCCACTGCGACAGGAAATAGAGGACGAAAGCCTGGAGTGCACCGGTGCTCGCGGAGGAAGGTGACAGTGAGGCCAGGAGGCGCAGAGTGCGATGGCTCTGCCTGAGGTACGTCCAAGCGGAGATGCATGTGTAGAGGTCAGGAGAAAGGTCTCTAGAGAAAGAGAGAGAGAGAATTTAGCGTGATGAGCACATAAGGGATAGTTGAAAACCTGGTTGTGAACAAAATCGCTCAAACTGAGTAGGAAGAGTAACGAAAGACCCTAGAGTGCAGGGGACAGAACCCTGGGGACACCTATATTTGACGGTCAGGCAGAGGCAAAAAGAAAAACCCACAAAAGAGATTGAGAAGAGGCCAGAAATACCATAAAGACCAGGAAAGTGATGTCAGGAAAACCGAGTGAGTAAAGAGGTTCAAGGAGGAGGGCATCCGCTGTGCCAAATGCCAAAATAAGTCAAGTGTCCCTTGGATTTGACCACAGAGATGTGCAGGACAGTTACTGGTGTGGCGAGCGTGGAAGTCAGCTCTCAGTGGGGGTTACGAGTGGAAGGGAAACAGAAATGGCGAGTGGAGGCAGAGAATGAAGCCCCTTCTTTTTTTATTGTCTTCTTTTAAGACATTTGTTTTGAATCAAACAGCCACCCTACTCCGATATGACCCTGTCTTAACTAATCACATCTGCAACCACCCAGTTTGCAAACACCATTAGGACTGGGGGATAGGACTCCAACAGACCCTTTTGGAGGATACAGTTCGCCTATAACACTACCCTTGCCTGGACTTCCCAGGTACATATGATTAGTGATCACTATTTTAAGCAATTCTCTCTCGTGTACCTTGTCATATCTCATTTTCTAATTTATTTCAAAATAAGTTCTTATTCCAGGCTTACAACTTCTTCCCCAGGATACTGGAATCTCTTCTGATGGCTCCCTCCCTCTTTCTTCTCCTTTCTCCAAGCCATGCTACATCCCATTCAAACAAACCCTCTGGCATTACTTTCTGGCAGCCTGGGGTGAGAGTCTGTGCTTTGCATAAGCTCTTGGTTCTTCTAGGTTTGGCGAACACAAGCTGTGTGAGCACGTCATGCTGCTCGGTGTGCTGGGGGTTAGGGGACACAAATACGGGTGAGATGCAGCCCAATACCAAGGGGCTGTCAATCCAGTGGGGAAGACAGACAACCAATAGGAAAATACAACACAAAGCGCTACAGCTGCAGCACATAGAAAGGGCAGAAAGGTACCTAGACCCGCCTGGTGGGCAGAGGTGATCTACAGAGGCTCCTGCGTAGGACATTGAAGGATAAACTGAACTTACCCAGGAAAAAAATGGGCATTATGAGCATAAGAAACTACCTGTGCTGAGGCAGGTAGGCACGAGGGTATTTACTGCTCAGAGGGAAAACTACAAGAGCTTTAATACTAGACCATAGGTTGCCTAAAATACTGTGGCCAGGGAGGACTGGAATCTTAGGGCAAGGTAAGACATAAAGGGATTCAGGATACTTTTCTTAAAGCTAATGGGAAGCAACTCAAAGCTTTGAAGCATTTTAGAACTATCACCCTAGCAACAGTATATGGAACGGATTAGAGCAGCTTTCTGATGACAGGCGAAAAGGAGGCTCTTGCAGAAACCCAGGGGAGAAATGACGGGATGGCAGCCAGCGGTGGTGGCTGTGCGATGCTGAGGGGCGTCGGCTGAAGAGGCGTCAAGCAGAAATCAACAGAACTTGGCACCTATGGGATGTGGTCAGAGCAAAGCAGAGGTCAAAGAAGACCCGAGGATTTCTGTGTTGAGTGTCTGGGTCAAAGAATTCTATTAATAAACGAGGCTGCGGGAGAGAGAGTGTTGTTTTGCATGTCCCATGTTTGGGACATCCAAGGGGAGTGACCCAGCGGGAATGTGGACATGAATAAACACAAGTGGAGGCTGAAGCCACAGGGGTGGGAGATGCCCGGGGCAGGCTGTGGAGCTCAACGCGGCTGCACATCAGAGACAACCGGGACACTCTGGAAACTGCTCACCAGGGCCCCACCCCAGCGGGTCTGACGTCCTAGGCCCGAGCCTCAGGAAGACCCCCCCAGGGGAGTCTCACGGGCAGTGTAGCTCAAGAGCCACGCGTGGAGACAGGGCGCCAGGCCTGCCGTGGTTTATCAGCCACGCAACCCCGGGAAGTCACTAGCCTTCTTGGTCTTAAGTTTCCTCCTCTAGAAAATGAAGATCGTACCACTGAAAAGAGTCATGAATATTAAATAAGATAATGTGTGAGCAGTGCCTAGCATCATTCCCGGTGCATACCATTAATACAAACCAGGCAAGTGTCGGGACTCGCTAGAGATCCCGCCTGAGGAAGGGCGTGCTCCCAGCCTGCAGGCCCCCAGGAGAAGCCAGGCTTTCTGTTTAACAGAAAGGGAAATGAGGAATCTCCTGCGTGTGTAATGAAGAGAATGACACCTCTCTATGTGCACACAATGTGGGTGGCTCCGACCCGCACACCGCAGTGTTTGGAACCCGGTGCCCAGGCGTGGCAGGCAGTACGATGTCTCGACGCTGAGAGCGAGGCTCCGGCAGCTGTGACTCCCGGTTGAGATACGACGCTGGAAACGCACAGGTTCATTCATGCACGTAGTCGCTGGACAGCTGTTCATGAAGCACCACGTGTGCCAGGAAGGGCGTCTATCAGGCATTCCCTCACCCGCTCACCAAACACGATTCGGGACCTACTCTGGGCCAGACACCACCCTGGGTTCCAGGGAAACAACAGCAGGCGAGAAAGAGATGGTCGGTACCTCTGATAGGGACAGCCCCATCTCCTTGACACCTGTCCAGTCCCTTCCCTCTTAACATCAAAACAGCCACCGCCATTTCCACCCTGCCATCTCTCTCATGGGTTTTGGCAAGAGCCTCCTAATTCTTCTGCGTGTCAGCGATAGCAAGATCCGCCAGTCCATCCTACCTTCTGAGTACAGATTGTTCATCGAATAATCACTCGGATCGATGTTAAATAACTGGATTGTGCGTTACAACAGAGACACATGATGCTATGGGACCACAGGTTAGGGGGCTTTGATCAAGTAGAGAGGCCAGAAAGGCTTCTCTGAGGAAGTGACAACCAAGTCGAGAAAAATGGGTGTTGACAAAAGTGGAGAGGGGGAGGTTTCTCAGGCCTCCAAAGCCTCACCTGTCAGCTATTAAAGGCCTCCAGGCCCATCTTCAAACAACGTCCTCAGCCTGACCTACCCCCACCACCCAGGCCTGTAGCAAGCCCTGCTTGTCAGGCGAGGCTCAATGCAGAGCAACCTCCTCCTGAAGGTCTTCCCTGACTGCACCCTCCTCCCCAGTCATACCTCCTTGTGTCTCTGCCACCCACTGGTCATTATCACTTCTACCCTTTAGTGCAAGAGACTCAGGTGGCTGAGCCTGTGTGCACTGGCTGGTGCAGGCAGGTCTGCTCACCAGTCTGCCCAGCGGCTACCACAGCACCAGAGAGAGAGAGATTCTTTTTGAGGCTCACATGATTCTGTAGGCTTGGCAAGTCCACAATCTGCAGGGTAGGTGGACAGCCTCAAGACACAGGGAAGAGTTGCCATTGCAGCTCGAGTCCCAAGGCAGTCTGGAGGCAGAATTCCCTCCCCTCAGGCCACCTCAGCCTTTGCCTCTCAATGCCTTCAACCAGTTGGGCGAGGCCCACCCACATTGCAGCGGGCAACGTGCTTTACTACTGATTTCAGTGTTACTCTCATCTAAAAATACCTTCACAGTGACACTCAGACTGACATTTGGCCAAATACCTGGGTACCAGGGCCTAGCCATGTTCACACTGAAAATTAAGCATCATGACATGTAAAAACAGGAGTTTGCTAAATGTTTGTGGAATCAATGCATGAAATCTGCTCGTCTGTGCCCGTCTTCTCCTTTCTCTTCCTTTCCTCCCACCTTTGCCTCCTTTTTCATGCCTTTCCTATTTCTCCCACTTCCTTCTACCCGCTTGCTTTCTTTGTGTGTGTCTCTCTCCCCACGGTTTCTTCCCAGTGTGTGTGGCGGGTGCCAACAGCTGAGGAGATACACGAGGGCGGACGTGAAGCAGGACGGCCCGGCGGGGAACACACTGGCCCTGAAGAACGTCTCTCTTGGCAGGCAAGAAGCCACGAGGGAAGGGACTTGCCAAGGGCACCCAGGTCTCCGGCAGCCTGTGCTGCTCTTTCCACTAACCCTGCCAAACACTGGAATGAGGAAGGCTGAGAAGGGACAAGAGGTCCTTGCGGGAGAACTTACTCCGTAAACCAGTGCTTCCAAGAGCCCACGCTACCCTGACCCGGTGCTGCTCCTGCAGGCAGACTGTGCCCACTCGTGCTGGGAGTCAGAGAAGCCGGCACCCAGCGCGGGTGTCAGAACCAGGGTGTTTACTCACCCCCGGGGGTGGCGTGAGCCCCAGTCTCTTCGGGATCTCTGGGACAAAGGGCTGCAGGGCTAAGATGCACTTCCCAAGACTCACTCTTGTCCCACCACCTCCTGAGCAAATGTAATCAAGCCCAACCTACCTTTCTCCTCTTGCCCTCCCTGCTTTTGACAAACATTTATTGAGCCCTTTCTCCACGCCAGGTGCTGTGCCGATGTTATAGACACAGAGAGGAATAAGCCAAGCTCCCAGTCTTGGGGCACTCACACTGGTGGAGGGGACATCCCTGTGTGGCACAGCAGGGCAATGACAGGCTCTGTGCGGGGCACGCCACCCTCTAGCCTAGACTTCCCCGGGGCTGGTCTCCAGGGCAGCCCTGTGGACGTGCCGACTCCCTGTCTACTGATACCATCATCCAACTCCTGCAATTTATACATACAAATACTGCAGCCAGAGAGGCGAGATGTCCTGCCAAGCCGGGTGTCCAAACAGCTGTCCAAGGCTGAATCAATCCGGTTTCCTCTTTTAGCCAGCCTCTCCAGTGGGGCGGCCTTCTCTTAGGGAGCCGTGGGTAGTTTCAACCACTAGAGGGCACCAAGCAACCCGCAATCGGTCCAAATCTGCCGCGTCTGGAAGCAGCCTCAGCACGGGGTCGCTCTGCTCCCAGGTCCCTGATGATACTGACATCTTGTATCTGTTCTCAAAGTGAGCCCTGCAATTGAGGCAAGACTGACATTGGCTGCACAGACTTTACTCCTGAGCCTATAAGAAGTTCAGGGGTGAGGGAGTCAAGCTGTCCTAATACAAAGAAAGGGGCCAAAGATTGTCTTATAAATAAACATGTCAGAACCAATGACATAAGAGATTTTTTAAAACTTTTGCCCATTATCCTGACCATCTGCCAATATCTATTGTCAATACGTAACCAGAACATAACCTTGCGTTATTGACAAGATACTGTATAGCAATGGTATCAAATAAATGAGGGACCATAGAATCACCTGTGGGTCTTTTTTTTTTTTTTTTTTTTTTAAGGTACAGATACCAAGGTCACACTCACAGCAATTCTGTTTAATAATCCTGGGTCTGTGATGGGACCCAGGAATGTGTGTTGTCAAAAGGCTTCTGGTGTGTAAAAGAGTTTGGAAGCCATCGCTATATAATTGGAGTGTCAGAAATGGGGAAAGTGACAGGGAGAGAGAGAATTGAACTCAAAAGTCTGATGACTTTGGGGTGACTTGCACCTTTGGGGGCTGCAAGATGGAGAACAAATCTAAAGGTCACAGGACATATTGAGAATGTGCCCCTGCTTTGCTGAGCAGCAGCTACATTTGGTCTTTGGAAGGTGGGTGCCAGTCTCTTGGCTGAGTCTCTCCTGTGACTTCTAATCTCAGTGGGATCAAGGCTCTGTGAGGCCAGGCGTCCTGCTGGAAAGGACACGGGATTTGGAGTTTGATCAGCCTCGGTGTGTATCCAGCTCTACCACCTAATGCTTATGTGCCTTTGAGTCAAGTGCCCTTGAATTCCCCAAGCCTCAAGGTTGTGTTATCTGCAAAATAAACACAATACTCATCCCATTGTTGTGGGGACTAAAAGGGCAGTGCGATCAGCAAACACTTAGTGCCTAGGAGTACAGTGCCTGGGAGGTAAGCGGTGCGGTCTGCATGTTGTCAGTACTCGCCCAGAGTAAGAAGAGCAGGACGGCACCACCACCGCCCCTTGCCGGGCCCCAGTGCCCAGGGCTGTCTCAGATCTATGTCACAAGACACAACTGATTGAACTCCAGCTGCTAGATGCCAGGAGGGCTGCTTTTTCTGGCATGTGATCTGAATTCCCCACCCAAGAGGAGCTCATATCCTCAAAGTCTAGGTCAAGGAAAGAGAGTCTGAGCTCCCCTTTCTGTTTCTACCACTCTTCAAAGACTTGCAGTGTTTGATGACAACCTCTGTGTTCACCCCAGTGGCCCCTGGAGTCCTGTGAGCATTTCTGGATCTCTCCTATGCCAGGTTCCGCTGACATCCTCCTCCTTGAAGCCATCTGCGCCTTAGCTCCTAGGAACCCTGGAGCCCTCGAGCTCTCCCCCTCCCACCCCTCCCCTCGGCCTTGCCAGGGGATGTCCTCCCCTACTGCCTGACCACTGGGGTCCCCAGGGATTCCATCCTGGGCCCTGTCCTTCTCCTCTGAGCTCTTCTTGAGTGATTTCTTCCACTTCTGCCTGTCAGCCCCTGGAGGTGATGCTGTCGTTTTGTCCCTGACCTCCAGTTTCATATCTCAACTGTCTTCTGGGCTTCCATTTACAGTGTGTCCATTTGAACTTTAAAATCAGTATGTCCAAAATTAAATGAATCATCTTCTCCTACACTCTCTGCCTCCATATACACACCCCACCATACACAAAATGACCTCTCTTCCTCTTTATGGCCAGTCTCAATTAAGAGAGTCACCACTGAGCCCACTCCCAGGCCAGAAATCCAGCAATCATCTTCCCGATTCTTCTCCCACCCAGTTTAATCCTTCCCCGAGCCCCACTGATTTTTTTCTCTCCAACATGCTCAGCCCAGCCCTAACCTCATCATCTTTACCTGAACCACTGTGACATAAGGAAGTTAAACTCCTTGGTGCCAGGTCCACCTGTCCCATGACACACTCTGCCTCCCGATTCATGATCTAGTAAGACAACCCTGTGGTTTCCCGAGACCAGGGAGCTATTCATGCCCTTGAGCTCTGGTTCATGCCAGACCCTCGACTGAATGCTCCTTCCTGCCTGCCTGCTTGGCTTCCCCTACACATTGTCATGGGTTAAATGGTGACCACCCCCCACCAAAAGACATGTCCACCTGGAGCCTAAGAATGGGAACTTATTTGGAAAAGGGTCTTTGTAGATGTAATGAAGTTAAGAATCTCGAGATCATCCTGGCTCTTCCAGGCAGACCTAAATCCAATGGCAAGGGCGCTTATAAGAAGAGAAGATGACACAGAGGAGGAGACACGAGAGAAGGTACCATGTGACAACGGTAGGGGAGTGAGGGGACTGGGGGTGATGCTGCCACAAACTCCAGAACCCTGGAGCCACCAGAAGCTGGAAGAGGCAGGGAATGAACCTCCCCTAGAGCCTTCGGAGGGAGCATGGCCCTGCCGATCCCGCGATTTCTGATTTGCGGCCTCCAAAACTGTGAGAGTAAATTCCCATTGGTTTAAGTCTCTATGTTTGTGGTTATTTGTTTCGGCAGCTCTAGAAAACGAATACGCTCACTCCTCAGGACTCGGTTCCTGCGACATCTCCTCCAGCAAGTCTTCCTTGGCCGCCCCTGCCATCACCAGCCCCCCTCCGCTCCCTGTGTCGGCCTCACCCTGTGAACTCCTGAAAGGCGGCAACCGGGTTCTGCCCCGTGGAAAGGTGAGGGGCCGGCAGGCACCACTCCAGGAATTGAACAGGTGCTCGGCCAGATCAACGCAGAAGCACCTCAGCCCCCGGCACCTCCTGTGGCCCAGGCACGATGCCAGGAACTTCACAAACACAATGCAACAAATGGTCCCGCATGCCTACAGGTAGGTGGATCACCGCTGCTTTACAGATGGGGCAACTGAGGCTCAGTGACTTGCCCGAGACCACTTCCTGGACACAGTCAGGATGCACACCCGGATCTCTGCAAATCTCAGGTCCCAGTGAGCTAGAGTGTGGCCTGTCCTAAAGCCCAGCGCCAACCAGAAGAAGAGGGGTGTGGGAGGAGAGTGGGACAGACCGGGTCTGAACTAGCCGCTGTGGGACAGGGCTGCTGCGTGTGTGTGTGTGTGTGTGTGTGTGTGTGTGTGTATGCGTAAGTGGTAATGAGGTCGTGGGTTAGTAAAGACAATAATTCATAACGCAGAATACGTATTTTACAGCAGCATCACTTCTGAGGCCTGGGAGCAGCTGTCCTGCGACACAAGAAGGATGAGGAAGGACGAAGGGGGAGAAGAAAGGGAAGCGGGAGAGGACGACGGATACTTCTGTTCAAGTGTTGAAACAACACACATTTTCCTTTCATCTCCTTCCTCTTCCTCTTGGCCATGCCTCTGCCCTTTCTGGTGGCCTTGCACTTGGGATCTCAGGGCACAAATGCTGTCTCAGCTTCCACGATGCATAGAAGGCTAAAAAAATGACCCCAAAAGATATCCAGGTCTTATTCTTGAAACAGGTGAATGTTACCTTATATGGCAAAAAAGGGCTTTGCAGGTCTGATTAAGTTCAGGACCCTGAGATGCGGAGATTATCCAGGTGGGCCCTAAATGCAGCCCTAAGTATCCTCGTAAGACAGGGCCCGGGAGAGGCTTGACACTCAAGAAGAGATGCAATGTGACCATGGGGTCAAAGAGAGGAGCGATGCAGCCCAGCCACCAACTGCCAACAGCCACAAAGCCAAAGAAGCATGAAGTCACGGATGCCCCTCTGGACACCCCAGAGGGAGGGTGGCCCTGCTGACACCAGGATTCCAGCCCAGTGCCACCGAGTCCAGACTTCCAAACTCCGGACTTTGAGAGAATACAGTTCTGTTTTGAGCCACCAAGTCTGTGTTCATTTGTCCCTAGCCACAGGAAACAAGGACACCAGGCCTTCCAAAATTATCTTCATCCCAGTCAAAACTTGTTTTCTCGACAGCATCCTTTCGTTTGGTGTTAGGGAGGAATCAAATCTGGTGATCTCGATTCACTCTAATGACAGCCCCTTCGTGCTCTCAGAGGCAATTAAGCTTTTAAAGGGAGGGATTGTAACTCCTCAAATTAATCTCTAATTGGCTGGCTTAACGTAAAGAAAGGAAGCCAACTGAGACTGCAAGCAGCAGGGTGTAGGTGCTGGCGGGTGAACCAAGCACAGGCACATTCGCCGGCTCAGGAGTGGGACTCCGATCTCGAGAGTTACCCCCTTGTTCTGGTTCTTCTCTTCCCACAAAGGGACTTACAGATTCTTCAGAAGCCCCGTGTTTGCTCTCAGTGGCTCCAGTGTCACCCAGCCGGCACCTGGCACACGGTGCATGCCGGATCCTGGTGGGGAATTAATGATGACGACAGTAATCTCAGGCTGCCAGAGAGGCAGGGTAGAGTCCCTGGCATAAGTCACCTGCTTGCACAGGTTGGTGGCATGTTAGATGCCTGCAGCTTGATTCCTGCCCATAAGATGGAAACCCTTATCCAGAGTGCTATAATTCATTAATTTATAACAATGTATTAATAATAAATTTATAAGTAATTTATTAATACATCTTTCCTAAACCCGAATCTTTTCCCTAGGTTCCCCAAGGTCTATGCAATTTACAATAATTTCTTATTTTCAGCAACATGGTACCTCTAGTTCTTTGTGAAAATTAGCCCTGAAAAGCAGATGAAATCTTTCTATGAAGTGCTAACTTCCCGGAGAGCTGTATAAAGAACCCCCCTCAACACTCTCAGCCAAAGCTCCGCATTGATGACTTCTGGATGGTTGCTCAGGTTAACACAGAGCAAGAAGCATAATTGTCAGCACAGAAAGAAAAGCCAATTGCCTAGAATAATCAAGGCCCATGATGACACAATTCACAGCATCTGCAGCATACTTCTAAGTTATATTAACATCAAAATATGGAACGCAACACCTCCATATATCCTTCCACCTCCCTAAAAGTATTCTTTCTCAACAGTTGTATTTATACTCCCTCCACTTAGTGCTTTTATAAGTCCAAAAATAAATTGCAAAATATGACCAAATGATGGACAGCCTGTAGAATTAGCTCCAGCATTGATGCCAAAATAATCCTCAAAGTCCCTCTCCCAGTTTTCCTTAATTCAACAAAACTATATTGAGCATCTCCTACTTGAAAACCTTGGAGATACATACAGAAAATAAATCACTGCATATCAAAGTAGATGGTTACCCTATGGAATATTTGAACAAGCAGTGCTGCGAACCCCATCTTGGGTACGAGAAGCCTTTCAATCCATGCAGTTAATTGGTCCCAGTTAGGACAGCCTGAAAGTTCCCTCTACCTTTGCTCTCCAGCTGCCTTTCTGGGGTGGCCATTCCCAGCTGGGATTTGCTCATCAGGTAGCCATCAGCTGTTAAGCCCCAAATGGTGACCTCCCACTTCAGCCAGAGCAGTGCTCCTCAAACTGTGCAGTGCACACACAATGACCGGGAATGTTGTCCCAATGCAGATTCCGGTTCCACTAGGTCAGGGGAGGAAAGCCCCTGATTCTGCATTTCTAATGAGCTCCCAGGTGGTGACAACCCTACTGGACTGGGGACCACATTTTCAGTAGCAAGGAATGAGAGCACTTTGTTTTTACTCAAAACAAAACTGACTCCTGAAGGTATGAGTCTCCAGCAGCGTGCGCGTGATGTTTTCAAGCCTTCCCCATAAGGGTAGAGAAACTGAAGGCAGCTGGACCATTGGACAGTTGTGGTGCCGATGGACAACTGTGGTTCAGTGCTGCTACCTCGCTGAGCAAAAACCATCAGGTACTAACACTACAGATAGAGCTAGACAGCAAAGAACTAAGCTGTTTCCCAGACCAGAACAAAGGGGAGAAGAACAAAAGCCCTGGGGAAATCACCTTCTCATGGATACAGGTCTCCCATGTCCTGGGTTTCCTTCGGGTTTGGGGTTCACCTTCAGTGTGTGTCTTCATGGTTGGAGAGTTTGCAGTTTATCCCCAGACCCCTCTCACGGTCACCTGAGTGCGCTGACAAGCATCTCCCGGCAGATGCTTCCTGTCCATGTCATTGTCGGATTGAGAACACTGTTGATGACCAGAGGGAGCAGAGGAATCAGGGTGCCGAGTGAGGAAAAGTCTAGAGAAGTTGCCAACCCAACAGGACCACAGTGCCACCCACAGCTGCGAGCATGGGCGCTGAGAGTGACTGTCGTGTTAAGGCTACTGCACTGGGGCCATCAGTATAGATATTTTCTTCTTTCTTAGAGGACAAGTCTGTGGAAGTCAGGGCCGCGTCCCTTTCTGCTGAGTATTGCCAGCGCTGGTCACTGCGGGTGCTCACAACATGCAGTCATCACTGGACCGGGGAGGGGAAGAGCAGGGGACAGGGGGCACAAGGACACAGCTGATGCCTCTTGGCAATGACCACACATGCCAAGGACTGCAGGTGACCCATAGAATCTCTGCCCGTCCTAAACCTCAGGGGTCTGACTGGACCCTCCTTCCCAGCAACAGAGCAGCAAGCAAGGCCATGGGCCCTGGAAGTCACACAACGAACCAACAAACACTCAGTGAGAGGCTTTGCGCAGCAGCTGGCTATGTGCCACCGGGCAGTCCCAGGCTCCTTGTGGCTCCTGGGTTCCTCTACCATGAAGTGGGGTGCAGGGAGGAATTTGAGGTCATCCAGAACCCTGTGTCCTAGAGCAACTGGGTTGAAATTACTATATTCTTTTCTTTCCATTCATGTTCCCTTCTCCCCCTCCCAAACCCACAAATCCTCCATTTCTAAAAATTGGAAAGAAACGTTCAAGAAACCGTCTTTCAGTGTTTGGAAGCTACACGTCAAACCCATGGAGCTAAAGAAATAGCAGCAGAAATAACAATAATAAACACATTCAACTTGGGACTGCTGTATTCTTCAATAGAGGCCTTTAGATGTCCGGAGGCTACATGCAGAGTAACATTTAATTAGCATTGTCTAATTTCTGAGTAGTCTTACCTCCTAGCTGGGTTTTGATTTGGATGATAATGTTTGAGTCACTTGAGAATGCTGTGATGTGGAGGAGCTTCTCGGCCTTGGGCCCCTCTCAGCCTCACACACGCGGGGAGAACACAGCTGGCCAGGAGTACCAGGTGATATCACCTGTGAGAGGGGGCACCCAAAGGCCCCCATTCATTTGCCTAATTTGGTCACTTTAACAAACTTCAGGAGAAATTACTGTGGCTTTTTCAGCGAGGGTAAAGCTTTCTCATGGATGAGAAAAAAATACGAAACTAGTTAAAAATCGTATTATAGTGTAAACTCCACAATACCCTGCTAAAACATATGAAAGCCACCTCAGAAGAGATTTGCAGGCTAAATAAAACCACTAATTGAGCGGTCAAGCTCTCTTGCAGGTGCCTTTGTCTGTATTTATTTATTTTACTCATGTGAACACCAGGTAACATAGTAGACACATTATTACTTCCATTTTACAGATGAGAAAACTGAGGCATGGTAGATTTGGTAACTTGTCTAAAGTCTTACCTGGTTGATAGGTGGTGGAGCTGGAACTTAAACCGGCTGGCTGGCTCCAGTGACTACTGCTCTTCACTACTCTGCACTCATTTTTCGTGGAAACTAGGTCAAGTTCAGGGAATGCTGCATCATCACCCAAGGAGAAGGAGTAAAGGAAAGAGGACTGTGGGGCGCCCCACTATCGGGGAGTGTGATTCAGGGCCTTCAGGCTGGGAAGGGAGAAATGAAACCCTTCATTTCCCAAACCTGAAACAGAAGAGGCGTTCCCAGTCTCCCAGGTGGTGCTGCAGCCCAGGCAGGACCAGGCAAGGATGCGCACCTGGTATCACCACTTACCCAACTGCACTTGCGCCCCTAACCCTCACGCGGGCACTTTGAGCCCTGGGCAAGCCTTGAGCCCAGCACCGCGATCAAATCCAGAGAATTAAACAGTTTGCATGGAATGAAATTTGTCCCGTGGAAGGTGCCTGCAGCTGGCAGTTAACACCGGCAGTAAGAGGATCAACTCCTAGCCTGCTGGCTTAAAAATGGGGGTGGGGGTGCGAAGTGTGCGCGCTCCCTTTTACCCATTCACGTTAGTTAATTTGGATGATAAGGGTTCGTGTTTAATCCCATTGTATGTGAGTGAATATACTGAAATCGACAACCCTTGAGAGGTCACCCGCGGCTGGCAGAGCAACCTGCAGGACGGTGTGGGTCGCGTCCATTCTGGCGTGAAGTGGAAAAGAAAAGTTGTCGTGAGGAGTCTGGAAGCAAGACGGAGAGGGACGCCCCAGGGGTGCGTGGTGCAGACCTAGCCCCCGCACCTCCCAGGCCGGGGCAGGTGGGCCCCTGGCTTCCCTGAGGCCCCGCACCCCAGGCCTGGCTCTGCGCCCTAGAGCTCCCTACATCCCACCAGCGAGCGGGGCTCCGCCCTACCCACCTCTGCCAAGGACCCACAACAGCCCACAGGGAGAGCCCAGGCCCTGCCATCGTCCAGCGGAGTAGAGAGAATTTAGGGGGCGGTGGGGGAGGGGGCAGAAAAGGAGGGAAAGATATCTAACGAGAGGTCTCAGCTGTTCCCAGACAGAAAAGATTAGAAAAAGGAGAGAGTTCGGTGGCTGTAGATTGGGCCATAAAACAAAAACCATTTTTATCGTTTCCATCTGCAAGAGAAAGCTCATGCCCTCACCCACACCCCGCAAGCCCGGAGCCCCCAGAATGTGGGATCCAAGGCAGCAAATGTGAGCTAGGCGTGCCGGTGGGGGAGGAGGCCTGCGGCCGCGGGGCCAGGCTGCCCGCAGAGGCGCAGGCGGCCAAGAGAGTTCCCAGCCGCCGCAGCCCCCCTCCTTCTCCTTGGGCCCGTCCAGCAAATTTCCTCCCTCGTTTCTGTTCGTGCCTTCCCTCCCTCCTCCTCCCCCGATATTTTCGCTTTCTAAAACCATAAAAAAGAGATCAACTTCCCTAACTTCACGGGGCCCTTTTCAGTGACAAATATTGATGCCCAAAGTGTCTGCGCTCTCCCGCCCCCAAACGTTGAGAAAAGGCGCCCGCGAAAGAAGGACATAAAAAGTTAACAATGCTGTGAAAATATGTTTGCAGAAAATAGACAATCGTTGGATTAAACGTATTCAAGTATGAAATAATGCCTTTTTGTGTCAAAACTTGGGCGATGGGCGGGTACAAAAGTTCCCTGTGGCAGCTACTTGCTCCCTTTGTGAGCCGTGCGCTTTGGCGTCTCCACTTGGGCGCATTACTCAGAGCCCTCTAAGCGCGATTGTTTCTCCCTTTCTAATGACATTTACCGGATCAAAACATGCTGTTAATTCGATCAGAAGGCTTCACCCTCCCTGACAAAGCCACAATAATTTCTCCTGAAGTTTGTTAAATTGACCAAAATTAGGCAAATGAATAGGGGTCTGTAGGCGCCCCCTCTCGCAGGTGACGTCGCATAATGCTCGCCTGGGCCAGCTGCATTCCCCCTTTTCTTCTCGGCCCACTCTTCTCCGTGTTGCCCCCCAATCCTCTCACCCCGCCACACACACACACACACACACACACACCCGTCCGCCCGCCTGTCTCTCCTCCCCCACCCTCTGGCATTATTAAAATTTAGCCCAATGAAACTATTCATACTTTTCAATGGACATTTTCGTATAGGATAATAGGCTACAAATTGAGCCTCTTCCCCCCGCGAAGAGAGAGCCGGAGGGGGGAGAAAAGAAAGCCAGCGACGTGGTCAGGGGGTAGGGGGGAGCGTCGCGTGCCAAAGACCGGCGGGAGGGGCGAGGCGAGGCGTGAGCTTCGTGTGCCAGCCGCAGCCCCACACCTGCCGGGATGTCCGGACAAATAAAGCGGTGTAAACAAAAAGGGGGGAGAAGGACGTGTCACCAAGTCGTGTGAGAAAAGCCTGGGAACAAACGGGGCGCCTCCGTCTCCAAGAGCTCTCCCTTGAACCCGGCGGAACAGCCTATTAAAGGCTTACTTAATTACTTTAATGACTCTGGACAGGCTTTAAAACGCACTCGGCGCTGGGACGGCGGGCTTGCTGGGATTTGTAAACAGGCGATCGTGTGAGACTCAGCGGTGGGACTAAAGGAGGCGACATTGTTTTGTGAGGTTCCTCGCCCCCCGGTGCCCGTGGCCGCTGCGCCCCTGCGCTCCGCGCCCGCGGCTGCTGCAGGCGCTCCCTCGCCCGCCGGCCGCAGTTGACGCCTGCCTTTCCCGCCCGGGCTGTTGCCATGCAAATGTTATTCCCGGGCGGATCACGTGTCCTTTGAAGGGCCACGTGGATTAACAAAGCTGATCTGCCCCCAGCTCGCCCCCCTCGGCAGCTAAATTTTTTTTCTTAACTTCTTTAAAACTGATCTTGAATGCATACATCCTCCAAACGCAGCTCCCCTAATCCTATGGAATAATTCAACTCGTGAATGCACTTGGAGCCCTGGATGACCGCTTTATAAGGCAGCCCCTCGGAGTCGGGAGGCTGCAGTCTACCTGGGACACTCGAGGAGGCACACGAGACTGAAAGTGGACGGGTGCCTCGAGCCACCGCCTCTCCGGAGGGCGCGTACTGACCAGGATGTCAGACAAGCTCAAGGAACGCAAAGTGAGCCGGCTGAGCCGAAGTGGCGCTTGCGCCCTGATGATAAAGGCATTTGACTCACAGACCAGCCGTTTGGCAGGACGGACGGCAGGGACGTGACCACATGGGACTTTGCATGTAGAAGAATCCCGAGTGGTTTGGGAAGGGGATGGGAATAGACGGAGGAGAGTCCTCCACCGGGGAAAAGCCCACGCCCGGAAGCTGGTGGCCACCTCCCCAAAGCCCTGGCGCTCAGCTAGGAGGAGTGGCCCAAGCGGGTAGGGTGGCTGGAAGGGGAGCGCGTCAGGCGCTTGCGTGAGAGGGCAGAGTTCAACTGGCCCGAGTGTGGCGGGGCGGGGGTCCGTCCCTTCCTGGGGCGAACCTCTGTGCAGCGTGAGCGTCTGGGAAGACGGTTAGCACGCAGCTACTACAGCCGTGCCTTTGACGACTCCCCGGGCACAGCCATCCTAAACTTACAAACCTCTATTCGCAGAGAACCCCCGTTTCTCATAAAGTGATAGAAAAGCGGAGGAGGGACCGGATCAACCGCTGCTTGAACGAGCTGGGCAAGACGGTGCCCATGGCCCTGGCGAAGCAGGTAACGTCGGCAGCCTGGAACCCGGTGCCAGGCGCTGGGAACCCTCGGCTGCCACTCTCGGCGGAGACGCCGGAATCTGTGGACTAGAAGGGCCTTACTGAGGGCCTCCCTCCCCCGGGGGCTTGAGCGCCAAGCAAGCCAGGAGCCGCTCTCGCTCAGATTGCAGCTGCGCTCTGCAGGCTGGTGCTCTCCAGGTATACCGCGCCCGCCCAGCCTGCGGGCGCTGGCCCGAGCCCGCCGGGCCGCTGCGAGGAGCCCTTCCTCCTTTTGCAGAGTTCTGGGAAGCTGGAGAAGGCGGAGATCCTTGAGATGACCGTCCAGTACCTGAGAGCACTGCACTCGGCTGACTTTCCCCGGGGAAGGGAAAAAGGTGGGCACAGGTTAGGGACAGGGAAACCTGCGCTCGGAGCGTGCGCCGCCCTGAGTCTGGGGGCTACGGAGGGGAAGGACGGGGCGTTCCGGAGAGGTCTAGTAGAGGTCTCTGCTGCAGGAGGCTGCAGGGGTGGGAGGCCAGGGCCTGCAAAAGCGCCTCTCCTGTCTGCGCGATGGCCAAGCGGCGATGATGACTGGTTTCCAGGGCTCCTGGTTGCGACGCCTAGTCTTAGGCGGGGTGGGTGGGATCAGGCTGTCAGGGTAAAGGGGATGTTTGCTCGAGCTTTGCCAGTCTCTAGACTGCCGAGAGAAGGCGGGCCTTAAATGGAAACTTTGGCCAGAAAATGTGATGGAAGATGCCCTGCGCTCTCCTCGGGCTCCGGGTGGGGAAGGGGCGCTCCGGGGTTTTTCCTTACTACGGTCTTTCTCGCTCCCCCAGCAGAACTCCTAGCAGAATTTGCCAACTATTTCCACTACGGCTACCACGAGTGCATGAAGAACCTGGTGCATTATCTCACCACAGTGGAGCGGATGGAGACCAAGGACACCAAGTACGCGCGCATCCTCGCCTTCTTGCAGTCCAAGGCCCGCCTGGGAGCGGAGCCCGCCTTCCCGCCGCTGGCTTTGCTCCCGGAGCCCGATTTCAACTATCAGCTGCACCCGGCGGGGCCTGAGTTCGCTGGCCACAGCCCCGGCGAGGCCGCTGTGTTCCCGCAGGGCGCGGCCTCGGGGCCTTTCCCCTGGCCTCCCGGCACGGCCCGTAGCCCGGCGCTGCCCTATCTGCCCAGCGCGCCAGTGCCGCTCCAGAGCCCCGCGCAGCAGCACAGCCCCTTCCTGGCGCCCGTGCAGGGCCTGGACCGGCATTACCTCAACCTGATCGGCCACGCGCACCCCAACAACCTCAACCTGCACACGCCCCAGCACCCCCCGGTGCTCTGATGCTCACTCGCCCGCCAGATTTCTCCGCGCGTTGGGCGCTGCTTAGGAGAAATACTGTATATAATTGTACAGGTGTAAATATTGTGACCACAAAAAACTAGGTGTGGGAAGGCCAAGAGCGAGTTAGTCTTCTGAAGGATCTCCCCCTGGCAATAAACGTTTTCTAATAAAGACCCCAAGAGATGGATTTCTTTGTTACCTTCTGCTCATCCACAGCCCATGCCCTCCAAAGTGCCAAGGGCCTCGAAGCTAAGGGCCAAGGTGACGGCCCTCGGCAATTTGGTGGGGGGCCCCGCTGCGGAGTCTGAAGGAGGGGAAGGCTCGATGGAGGCTTAAGCAGATATTCCAGGCGTCTCCTGGGGGCGGGATTCGTGGCTACCCCAAAGCACAGTTCGCACCCGCCCCTAGGGCATCTTGGGCATTTGCTTTAGGAAAGAGGGGAGGCAAGGAACAGTATCCTCGGCTCTCGGAAAATGCAAATCGAAGTACCGCCCCAAACTGGCCTCAGTGTAGTGTAGCCAGCTGGGACCTGGAAGCCCTTCCTGCCCCGAGGCAAGTGTCCGGGAGCGCGCGGACCACACCCTCCCGAGTCTGGAGCGAGGCGAAGCCCAGGCCGTGGGACGCGTGACTGAGTTTACAGCCTTAACACGCCCCTGTAAAAAATACGAGAAGCCAACAACGTTTCTCGGGTATGGCGTAGAGACAACATTGGTGGAAGTTTTCTGACTATCTTCGGATGGCAACTACTCAGCGAGGGAGGGTTCAAGGAAGCTGGCGTTGCCTTTTGCGCACGGATCAGACCAGATCCGGAGGTGCTGGGCTGCCAGGGTAGGGAGATGCGCTCCCCCAGGGCATTGTTCCCTGTCGACTCCATCTTCCGTTACCAGCCCTGGGTCGAGATGCTGGGTTTCCTGTTCAAGCTCTCAGGCCTGGGGAGAGAAAAGTCTTCCTTGCTCTCCCTTTCCCCAGGGGGGATTTATTTATTTATTTAAAATCTTGCTCCATCCAGAATGTGGTGAGGAAAGTTTGGAGTCTAGAAGAGACTTGGCTAGTGATCTTTCAGGGGATTGTGATTCCAGTGCATCTGTGCCTTGCCCACAAAATAGTGGTATTCATTGAAAATAACAAGCTAAAAATCATATTTTTCTAAAAGCAAACAGCAAAATGAGACTGCTCATTGTTTTATGTAAACAGGTAAAATAAACAAGGTATCCAACAAGCTAAACATGTGTTTCTGGGGATTTACATTTTTTCCCCTATTGATTTTTTCCTTTGGCCTTTTGTTTCCATCAACTCTGATGCCCCTTAAATAATTTGAAATCGTGTGGCACGTTTTCCTCTTTGATTCCAGAGGCCATTTAGCTGAGCTAGGTGATTTGCCTTCTCCCAGGTTAGCTGGAGGACAGTAAATTAACTTATTCCATTTCTCTGGACAGGGTTTAAGAGAGCTCTGACCCAGACTGTTTACCAAGGTCAAGGAATGGGATGACCTGCAATTTGTAAACCATCAAACTTCATTATATAGAGACAGGGAGGAAAAAAAAAAAAAAAAACCCTCATTACATTGCCCATAAAGTGAAATTTATATAGGTTTATTTTGGGGGAAAGAAAATCTGTAAATTTTATAAAAGGTTTTTGCATGTAAGGGGTTCTTGAAATTACTTATCCGTAAAATGTGAGATGTCTCCTTTTTTTTATGAACTGATAGAGTTGGAGCATGGAAGTGAGTTAAGAGCAGGCGGCTTCTCAAATAACAAATATACGTTGAGCAATATGGGATAAAAACAAATTATGCAGAGATGGGAGAGAGGATGGTGCCTATTATAGGAACACATGTCTTACACTCATTTTCATCAGCGCTGGGTACAGAATATGAAGAAGGCCTTTCAGGATTTTTTTTTTCCTCTGAGCATTAAGCCAATCTGAATTCCCTTCGGCAGTGAAGCATTAAAGATATAGTGTTACCCTGGAAATATAAATTATTAATATATTCAGCATTTTTGTCACTTCTCAACTGTTAACCAAATTAGACAAAACTTTCTTTTGCTAAGTAGATTTTCTCTTTGGGATTAGCTTTGGGAATGCACAGGGCCACCACAGTAAAAACTTTGGTCATTTACATATAATTTTGCAAACTTCCACTGGGCCATGACAGTCTTTGTACCTCAAATGTTGGTATTCTTGATTTTTTTTTCTTTCTCATTTAACTGTGGAGGATAAAACCCTGCTTTGGATTTACAATGACTTTAGGATAAAAGTCTCCCTCCCCTTTCTCTCTTTTCCCTTTTCTGTGTGTGTGTGTCTGTGTGTGTGTTTTGTGTCTTTTTCTGAAACCTTCATCCAAAGTCCCAATTCTCCAGGCTTGGCCAAAAGTCAAACTTGGAATAGTTTGACTTTGCAAAAGATTAAAAATGCCACTACAAAATGGAATTGATTCAAATCAGATTGTGACTTTAATGTGTTCTTCCTGCACTGTCTCTGACAACACATTACCTCCAGCCTCCCCGCCCCAGACCCCCCCACCTGCCCCCCAGCCCCGTCTGAGTCTCTTATATCCAATCTCTTCACTCTTTCTTTAAGTAAGTTGTATAGTAGTGGTTTCCAAGAGAGGCCCAACCAAACCCAGAAATAACAAAAAACAAAAAACAGTGGGTTTGGCTGGAGGTAAGCCATTGTGATGCGTCTGAAAGGGGCAACCTCTTGTTTCTTGGGCTTCATCCTTGAGTGGGCAAGAATAAAAATAATCATCCCCATGAAATCAAAGGTTTTCTCCAGGCGCTTGAGGAACAAAGCTGATGGCTGGTGCTTTGGGTTGGTCCCCGTGGCTCTGCAGGGCTGAAGCTAGTAGCTTCCAGGCCCTCCAGCCGCCCCTGCCGAAAGGGCAGTAATACAGAGCTCACTTGTGCTTCCAAGCACTGTTGAACAAAGACGGCCCATGTGTCAGTGGGGGCCCCTCCAGTCTGAGCTGCTGGATACCAGGAAAGAAAGTGGGGGCGGGGGGCTGCCGTGGAAGTGCCTGAGCCCACAAAGGTGAGGAAATCCTAGGAACCTGGTAATGGGTGTCTGCACAGAGTAGCACACCAAGAAAAGGAAGGCGATACAGGGCACGGAGTAGGAGCTCCATAAATTATCTGCGGCTTGACTGAATGAATGGCCTAACAGTGCTGAGTCTCCTGGAATTCTGCATTAGGTCCACCCCGGTCTTCAGTCCCTGCCCTGTGTCATTGGAGACTAGCAAGTAATTGTACAGACACACGGAAATCTGTGGAGTAATCTACCTACGCACATTCTGAGGATTATCAGAAGGAGCGATGGCCTTGCCTTTGCCTGCAAAGTCTACCTTGTGGCCTGGCAGCAGGAGACAATGCAGGCCCAGCTAAATGCAGACCGGGCTGTGGATTCAGAACTAGCCTGATGGGGTTCTGCTTCTTTCACGTGGAGAAGATCGGAGGCTGGGCTAGTGACAGGGCACGCTCCTTCTGCAGCACTAGCTATGCAGAGTGTGGCTCTGGAGCCAGCCTGCATGGATTTGCATCCCAGCTCTGCTGCCTACTAACTGTGTGACTTTGGGCGAGTTGCTCAGCCTCTTGGAGTCTGTTTCATCAGCTATAGCACAGAGACATCACAAGTGTATCTCTCATGGGGTGGCTATGAGGATTAAGTGAGTTGGCACACTCAAAGCACTCTAGAAACTGCCTGGCCCATAGTGGATGTCCAGTTAGCTATTATAATAATATATTTTTAATCTACCCCTACCTTCCAAAGAGTCAGATCCTTAGGGCCACTTCAAACTAAATAACAAGGTGTCCGGCCAAATCATGAAAAAAGTCTTTAACCCCAGGGCTTTTTCTTTAAACTCCAGGGCCTGCTCTGGAACAAGGCGATTTTCATCATTTAGGGTAAGTGGGGTTGGGGATCTCGAATTCCAACCCATGGTCAATCTTGCAGCTGTGAGCCCTACTCCAAGCTATGATTGGCAGTCAGAGCCCCTCTAATAACTTGAGAATGCTATGCTCACACTCTTTTATATACAGAAATTCAGCCTTATGTTATTGTACAATAGCTCTTGTACCTGCATCTCCACACTCCCTCTCCAATTGCACAGTCGGATGCCTATTAACATTGGCCATTGCAAATTCTTTTCTGGAATAGGGGGTAGATAAACGAATTCAACGTTCCCTAAATACACTTTCTATGGCAGCTTGATGCTCTTCTCAGCATTTCCCCCCATTTTCTTCCATCCCATTTTTTCCTTTCATCTATGCTGTTCATCAGCTGCTGCTCCGCTCTGGGCTGCAGGGTCAGGACTGAGGAGTCAACCCTGGATGCAGGTCACAGCCCTGCCACAGATCCCCAGTTCCCTGGACCCTGTCCCAGGACTCCTTTTCCCACTGGGTTCTCATTCTCCCTAGTTTTCTGGTTGCTTTGGCTCCTGACATCTGACTGTCAGTATCCGTGGCCTGGTGTGGGAATTGGTCCGTGCCTATGTGCGCACACCTGTGTATATCTGCACGTGTCTGCAGTTGGGAGGCACTTTCATTTCCCAATCCTCATGGCTCTGTGTGGAGGGATATTACCTGAGTAATACTCTTAACATCTCTCACACTCCTTTCATAGTCCTCAGTCATCTGGCTGGAGTGTCCGGAAGGAGGACCTGGGCATGCTCTGCTTAGCCCCTTCCTCTTTGGGTGCCAACCTGCCACAGGAGGCAAGTGAGCATCCCACCCAGCTGTGTGCAAGATTCCTAGCTCTTCCTGTGCTTTCTATGGATAAGTTTAATTCTAAGATGAAATAGTACAAGACCAATCTCCCTGTACATTGACGTCACATCCTCCAATCAGTCACAAAATAGACATTTTTATTTCCACCTGACACCTACATCTATATCTCAAATGGTTCTGAGCACAGATAGGAGGAAAAAAATTAGCTTTTATTATTGACTGTTCTAAAACCCCAGAACCTCAGTGTTGATACGTGTGCAGCTAGAAGTGGAGCTACACATATCTGCCTGTGTGCTTCAAGCTACGGTACAGGCCCAGGAGTGCCACATGTGTGTGTGCACAGGGCGTCTGCCTGTGTTCACAAGTGTGCATGTGTACAGAAAGCAAGAGTCAATAAAAATATTCATATATTAATTAAAACCTTATAAATATAATGAAACTTTCTTACTATGATATTTCTAGGAGACCTTTGCGATGTTTGCAATGACAAAAAAGTAAGCCTCCTCTATTGTTTTGTTAGAGTTGTATCGGTAGAGGTCTTTCACAATGAAACGTTTTCATTTCCACCCACTAGGACCAGGACTTTTTTTTTTTTTTTAACATAAATAAATATGACTTTTATTTTATATTTACATCAGAATATAAATTTGTGGTCTAGCCCTTCCTTGCTCTTCCTAATTATAACATAAAGTAAAATTGGTGAAGAAAAATTGTTATAGAGGGTAGCCATGGAGAAAATGCACACAAGCTTTAGGACTAGAACTCACAACCTGTCTCTGCACTTTTGGATGTGCTGTGTGGTGCATGTACCTATTGGTTGCAGTCGTGGCTGTGCATGCAGCACACAGCCCTAGCAACTCTAGGGGAGTCTAGAGGAGCCAATTCTGGGCACTTGGAGAAACTGTTTTGGAAAAAGGTCAAATTGGAGGGAGAGTCATTTGCAACTTGATAGTCTGGCCACAAGCATTAAATTTGTGAAAGCTTGAAGAATCCCTGATTTCACAAACCCTTTCTACTCTGACTTACAGTAAAGAGGTAGACATGAATGCAATTGGATTCCATCTGAACTACATTACAGCTCGGTCAAATAAGAACTGAGTAGTAGCCATTCTAGCCTTGATGATGGCCCCAAACATATGTGGTAAGGGAAGGCTACAGGAGAAAGCATTTCATTGCTCTATTGTTAATTTCAGAAGGAAGAAATTGAGCAAATCATTTCTCAGAATGCAATAAAAAATGGAAAGATAATTTCTAAAACTACCAAAACTAGGATTATATTATCTGTTTCCTTGATATGAAAAGAACATTTATCAATGAGACAATATTTTCAAACCTTTTCAATTGTGTATTAGAGAAAGAGACACCAGGAAAGGTGAATATGTGCATTAGATGACTGGAGTTTGGGAAACAGTAGCTCCTAAGAAGCACCAGATGACTTTATATGAGGACAGTCCTGTAGGTAAGCACCAAGCAATATGGGTAGAAAGAATATATGATGAAGATATGTTGCCCTGGATGGTGGACTCTGGCATTGGGTGTTTCCTGTGATTAGCAAGTTTCTTCCAAAACAGATTTATAGTCTATTTTTCCATCTAACTTCTGGTCATATTTTGACATGGTCTGGTAAGTCGCATCTTCATGAAAGAGGAAGTTGCAGAGCTTTAGAACTGATCTGAGTTCTGGGAAGGAAAGGTAGCCACTGGGATCAGAGTCCAGCTTCTTAACTGTCCTCTATAGAGTCTTCCAGTCACCCTGGAGCCACAGAAAACTACTGGACAAAGGAACTCTTCCTCCCCAAATAAATATAAATATACCAGAATACATATGTTTCTACCCTTCCCTTCTCCTCTTCTTTCTCTTACCCTGATTCCCATCTTTTCTTTTCTTACAGGGTAGGATTCAGTTATCCCTGAGGTTTCTTTCAAGGCAAAACCATCCCATGCTATTATATAAGGGAAACAGCACTTTGGTCTCATTTCGAGATCTACCCTTACCCACAGGGAGAAGCATTAAATCTGTCTGCCTACATCCACCCCACCCTGACCAGTCTCTCCCTTCTCCTAAATTCCACATCTCGTCAATTTTACCTCCTGTCTCTTGAATCCATCCATTTCTGTCTCCTCTGCCACAGCCACAGACCAGGCTCCTGGTGTCCCTTTCAAACCCCTGTCTCAGCTCTCCACCAATTCTCCCAGCCTCTGTTTTGCTTCCTCTAATTCATTTTCAGCACAGAAGCCAGCATGATTTTTTTCTAAAACATAAATCTGAAATTCCTCTCCTTGAAATTATTGAATGCCTTCCCATTACTCTTAGGATAACATCCAAGTTCCCTGAGAGGTCTTCCCGTTGTGGCCCCTGCGTACTTCTCAGGCCTCATTGCTTGACATTACCCCAAACTCAACATCCAGGCATGCTGAGTGCTCCCATTCCTGTGGTGTACAGAGCTCTCTTTCACGCCAGACTGTTGCAAATGCTGTATGGGAGAGGCAGAGAAAAGTTTAGAGTACCTTTTCCCTTAAGCGACTGGTCAGCACACTCAGCCCTGCTGAGTCTTCTCCAGTGAAAGGTTGGCCTTCATTTTCCTCAGATGAAGGGAAATGCATAACTGCAGTGACATCGTACCCATTCATACAAATCTGTCTCTGTACCGGCTTCAGAAGCTCTAGGTGTGAAACACTGACAAAATTATAGGAAATGAATGCTCTATGTTTTTCCCTGGACTTTTTCAACAATTATCATAATCAAATAACATCACCATTTGAGGCACTAATTATTATTGGTTGAGGCACCACTAAGAGGCAAGGTAATTATTATTACCTACTAGCTCCAGGGCACAAGGTGACTAAGAACATGTGCCCTGGAGCTAGATGACTTGGGCTGAAGCCAGGCTTGGCCACTGCCTAGTTGTATGACCTCGAGCACGTGGTTCAACAGCTCTGTGCTTCCATTCCCACCAGTTAAATGGGACAATTGTGCCTCCCACCGGTTAGTGGGAGGATTCAAGCAGTTCACAGGGTAGTGGCTGGCCGATAGTCTGTGCCCGGTAACTGTTGGCTGTTAGAAATGAAATCTGCAGGAGACTGCAATGAGGACTAAAACTGTTTCCTTTGAAATTGGTGACCTATTCACAATATTGAATTTTTGAAAAAATAGTTTATCATGTCAATTCATTGCCTTTTTTTCTTGTAGTCTTAATTTAAGTGTTTCCTCTCTGAGTCAGGGAAGGTATCAAGAGTGGAAGAAAGGAAGAGATCTTTTTTAGGACTTGCTGAGTGTCAGGTACAAGGGCAGCTCCAGACGTCTCAGGTTGTGAGAGTTCACAGCAGCCATCTGGTTAAAGTGGGGTTAGAGGATTTGCCTTACAGCTGCGTTCACACGACAGACACCCGGTTGGGAGCGGCCTTACTGGCGCTGGTGGAAATGAGGAGGGGCTGAGTTGCCCAGAGGTGCCCCTGGCACCCCCCTGGCCTGGCACGGTGATAGGTGCTTCCGCATGCAGTCGCCCCACTTAACCCCCACAAGGACCTCCACCAACGGTGTCATTGCCCACAAGGTACAGGAGAGTTTGTCCAAAGCCATGTAACTGTTTTGTGGCAGGGCTAGGGTTCCAATGACAATGTGCTTGCTTCCCGGTCCAGCCCTTTCTTCCATGCAGCAACTGCCACAATGAGGGACACTTGCACACTTTATCAGGACAGTAAATCTAGGTCTAACTTTAGGAATGCTCTCCTTCCCTTGTGTAAAGTTGTGTCCTCCATGACATCAAAAGTGGGCAGTTGAATGTTCCAACATATAGCCTCTAAAATTCAGGTTAAAAAAAATAAAATAACTTCCTTTTTTTTTTTTTGTTGTTGAGACAGAGTCTCACTTTGTTGCCCAGGCTAGAGTGAGTGCCGTGGGGTCAGCTTAGCTCACAGCAACCTCAGACTCCTCGGCTTAAGCGATCCTACTGCCTCAGCCTCCCGAGTAGCTGGGACTACAGGCATGCGCCACTATGCCCGGCTAATTTTTTCTATATAGATTTTTAGTTGTCCATATAATGTCTTTCCATTTTTAGTAGAGACGGGGTCTCACTCAGGCTGGTCTCGAACTCCTGACCTTGAGCAATCCACCCGCCTCGGGCTCCCAGAGTGCTAGGATTACAGGCGTGAGCCACCGCGCCCGGCCAAAATAACTTCTTAAAACTAATTACAAAAGCAGTATATGCTCATGGGAGAAAGTTGGAAATACATAGGAAAGTATAAAGAGGATATAAAAATACCTACAAACCCACCATTCAGATATAAACACTGTTAACTTTTTTGATAAGCTTCCTTAAAAATCTTTCTATGCAAACACGAACTTTTAAATACCTTTTAAATAGCTAATATGTTTATATGGCACAAAATGTTAAAAGTGCAAAGGGGTGTATTGTGAAAAGTCAGCTTCCCTCCCACCCAGCCACCCAGGGCTCACCCTGGGAAGGAATCACTATCACCAGGTTTTGTGCATCCTTTCAAAGATAGTCAATGCAGACACATAAACTGAGTAATTTTTAAATTCTCACTTAAAAAAAATGGTTCATTATTTTCTGAGTAGATGCAAACATACACACAGCTTTCCTGATTGTCTAGGTCTGACTCACCTCTACCTCCTTCAGTATCACATCTCTTTCCCAGCAATTCACACTCACATTGGTTCAGGTCGTTGCATGGACTGGACAAAATCACCTTGACATCTGCTTTGCTGATAAATCCAGTGTGAGAGGGATCCAGTTCCTGCAACTTTTTTCTGAGATCATCCCATAAATACCCCACCCAAGGCACGAGGAATCAGAAGCACGTGAGGCTGAGGCTGTCTTCAGCAAGCTGCAGGGACATTACAGTGTGCAAAGTTGCGGAGCAGCTCTGTGCACAACATCCCTCAGGGAATTAACGCTCTCTATGTGGTCTAAATAACTTGCCTATTCCCCTCTCTGACAATTCTGTCTTCCAGATACTAGCAGTTTCCTGAACTTGCTGACCTCTCCCCTGCCATTGCATACACTCTATCGTCTGATTAGAAAGTCATTCCACCACCACCCCAACCTCCTCAACCTCTCTTCTTTATCTGGGAAAGTCCACCTTCCTCTTTAATAGGGAGCCATCAGCTCTTTTGGAAAGCTTTTTCTCATGCCCCCATCTCCCTATCTCCCCATCCCATAGGCACTTCTGTGCATTCCTCTTTACAACCTGTGCAAAACCCCTATCATGCATTGAGCAAGTGTCTGTGAAGTGCCTGTACGTGCCAGGGAGAGGGAGCATCTCGGCGAAGGCTCAGAAGCATGGAAGAACTTTGGGGGAACTCATGGTTGTCTTATATGGCCAGTGAATCATTTTAAGACTTTATCAGATATGCCTTTTAGAAAGAGCACTCTGGTTTCAGTGTGGAAAAAGAACTAGAGAGAAGCAAAACTAGAGAGAAGGGACCAGTGTTTGCTGCATTTCTGTGGGATTTCTCTAGAAAGAGCTGAAGTTTATTCAGTTTATTTGAGTTTCATAATTCTGCACTATTTTTGATGGTTGACTTATCTCTGAGCTTTTTAAAAGTACACAAGGCCAGGCACAGTGGCTCATGTCTGCAATCCCAGTACTTTGGGAAGCTGAGGCAGAAAGATCCCTTTAGGTCAGGAGTTCAAGAACCCCCTGGGCAACATAGCAAGACCCCATCTCTACAAAAAATTTTTTAAAAAATTGGCCAGCACAGTGGCACACGCCTATAGTCTCAGCTACTCAGAAGGCAGAGGTGGAAGGATCCCTTGAGCCCAGGAGTTTGAGGTTACAATGAGCTATGATCGTGCCATTGCACCCCAGCCTGGACAATAGAGTGAGACACTGTCTCTAAAAAAAAAAAAGCATACAAGATTATATTTATCTTTTTAGCCCTAGACCCTAGCACAGAGTTTGGCACAGAGTAGGGGCTCAAGAACTATCTATAAAAGACACATGTAGTACTTCCTTAGAGTAGCTTAGTCTCTAAGATTAGGCTCTTTTTTTGTGAAATTGAGTAGAACAAGAATGCAACACAAAATGGAATCTCTTACTATTTCTGTTAAAATATACTTTTTTTTTCTTCTGAGACAGGGTCTCACTCTGTTGCTGGATTGCAGTGGCACAATCACAGCTCACTGCAGCCTTGAACTCCTGGGCTCCTCCCACCTCAGCCTCTGAGAGTGCTGGGATCACAGGTCTGAGCCACCACGCCCGGCCTCCTTGGATTTTGTTTTCAAAATAGTTGTAACACCCATATGCATCCCTGGACAATATGGTTTAGTTTTTGTCTGTTCATTTTAAAACATTTGATGTGTCTTTTAGATCTCTTTTAATCTGTACATCCCCCTCCATCCCTTCATTTCCTTACACTTTATCTGTTGGAAAACCCAGGCTATTTGGCATGGGGAGTTTCGCAGGGTCTGGGTCTGGGTCTGGCTGGTGGTGGACACGTGGTGCAGCCCAGCACGTTCCTCTGTCTTCCCTGTTCCTGCAGCTGGACCAGAGGCTAGATCACACTCAGGTGGACCCCTTTGGCAAAACCAAGCACTTTAAAAAACAAAACAAAACTGGAACGAACTATTACTAAGTCTTCATTTCACTTTGGCCCTGTCAGAGTTGCTCCCAGCCCTGCCTGTCTGCTGTCCGCCACATCCTGTGCTGGGCTGCCAGTCATGACAGGGTCACTGTGCCCCCTTACATCCCCTTTTGGCTCTAAGAGCTCACCACGCTAATCAGTCCCTCTGACGTGGACAAAAGTGACCACGACAGCTCACTGCTTTAGGCAGCAGCTTGCTGGCCTATTGAGCTGGGAGTCTCCAGTCTAGTCTACTCACTGACACTTGACATTTCACCTACAAAGCTTGGTGACATGGGGCGATGTTCTCCTCTCCTCCCTGCACTCAAATACACCAATCTCTTCCCCATTTGTTTCTCAAATATTACTTTCAATCACACTGAAGGAAAAAATATTGACTTGGAAGTTTAAAACTGTTCCAGTGGCCTCGTTTACAATTCTGACATGTAGCTTTAGTTCTCCTTTTATCTTGAGTGCACTTTTGGCTCAGAAACATTTAAACATCACAATTATTGACCAACACTGACAGCGTTGTGTCCTATGATCCAGCTGATCAGAAATTCAGTTTGATCATGGTAGTGGATAGCTTAGAACTGCCATTCTAATCACTTAAATTTATGGAGCATTATTTTTCTAAGAATAAAAAATACCATGTCAATTTGTTTTTCTCCATGTGAAACAATAGATCCTAATTTTCAGAGCAGACTGAGTCACACAGCCAATTCTGCTGAAGACGGCAAAGGCAAATAAAATAAAGCCCGTAGGCCCCTAGGCGAGATGGAACAGACTCCTCGTGGCAATGAGACACCAGATTATGAACAGGCCCTAAGGCCATGCCAGGCAAGGGTTAAGTCATGCACACATACACTTAAAGAATAAACTATGTTCTGACTGCCGTAGGTTTTCTTTTTCTCTAGCAGCTAAACTAACACTGGCCTTGAGATAACACTAAACAACTGGAGCTCACCCACTGCTAGCTCAGCTGACTCACTGACCCCTCTGTTCCACAAGCCATAACTGCAGCTTTAATTGGACAAGAGCCTGATTTTGGTAACTTTCTCCTGCTAACAGACTCCTGACCATGGACTAGTTCTGGCCGGTTTACAGAGGCTGCACACCGAGTGCCTTTGTGTCTCTGCTTCACTTTTTGACATATAGAGACTAATTTTACTGCACTTTAATGTTAAGTCTCCACCCCAAAGTGAACATGGGTTGTATGTAACATACATGTTTATTTAACCTGCATGCATGCATCCCCCCTTTGTAAATATTCATAGCTCCTCCTATAACCTGTTGAATATGTAGGTTTAGCCAACCTGATAAGCATAAAGCTTCTGCCCCGACCTCCCTCCCTGCCTGCCTGCCAGCCTGCAGGTTGTAACCTTTTATGAGAAATAAAATTCTCCTTTCCAAACTCATGAACTCTCATCTTTTCAGTTGACACCACAGAACTTCAGGTCATTATGGGCACCTCCCTCTCTCTCTTACCTATACACACAGTCTATCACTGAAATTTCTGATCTTTCCGCTTTTGTCCACATCCTTTGACACTCTCATAGTTCAAGCTGCTATTAAATACTTCTCACCTTTCCAACAGCCTCCTAACTGGACTCCAGGGCAACAATTTTGGCTTCTCAAAATCTACGTCCACACAGCAGTCTGACCAGCCTACTTAAGTGGAATTTAGCTCATTGTCTTAACCTCTTGTTCCTGCACTGGAGTAAAACCCAAGCTCCTCACCACAGTCAGTGGGACTCTGTGCTCCACCTGGCACCCTCCTGTGTAGCCCATCCCCTCCCGCTCTCCAGGGTGTGCCCTCTGCACCAGGCACTCTTGTCCGCCTTGGCTGGTTCCTCAGAAGTGTCCCAGACCTCATCAGCATGGGGCCTTCTAATGCTTGTGCCCCCTCCACCCGTCACCCTTTCACTGCAGGTCTCAGCTCTGCCTTTGTGCATAACCCCTTCTAAGTCAGATCGCCCCTCACCCACTAAATACCCGGTCGTAGAAACCTGTTGCTTTTTCCCCCCTTCAAACTACTTATCATAATAATTTTAAATTGTAGTTAAATATGCATAATATAAAATTTACCATTTTAACCACTTTGAAGTGTACAGTTGCGTGGCATTACATTGCTGTGCAACCATCGCCACCATTCATCTCCAGAAGTTTTTCATCCTCCCTCACTGAAGCTCTGTCCTCATTAAATCCTAACTCCCTCCTCTCCCCCTGCCCTATCCCTTGACAACCGTCATTCTACTCTCCGCATCTATGAATGTGACTACTCTGGTACCTCATCTAAGAGGAAGCTGCTTCTACAATAGTTGTCCTTTTGTAACTGACTTATTTCATCCAGCATAATGTCTTCAAGGTTTATCCGCGTTGTAGCATGTGTCAGAACGAGGGTGAATGATCTTCCATTGTATTTGTATACTACATTTTGTTTAATCATTCATCCACTGATGGACATTTGTGGTGTTTCCATCTTTGGCTATTGTGAATAATGTTGTTATGAACACAGGTGTACAAGTCCCTGTTCGAGTTCCTGCCTTCAATTCTTCTGAGTATATACCCAGAAGTGAAATTATTGGATCATATGGTAATTCCATGTTTAATTTTTTTAAGGAACCCCCATACTGTTTTCCACAGGAGCTACACCATTTTAATACATTCCCACCAGCAGTGCACAAGGGTTCTAATTTCTCCATATCCTCACCAACACTTGCTATTTTCTGTTCTTTTTTAAAAAAAATAATAGCTATTCTAACAGGTATAAAGTGGTATCCCATTGTAGTTTTGATATATATTTCTTTAATGTAAATCAAATGTTCCATTAATGTTGAACACCTTTTCATGTGCTTACAGGCCATTTGTTTATTTTTGGAGAAATGTCTATTCAAGTTCTTTGCCTGTTTTAAATTGGGTTGTTTGGTTTTTTGTTGTTGAGTTGTAGGAGTTCTTCATATATTCTGGATATTAACCCTTTATCAGATATATGATTTGCAAATATTTTCTCCTATTCCATGGATTGCCTTTTCACTGTGTTGATAGTGTCCTTTGATGTACAAAAGTTTTTAATTTTGATGAAGTCCAACTTATCTATTCTTTCTTGCTTGCGCTTTTGGTGTCATATCCAAAAGTAATTCATAATTTAAAATTATATATTTTTATGTGAATGTTTTATTATATAAATGCCTGCCCTAATAGACTATAAGATACATGAAGGCTGAAACCTCTGTTTTGGTCACCATCATGTCCCAGTACCTACACTGGGGCTGGTAACTAGTAGGTGTCCTGTTATACATATTTGTAATCTGATTAATGCATATCTTCTCATGATTTTTATTTGTGATGTTGTATGGTACCCAATGAACTTGTACATTTATATGAAAAATATTGATTAATAAAGGTTATTTCTGTATGGTATTTAATTCTTACTGAAAATTCACACTAAATTAAGACACATGAATTTAAATCAAGCCACATGTAAAGTTTCAAGAAATGTTGAGGGGCAAATTAAACACAACAGCAACTATATCAATGGCATATCTTAAAAACATATTATTTTTTCCGAATCTTCACAGAACGAAAATTAAGTGATTAAAGATAAATCTCCCAGGTTTTAGTCATTTCATTTCAGATCTGATATAACTTCATGATATATTGCTTCGTTCTTCACTGGCAGGTTTTCAAAAGTGGTATAGACCTGCTTCTTAGATCAAATGAGGGGGACAGCCCTCTTGCCCTGGCTTATGTGATAGCTCAGGTAAATGCTAAAAGACCTTCCTTTCATTTCTGATTTTGTAAACCTCCTGGAGAAAGCTAACAAGTATTAATCTGCGTCTTAGATGAAGCAAACCCACAAGATTCTCTTTCATTCTTGTATTTACGGGCTTGTGGGAATGAAAATCGAAGGGACTTGTATTGTCAGCTGTAAAACAGCAGGGGGAGCTCATGAGGCGTTGTAGGCAGCTATTACTAGCCACCCTCCCCCTCTCCAAAAAAACAACATCGCCTTAAGGATAAATTTAACAGCACCAAAGAGAAAATCAATTAAAGAGAAAAGGAAGTAAAAACAAAAACAAAAAAATCTTCTAAAGAGAGGTGAAAATGGCCAAAATCAATTTCATAATAAAGGACTGACACAACCTAACACCTACTCCAGACCTGCAAACCCCTTACCAAACCGTGCTTGCTGCACAACCCCATGCTCCCCTAGGTGCCCAGAACCGTAACTGCTCTTGTCGCTTAACCATCTGCCTCATGTGTCAAACCCGAGTTACTAGACAGCTGGCTTGAAAACGGCTGTGCTTAGATTTTCTAGATGTGTTTTAGAAATATCCAGTGAAATTCTTTTGTGGGGAACAACTTAAAATGGTGTAAAAAAAAAAATTAGGTTGTAAACCACAGAACAGTTAAAGAATATATGAAATATAGACCTTCTTCACTGGAAAGAGTGAAGAGGGAGCCAGGAGCCACATCCTGAGTTTTAGGGCAGGGTAAGTCACCCCCTGTGAGGACAGGGTGGTGTGAGAGATAGGAACAGAAGAGTAATTCCCACTGGGGGGAAATCACAAGTGACGTTGGTACTGCTTGCCATGCTGTCCTTTGCACCTTAGCCGGAGAGACAGGAATCAATGTTTAGCAATAACAAGTCATCCACAGCTCCCATTTTGCGGCCTAACAGCAGACCAAACTGTGAAGCCCCAGAGAACCATTCCCAGGTGACAGGCTGCTCACCAGGCTCACCAGGGATAGTGTGGGATGTGAGGTCTACCTTTGCTGGTACTCTATCCACAAGTATCTCTGAACCACAGCTAAGCATCTTGACTAAATCTTGAAGTAGTTGTCACCTCTTCTACAGGGGCTATTTTTGGCATTGGGAAAATGGACAGATTTTGGTGAGTGGCCAAAATGTCTTATAAACTCCATGAAGTTCAGGGTCTTGTCTTGGTTTGTGATCAATATTAGCCAAAGAGTACAGATCTCTCCCCATGTTATTTTGGGATGAATATTGAACCTTTAAATAAAATATTGTGAGTTGTAATTGTACTGGAACAATGAGAGAAAGGAACTAGGATAAATATATGGCTATGTGGAACTATACTGCTAGTTCAGTTTTATGTCACTGACTTTTCTATGTCTGGACACTTCCAAGGGCTTTATAGAAAAGCAAATTACTACATAATAAAGTGGATGTTTTCAATAAACTCCATCAAATGAATGCATGCATAATTATGAATTATATTTAATTTTCTTTGAAAGATTATCTATTTGTTCTCCCAAACAAAATCATAATTTATTCTTTAGTAAAGTGTACATTTTGAAAGGAAATTAAACTGTAGGAAAGAAGGGCAGTATGACAGCATGTCCTTAAAAAAAGAAAAACTCAGCCAGACACGGTGGCTCGTGCCTATAATCCTAGCACTTTGGGAAGCTGAAGTGAGAGGACTTCTTGAGCCCAGGAGTCCGAGACCAGCCTGAACAACATAGTGAGATCCTGTCTCTACACAAAGATAGAAAAATTAGCTGGGTGTGGTGGTGTGCACCAGTCCTAGCTACTTGGGAAGCTGAGGCAGGAGGATCCCTTGAGCCCAGGAATTTGAGGTTTCAGTGAGTTATGATGACTCACTGCACTCCAGCCTGGGCAACAGAATGAGACCCTCTCTTAAAAAAGAAAACAACACATACGCCCCCCTCCAAAAGAAAAGAAAAACTCTTTAAACAATGTAAGTTTTCTTACCTTTTAAAAAAGACATACATATTTTCCTGTGTGAAGCATCTGAAGTTCATTTCATCTAAATCTTCAAATTCTTTTTCTACTGCCTGATAGTGTTTGGAAATCAGATTTTTAATTATCTTAAATAACTTCTGGGGAAAAAAAAGAAAAGAATAAAAGAAGCTTTGTTTATTTTCCAAATATGGATTTAATTCAATTATAAGAGAAATCTCAGAACTAGGTTCCAATTTTTATTCAGGTTACATAAAATATTATAATTCACCAGAAACCCCAAATTATAGTGTTCTTGAGGAATCATAGAACAAAAAAGTCAACAAAGCTATAGAATGAATTTCATATCAATAAATCAAGCAAAAAATATTATGCATTCCTTTTTCTGCACTATTTATCCAGGTGGTTCTAATGAGTAAAGTAGAGCTAAGTCATGCTAACTCTATGGGACTTGGTTTTCTCTTCAGTAAAATGAGGGGTTTAAATTAGATAATTCTTAGGTCTCTTCTAAGATCTAACACTCTAGGACTCTGACAACATAAGCTTCCACCCCCAGTAGTTCTATTAAATTATAGGAAACACAAAAGATCTACTTGCTTAAGGAGCCTAGATTGCTACCTAATTTTAGAACTGGATGGATCACCCTAGTGTGGCTAAGTCCATGGAAGAAACTGTGGTAGGGAAGGGACAGCTGATCAAATTTTGAAATGTCCCTTGGTGACAAAAACTCACTTGAGAGCAACATAAATATCCATTGTTGGTTTATATCTATGTTTGATTGTTTTCTTACTGATTTTTGCCTCTGGCTGAGGAAGCTACCAGGAAGTTAAGCGTAGGAACCTTACTGATTCATACAGGGGGGCTTGCCCCCACGATGGGAATGCAATGTAACACTTTTATTTTTGCACGTAGTAAAAGATGTTAGTATTTAGTAACATTGTGATCACTACTTAAACATTATTTATTTACTGCTTTGTCATTACTCATCATTACTTAAATGTATGCTCAATAAGAACACATAGTAAATATATACAAGTGCAAAGAAGAAAAACCCCAAATTTCATAATAATCAGCTGTTAACCTTTTCACATACCTTCTTCGCTCTCTGCTCTATCTCTGTGTGTACATATGCGTGATTGTGTGTGAATGTTCAATATATTTTAAAATTAGGGATTATATTTTCATTCCAGTGGGTAAATTATGGAGACAAGGAGAATGGAAGCAAAGGCTCCTTAAGAATCAAAGTGATCCCGGGAGTTACCCTGGGAGGCAAAGAGGGTCTGTGATCAGGCAGGGGATGAGGAGGTTCAGCTGCATCTGTAAAGTCTGATTCCTTAAAAAAAAGAGAGGGAGAGACAGAGCACTAAAGCTAATATGGCAAAATGTTACCATTGTTGAATCTGTGTAGTAGGTGAATGAGTGTCTGCTGTATCATTCTCTGTATTTTTCTGTACATTTGAAATGTTTTATAATTTCCAAAATAAGGAAAAGCTAGAATTGCTGGTATGACAGTGTGTGCTGCGTTTATAGCAGTTTTATCATTTCTGGGGTCTCTGTTTGCTGCGGCCCTCTCTCTAGGAGTGTCTACACTTCTGCTTTTTCATAAATTGCTCTTCACAAAATTCAGAAACCTCTCATAGAGATTTCTTGTCAAAAAGACTGGGTAGCCCTCTACTGAAAAGAAAGGTACTATCATTTCAAAAACCCTGTCTCTTTCCTTAGTGACATAAAACTTCAATTGCCCCAGAGTCCTCAGAGCCTCGAAGAACGCCCAGCATAATCATGGGAGAGCAATAAACACTGGACACAAAATGGTAATGCCAGCATTTGATGTGATATTTTCTCTTTCCTGTTATTATTCTAAGATGATCAATCTTTTAGAGGTTGAAAGTTTTTTAAAAAATTTTCCAGAGATGACACAGACTTATGCAAATTCATGACTTTTGGTGCCTGCTGCCTGAAGGGCTTGCTTGAGCTAGAATGTCCTTGACTCACCAAATACCACTGTAGTCAGAGAGTTCACCTTGTGCATTACACACGGCAGTGGCTCGTCCACAGCTTCCTGAGCTAAGCTGTTCCACTGACAAGAGTATCTTCACTTTATCTGGGGTAAAGACTGTTCACCTTTTTGGAATTCAGATGATGGAACCAAATTCTTGGGGGGCTTTGGCAATTTAGCCGAGGTAATTTGTCCTTCTGGAAAATTGTTGAAATGCACCAAAATGTACAAAAATTCATTTTTAAAATTTCATCACATAAAAGGAAATTTATAATGAGATTTTAAAATTTGGTGATGTAGTAGATTTCCATGTTGGTAACAGAGCCTACCTTTTCAAACTTTCACGTAGTACTACAAATTTCATTAGCATCTTCCTTGGGTACTCAAGAGATTCACTGCTGCTACAAAGTAACAATTGTGAGATTCCATACAATACAGCAAGTTTTTATTTGATGGTCCCGAAGAAGAACAGAGGAAAAAACTACAAAGAAAATCTTCTTGAAAATCCAAAAGACTTGACAGTCAGAAATCATGGAATACTTTATCAGAACTGTTGAAGGATACTGAACAAGTGACTGAAACAGTCTTTGTGACGTTTTCAATAAAAACAGAAATGAGGAACTTGGTTCCCATTAATTGAGCACATTTATTCAGCCAACACAAGATCTCTCTTTTTTCCCCCATTCAAGGAAAAGCTGACCGTTTGGCAAGGAAGAAAACAACCAGTGAGTGGGCAGGGATGATATAGTGCGAGGGGCCTCCCCAACGTAAGGATGAGACCCAGCCCCGAAGTGGGGAGCACAGACGGGATTCCTGCCCCTGAACCCACAGCCTAAACTGCGTGTGCAGCCCAAAAATGAGGGGACTGGCAGCACCCTCTCTGACAGCTTTTAAAAAAGAAAAAGCAACCCCCCTTCATTCCTCTCCACCCCTCATGAAGACCAGCATCTTTTCTGAAGACCGCAGAGCAGCCTCAGGCACTCGGCATGGGTGGGCAGGTGCCAGGCCTGGTGCTGTCACTGATGCGGCCGCCCAGCAGGGTTAAAGGGGAGGTGGCTCAGCTCCTCCAGGACCCTGGAGACCTGACACAGGCACACCCAAGTGCCCTGAATAAAGAGGCTACAAAAACACAGTAGCCCTTAACGAGTTATTTTTGCGCTTGGGTGAACGAAGGGCTGCTTCAGGAGGCGAGTGACGAAAAACCTTCCAGGCTTTTGTGTGGGGAGAAATGGCAGGCACTTTCCATCCTTTTCTAGGGGGTGCTAAAAAGAAGGCCTTTCGGAGTCTTCACGGGAGATGTGGATTTTAAGGGCGACCTTAGGTCATACAGAACTAATCAAGCGAAAACAATAAGAAAATGAGCCTGACATTCAGCAAGTATCTGAGGACTTTATCAAAAAGAATTAGAAATGGACAAATTCACTGGGAGCTGCGAAGGATCAAATCTGCAAGGTGGCATTGTGTGGCTGGGATTAAATTATTTATTCATTGTTAATTTATTTATTTATGTATGTGCAAATGACCTTGCTGCTGCAGGTGCTAAGGGCCTCTGAAAAGGCCGGGATTTTTAGATCCAGGCCTAGAATATTGGTCCATTTAACTCATTCTTTCCTTAAGGCGATCAGCACTGACTTTTATCTAGGGAGATAGAGGAGGAAAAACCATATGTGCATAGGGAGTGATGCAGGACTTGAGCAGCCTTAAGGACCCAAGAAGTTCAGCTTCATTCAAGATTCTAGGGAGGGCGCCATGCAGTTTAATGTCCAACAAATTAGCAAATGAATGCTTATGTCAATATGTGAAAAAATCCCTGGTTAGTTGAAACAGATAAAGAGCCTCTGGGGAAACCCCAGAAAAGGCAGGCTCTTTTTCTCCTCCTTTTTAGTTAATTTAATTTAATTTTTAAAGGAGGGCACAGCACTTCTTGAGTTCTATGGTAACCCACAAAAGTTACCAAAAAGGGGTCTAATGGATCCTTGATCTTGTACATGCTTGAAATAGCCTCAATGTGACTACTGGAAGAAATAAAGAGATTGTATCAGCCATTCTCTGAGTCGTGTTCACCATTCAATCGTGTCCTGCCCAAATTGAAAAGCAGAGCATCTATCTTTACCTCTTATCCATGACTAGGGAGTGAAAATAAGTAATTAGCCCTTATGTACAACAATCTAGTTTGCAGAGGAAACCTGAGGGTGAAATCAATAATGACCTTATTTTCTCTAGGTTTAGGCAAATAATGATGAACAAAAATGGTCATCCTGTGTTCCTGCTGACCCAGCACAGTGGGGATGCTGTGTAGGACATGACCTTTGACGGAAGGGAACACAAGAGCTCAGCGTGGGCGATTCAGACAAGAAGTCACACATATTGAAGCCAGTAACATCAAGCCAGTGAATTCTCCTGGAGGAGAAAGCCCCACTTATTTGCAAAAGAGATGTGACAGCGAACGATCCCTGGAGGAGAGTCTTTCTGCTAAATTGGTAAGGGATGCTCAGCGAGGGATTCAACTCGGGAAATGCTGCCTTTCATGATATATGGCTGCCTCTCAGGGTGAATTAGAAGAAACCTGTCTTAAATTATAAAGAGGTAAGCTGTCCCCAAAAGGGGGGAAGAAGGAAAGAAAGGAAAAAGAAAAGAAAAACCAAAGGAAACTTCTTCAAATATAATGGCAAGATTTTTCTTTCGTAACTCAGAGGCATTGAGGTGTACATAATAGCAAGATTTTCTTTCACATATTCAGTCATTCTTGGTCCCTAAAATATAATAGATTATTAGCACCTTAGCACCCAAATGCTAAATAAACTAAAATTTCTAGAGGAGAAAAGAAAAAACATAGAGGACTTTCCTATATCGCTGAACATCTTTAACTTATTCTCCACTGTTTCAAGAGTTGTAGGTATTTTGACATTAAATACCAAACGGCCTAAAAAATAAAAATTTCAAAATAATTTCTCTCCTCATAAATTTTCTCGGACTTACCTAAGAGTAGAGGGATTGTCAGTCCAAAATCAATAACAGTCATAATCCAAAGCTTCATAAAATTATGAATTCCTTAGATGTACTTTCAACTCCCGACTTCCACAGTTAATTTTCACATGTTAAAGTTCCATTTTGCTTGTGGCGCACTGCTATGTAGTAATATGTGCCTGCTTGAATAGGAATTTTAAAAGTATTTTATTCCTAGTTAGGTTTTTATCTGTAATCCGAATAGTGCTGTATTTGAAGTAAGGGAGCTAAACATTTAAATTTTTCCCCATAATGGATGAGCCTTCTTTCCCATTATTCCAAATTAATGAGCATTTTTAAATACCGTAACATAGAATAAAAGGAATAAAAGTAAGGACCTAGTTCAATGTATTTTTTAAAAAGGCGAAAGATTTATACGATCTGAAGAGAAACCAGAGTCAATGTATTTTTTAAAACAACCACTTTGAACACAACAGTTTATTATTCCTGGTACAAGAAGACAGAACTTATCATTTAAAAACAAAACTTTGATACCCACACATTAATTTGTACTCTGTAAGAAATTTGCAAATGAGTAGTTTCTAGAAGGAAGGGGAGAAGCAACTCCATCATTTTCTTATTTTCTTTTCATCTATGAAGTTTGATTTATTGAAAGCTACCAGGGAAGAAATTAGCAGGTGTCATCAAAATAGATTTAATTTTTAAATCAGCACAGAAGACTCTTTAGGGAATAGATTGTATGCAGAAAGGAGTCAGCCAAAAAAAAAAAACTGCAGAATTTTTAAGGGCCAATTTTCCAATTAATTTTTACCAGCAATACCCATTTCACTAATGCCGTTTATGAGCTGGACATGTCAAAATAATCATTCAAAAATAAAGATAGCTCAAGTACTAAATTTTATCATTAAAATATTTTGCTTTTTTCTTGAGTGTTGGGAGATCTTTTTGTTGATGACTGCTCATGCAGAACACAAGCAGATGCTCTGGTTTTGTGTGTGCCTCATAGATAGGATGCTGCTCCTTAGCGCTGGGTGAGTCAACGTTGGCAAAGAAATTCAGAAGTTGTCCTTTGTAAGCCCTGGTATCACCCAGAGCAACCAAGGCAAAAAAGCATCAGTATTTTGCTAGACTTACCCTTTTCAGTCACACACAGGTATTAATTCTCTCTTTTTATAATAACAGCAGGAGGCAACAGCAACAACATGCATTGGTACCTTAGAATACTCTAGACATGGTGTGAAGCAATTACCACAGAATATTTCATCACAGACTCAAAATAACCTCGGAGGTAGGTATGATTAGTTCTACTTTCCAAAAAAGGAAACTGGTCCTCAACATGGCTAGGCAACCTGTCCCGGGTCAGATAATAGTAAATTCCAGAACTGAGATCTGAACTTGTGCCAGTCTAGTTCTAGAGCCTGAACTCTTAGATACTATGTTTCTGCCTCTTTTAAGAGTCTTTTGCATCTGCTTGTTGCCTTTCAATGACTGAAAACGATTAGAATCTATATTGCAAAATGGCTTCTAATTTATGAGGCCTTGTGTTTACCATCAAACAGGTGTACTTTCCGTAGAGTAGCTTGATTTGTCCCTGGAGATGCTGACAGCCCTATGAGGGTTCAGGAGACTGCTCCTCCCCTGCCCCCAGAAGCTTCGGCCCTTCCCTACCTTGGGTGAGTCGCTCACCAGCCGCCAGGCTCCCCTCCCATGGCTGCCATTGGGCTCAGACCCAGCTTTCTCTTTTCTTTGCCTTTTTCTGCTTTATTAGCTCTTCTGTCACCTAGTACTTAACACAGCCTGCGAATAATAATAATGATCATTTACATATAGCACTTCCATGTGCTGGGCACTGTTCTAAATGATTGACATATATGTTTACTTGCTACGTCTTCATAACAACCCTACTACCCTACTGGGAAGGTACAGTCACTAATACCCATTTACAGACATGGAACAGAGACACAGAGACCCAAAGAGATCAAGAAACTGAACGAAGGTCACACAACTAGGAAATGGTACAGTTCATGATCCTAACTGATTTATTATATCGTGTGATAGCACCTCAAAGGATTTGCTTCTATGCTTATTGTCTCCTGTTTCTAGACTGTAAGAGGAGAGAAATTTCCACCTTGCTCACCATTGGATCTATACCACTTAGAACAGTGCCTGGCACACAGTGGGTGATCAATAAATATACATTGACTGACTGACAGCTCCTTTCCCACCTTTCAGCTTTCAAGGGCATTTCCCTGACTTATGGATACTGCCAGACAAGACAAGCCCCCTTTACTTTCACAGGATGGACTGGTCGCTCACAGAGCAGTGGACTCTTCAGGCCTTTTGCTCTAGTTTGAAGTTGGGGGTGGGGGAGATTAGGCTGTCTGCTACAAGAACCAAGCGCATCATAGCCTCAAAGCTTGCACATCTCTGAGATGGAAGAAACCTCAGAGATACAATTCTCTGCCCTGCCTGGCACCTTAGGGAGGTCATCCCTCCCTGCAAACTGCCTCACCTGAGCCTCCATGACCTCTGGCTTCCCGCTGCGTTTGCCAGTGAGAGATGACATGCGGACTGGGAGGAAGTGCGAGTCCTGTTGCTTCCTTGCCTTGGCACTACAATTCCAGCAGTGGCTGCTCTCTGACTGCCAGTGCCTGCTGGGCTATCTCCCTTCCAGCTGTGGGTGAGCCTCTTCCGCAGCTCCCCGGGTCTGCCTGAGCAGCACTGCCTCCCTTTGCTCCTTCTGGCCATAGGGTGAGACCTTCCCACTGTAACTAGTCCTTGGGTACCTCAACACCCCTCATAGGCCCCCTCAATCTTGCTCATATCTCCATAAATAGGTCCTTCATCAAATACCCTTCAAAATCCCACCTGCAAGCTCCTTCTTCCTGATAATGCAGAGACCACCTGGTCCAAATTCCCATCTAATGCAGCAATCCCCTCGCAGCACCCCCAGCCTGTCCGCCCACTTCCAGCATTCCAGGGCATCTACTCCATTCATAGACTGTCCTGTTTATTACAGTGCTATTCCTTTTTCAGAAGCAAGGAAGATCTGCCTCCCATGAAATCCTATTTCTGTCATCTGAAGCTCACAGAATAAGCCTCCTCTTCCCTCTACCTGACAGCCCTGTAAATATTTAAACACAGCTGTCAGGGTCTCCCTTGAGTCTCCTCCTCTCTGGGCTCAATGCATTCAATTTATTTTCCGCTTTACACTTCTCCATGCTCCCATATAAGCTCCTGAAAATAAGAGAGTGAAGAAATGGGAGAATAAATTTACAATAATTGGTCCATGTGAGGGCTAGGATAAAGGACCAGGAAGGAAGCAGAATCTCCCTATTTCTGCACTTATCCCTGGGGCTGACTTGTCAACTTCCCATTATACATCTTTTATTGTTATTACCACTTAGACTTATATATCACATCATTCATTCTCTTTTTTTTGCATTTTTTGTAACATAAAATTTCTCATTTTAACCATTTTTACACATACAGTTCAGTGGCATTAAGTGCATTCACAATGTTGTGCAACCGTCACCACTATCCGTTTCCAGAAGTTTTACATCATCCCAAACAGAAACTCTGTCCCCATTAAACACTGACTCCCCATTCCCCCTCCCCCCAGTCTCTGATAACCTCCATTCTCTTTTCTGTCTCTATGACCTGCCTATTCTAGGTACCTTATATAAATGAAATCATACAATATTTGCCCTTTTATGTCTGGCTTATTTTATTTAGCATAATTTAGCATAAGGTGCACCATGTTGCAGCATGTGTGAGAAATTCCTTCCTTTTTAAGGCTCAATAACATTCCACTGTATGTATGTACCATATTTTGTTCATCCATTCATCTGTTGATAGACATTGAGTTGTTTCCACCTGTTGGCTATTGTGAATAATGCTGCTTTGAACGTTAGTGTACAAGGACCTATTCGAGTTCCTGCTTTCACTGTTTTTGGTTATGTACCCAGAAGTGGTATTGCTGGGTCGCAGGGCAATTCTATGCTTACCTTTTTGAGAAACTACCGAACTGTTTTCCTTGGTGTCTATATTGTTTTACATTCTTACGTGTGCACGAGAGTTTCAATTTCTTCACCTCCTCACCAACACTTGTTTTTGATAATAACCATCCTAATCAGTATGACCATTATTTTTAAAAAAAAACAGTTTTCTTGGCTGGGTGCGGTGGCTCACCCCTGTAATCCTAGCACTCTGGGAGGCCGAGGCAGGAGGATTGCCCAAGGTCAGGAGTTCGAGACCAGCCTGAGCAAGAGCGAGACCCTGTCTCTACTAAAAATAGAAAGAAATTATCTGGACAGCTAAAAATACATATAGAAAAAATTAGCCAGGGGTGGTGGCACATGCCTGTAGTCCCAGCTACTCAGGAGGCTGAGGCAGTAGGATTGCTTAAGCCCAGGAGTTTGAGGTTGCTGTGAGCTGGGCTGACGCCACAGCACTCTAGCCTGGGCAACAGAGTGAGACTCTGTCTCAAAAAAAAAAAAAAAAAAAAAAAAAAAAACCCAAAAAACAGTTTTATTGTGGTAACTGACATACAAAAAACAGCAATATGTAAAGTGTATGATTTGGTAAGTTTTGACATAGGTATAATGCATGAAACCATCATCCCAATCAGGATCATTACTGTGTCCATCACCCCCAGTGTCCTCAAGCCCCTTCAGGATCCTTCCCTCCCGCCCTCACTGCTCCCTTTCCCAGACAACTTCATCCATCTTTACTCCCCTGTGGTCCCCCCTGCCTAACCTGCTCATGCCCTTCCATCTGTGAAGCTGATCTCTGGGGTCAAAGAAGAGAGGAAAATTTATTAGCAGATACACTCAATAGCCAAACACATGCCAAGTTTCCTCCTCCCAGCAAGCCAGCCCTAAGTCCCAAGAACTTATGAAACTTAAGAGCAAGTTGAAAACCGAACAGTCACTGTGTATACTTCCTTCTTTTCCAAACACACACAGAAAAGTCAGATTTAAATTGTAGTTGCCTTTGAGGTAAGAATTATTACTCCAATTTTTAGACAAAGGAACTGAGGCTTTATGAGGTTAGACAACTTGCTCAAAACCCCACAACTCAAAACCAAAAGCACAAGCCATAAAAGAAAACACTGATAAGTCGGAGTACATCAAAATTTGAAACTTTTGCACTTTAAAATACACCACTAAGAAAATAAAAAGACAAGTCACAGACTGGGATAAAATATGTGTAAATCATATATCTGATAAAGGATTTAACTCTAATACAAAGAGCACTTACAATGACAAATACATAGAAGGTGCTGGACAAAAGTGACCACACTTTTTAAATGGGCAAAAGATTTGAATAGATTTCTCCAAAGAAGAAATATGAATGTCTAATAAGTACATGAAAAGATGCTCAAAATCATAAGTCATTAGTGAAATACAAATTAAAACCACAATGAGATAGTACCAGATACGCACTAGGATGTCTATAACCAAAAAGATAGACAATAACAAGTATTGGTAAGGAAATAGAGAAATTGAAACCCCCGTACATTGCCAGGAGGAACATAAAGTGGTACAGCCACTTTGGAATGTAGTTTGGCAGGTTTTAAAAAAGTTAAACATAAACTTATGACACAGCCTAGCAATTCCTTTCCTAAGAATCTATCAGAGAAACAAAAACACATGTTCATACAAAGACATGCATATATTCATAGCACCATTATTCATAATAGTCAAAATTAGAAACAGTCTAGGCTGGGTGTGGTGGCTCATGCCTATAATCCTAGCACTCTGGGAGGCCAAAGTGGGAGGATCACGTGAGGTCAGTAGTTGGAGACCAGCCTGAGCAAGAGCGAGATCCTGTCTCTACTAAAAATAGAAAAATTAGCCAGGTGTGGTGTCACATGCCTTAGTCCCAGCTATTTGGGAGGCTGAGGCAGGAGGATCACTTGAGCCCAGGAGTTTGAGGTTGCTGTGAGCTATGATGACACCACAGCACGCTAGCCTGGGCAACAAAGTGAGACTTTGTCTCAAAAAAAAAAAAAAAAATTAGAAACAGTCTAAATGTCCATCCACTGATGAATGGTTAAATAAAATTGGTATATCCGTACAATGGAATACTATTTAGCCATTAAAAAGAATGAATTCCTATATATGCTACAACATGAATGAACATAATATGTTAACTAAAAGAAGCTAGATACAAAATACATATTGCATGATTCCATTTATAGGAAATATCTAGGAAAAGACAAACTTATAGAAGCAGAAAGCAGATAGAAATGTTTTAAAATTGGATGGTGGTGATCGTTCCACAACTCAATAAGTTTACTAAAATCATAGAGCCGTACAATTAACTGGGTGAAATGGGTGAATTTTATGGTATGCGAATTATTATACTTCAGTAAACTTGCTTTAAAAGTCACACAACTGGTAAACGGTAATACAAAATATAAAGAAAAGTTATCTTGAAAGATCACCTATGCAAAGAGGTAAGAAGTAGAATATAAGTTCGTGCTGGAATTCCTCAACCCTTCTTCTTAAAACCTTTTTGTTAAAAGTGAATAAGGAGCTTATTTGGGGAGTTGTATTAAGCAATCATACTTTAATTCTTTCGTTAGAAGCCATTATTTTTATAGCCTTTTACTGTGTTTCGGACTTCTCACTATTTTACTTCAGTCTATAATCCCTAAGATTTTGTTAAATAAATAGGGTGGACTTTTTTTATGATTTTCGTTTAAATTTTGTTTCATTTGAATTCTTATAACTGAAATCATTTTAATAGAGAGCAAACCATTTCTGTGAACGTGCTCATATGACACAAGAACAATCTCTGAGCTTCTTTGCGGATGTTCAAATAACTGCCCACAGAGCTAATGGCATTAATCATGTATCCACAGATACTATTTCTATAAAATAGTGGTCACTATTTATAAGAAGTTAAGACTTCATGGGTATAGACAGAGTATTCTAGCTACGTCATCTGGCAGAGGCTTAGTTATCCAGCACAACGTCCATCTTCCCTCCCTCTCCCCCTTCCTGGCTGGGCACATAGCTACTCAAAAGACTACATTTCCTAGCCACGTTTGCTAGCCACATGACTGAATTCTGGCCATAAGATGTAAGAAGTATTGTGTGAGTGTTCTGAGAATGGTGCTCAAAGAGATCAGATTCTGTTGAAAGGAACCCCCTTTTCACCTGCTGCCTGTGCCCCTTCTTCAGGCCTTCCCCTAGAACACCAAGGCTATTCCCTAAAAGCTTTTCTGAGTGTTCTATTTAAACATGAAGATTTAAAGATTAAATATAGAAGTTTCTCTTCACTCTTTCCCAAAGCCCTTCTAAAATGATAGTAAAAGGATAAAAATGATATAAACCCGTAAGCACAAAGAGAACCATAGTGAAGACAGCCTCATGTAACAGATATAAACAAAATGTTGACACTGGAAAGCGAGGAATGAATGGGAACTGGGAAGCAAGGCTGCAGCCTCGGTACAGGAAGAGGGATGTTCAGACAGGGAAGTGAATTTACAACAGGAAACTGGCCAGACTCAGAACGAGGGTGCATCAGGGACCTTGGCAGGCAGGGATAAGGAGGGGCTGGGAAAAGGAGGTGGAGAGCTTGACCACAGAGCTATTGGACTCTGTGCAGCCAGACAAAACTCCACCCCCTCCCCACCGAGAGAAGAGAAAAGTATTCTTCGGAGAAATTGAAGAGTGAGGATCCGGACTTGGGGACATCAGAGAAACTGGGCCCAGCATCAGGTGTCTTAGTAAAAACAAGAATTATGGATGCAGTGAGCATTGTAGCGGGGAAGGGCATGCCTCTAATCCTCGCTTGGTTGAGGCAAAGACATAAAATGTAACCAAAATGTCTGTACCCTCATAATATCCTGAAATAATAAAAAACAAACAAACAAGAATTAAGTGGAAATTTACCCACTTAGTGGTCTAACCCTGAATATCTTATCCCATTTGGTCTCCAAAATACTGGTAGCCAGGGTTATGTTCCCAAGGCAGAAGATCAGAGGATTCCTATTACGGAAGTTACATGCGAAAAGACATACAGAAATTGACATTTGGGAGTTACTCAAGGAAATGACTGGACCCTCAACAATTACTATCTTCCCACCAACACACAGGAAGCTTTCCATTGATGTTAATGACTTACTTTTAAAAATAAAAGAACATAGAGAGAACACAAAACATTTCCCTAAATGTTTCTCTCACATAAAAGATAGAGATAATAAAAGAAAATAAAAAGGCAAAAAACAAAAAGGAGAAAAAGGGATATTATAGAGATAATGCTATAAGCAAAAGAAAACTTAAAAACACTCTCCTATAATTAACATCCTCTCAGGATAAGAGCAGATTCATTTATCATGTATTCGACAAATTTATTGAGCACCTGACACATATAAGCATTGTTCTCATTTCTGAGGATGTTGAGGTTACAAAAAGATACAAGAATTCCTGCTTTCATGTAGCTTATATTTTAGTGTATCAATGTATCTATGAAACTAGAGAAAATGCTATATGAGGAATAAGCATAATTGTAAAAGGCCTCTAATAAATTCAAAACAATTCTAGCCATCTCCACTCCTGTGGCCTTAGTTCAGGCCTTGAATTTTTACAGTAGCTCGGTAAGAGCTCTCCTTGCATCGGATTTTACCTTTATCATCCCTAATTCCTCTTTTCCACAGCTGCTAGAATGATTCTGGTTCAACCAATACACTCTAATCATGTCTCTCTTCTTCCTAAAACCCTTAAGGACACTTAATTGTCTTCAGGATAAAGTCCAAACTCCTCAGTGAGTCACTAAGGCATCACTTAGTTACTAAGGCTGTCTGGGAGCTTATTCCTGCCCAACTCCAGCGGCACTGCTGGCAAGCTCTGTGTTACACCCTCACTGAGTTACTGCTTATAGCTCTGGACACATAGTGCTCCCTCCTATGCCTCTAGACCAGTGACTTTCAACAAATGTTTTTTTTTTTAAATCAACAATAAGACATACATTTTACATCTTAACCCAGTACAGCCACACACATACACATGTACATGCACACACACATATACACATACAACGGGAAAAACAGGTTTCATGAAAAAATACCCATGCTGTGTGAGGTACACTCTGACATTTTCTATTCTGTTTTGTTATTTCTTAAATGCTGGTCATGACAAATTAAATTGATTTTAGGACCTACTAATAGATTCCAATCCACCATTTGAAAAACACTGTTTTAGGCCTTTGAACATGTTAATGTCTCTGCTTGGGTCATCGTTTGCCTTTTCTGCTCCTGGACAATTCTTTCCTGTCTGTCAAGATCCAGTTTAGAGTGTCGTCCCTCTCCCTGCTCCCTGGGTCAGGTACCCCTCTGGGTTTCCATAGCATCCCTTATGCACCTGGTACTCTCTATTATCATTGTCTTCATCGTTTTGTTTCCCCCACCTGACTGTCAGCTTCTAGAGGGCAGTGATGCAGTTGCTCACCCACACCCCCCACTGCCTAGGAGATCATGCCCAGCACATAGAAGACCTTCAATGAATACTGGCTTAATGAGTAATTCATCTATTCCATTTTTCACTTGGGTAAATTGACATGGCCAAGATCACAGAGCGTAGCTACCTCCCAAGGGCACGCTTACACATTCCTGTTGCAGAGCCAACCAGAGGCGTCCAGCTTTAGGCAAGAGCCCTTTTCTTCCCATTATGGTTTAGAGCAGCAGTTTTCAAACTTTGTAGTCTAAGAACTCCTTTATACTCTTAAAATTAATGAGGATGCCAGAGAGCATTAAATTTATGTAGGAGATGTATATATAATTATTTATATGTAATGATTTATATATAATTATTTACTGAGAAGTCCAAGAATGCATACATTCATTATAGCTATCAATATTTACCAATATTAAAACTGAGAAAAATCTCAAAACACAAGAATACACAAGCACACTTTCCAGTAGCTATCAGAGCAATGATGTCATTACACACCACGTAGCCTCTGGAAACTCCACCCTATGCTTGTCAGAATGAGAGTGAAAAAGGCAAATAACATCTTAGTAGTATTATGAAAATGATTTTGCCCTCACAGCCCCCTGAAAAGGTCTCAAAGACTCCCAAACGTCCTCAGACCACACTTTGAGAACTACTGATTTAGAGCATCTAAGCCATACACACTGTTGCCTAAGGGGCTCAATAAATAAAGCTTCTGCTGGGTCAGGGACTAATTGTGTGATAAAGAAGCGTTACCTGGGTCAGCTTTATTATTTATAGAGCTGTTGGATAATATGGCACGACTGCCTTGCAGCAAAGATTTTCTGCATATTGTATCAAATATTTGCCACCAAGTCACAGACAGTACTAAAAACTGCAGCTCTCTGCCATAGGGGCACACTGCTACAAAACCTTTGGCCTGGAGGGGCAGTCCAGAATGCCTGCACCCTGTGGGCAGTGGCTGCCAAAGCAAGGACTGAGAAAGGGGCTGGGCTAAGCCGTCCCACAATGCAAATCAGAAACGTCACTCTTCTATACCTGGGAGGAGAAAATAAGGAGGTGGAAGAGAGAAGCCAAGAATGTTGTACTAGTGGAGCTCCCTCAACAAGGAAAAAAAACATTAAGAGTGGAGAATAAATATTACTCTATATAACACTGAGCATGAACTCTGCTGCATTGCCTAAAATATATTTTAGCAGAGTATCAATGTTATAAAATTTCCCTATCACTAAAAAATCTACAAAATCTGTGAACTTCTTTGTAAGATTTAATGACTGGTACATTGAGGTATGATTTATGTTCACAGAGATGGGTGCCACATTTTAATACAGTAATATTTGCGTATGTCATTGTAGGCTTGTAGCACTGTTCATCTTTCTTTTCCTGGCTAATTCTTGCCTTCACATGCAAGTGCTATCCTAACATTTTAAATCATTTTAAAAAGATCTCAGATACTTGTTATTTATGTTAGGAATAATGTACCTTTTTAAAATAACCCTAAGTTGAAGAACTTCTATTATACTCATGCTATTCAACAAAGACAAATTCCAGAATCAGGATGGAAATGGTATGGTTTGTGCCTTAGAAAACTACCAGTTTATCTACTAGAACTGGGTAATACTTGGACCAGTATGAGCACAGCAAAGGCTAGAACCAGATAATTTTTCATATTATAGTTAGGAGTGCATTCTCCCAGGTTTTTTGTTCAAATACCACATAAAAGATTAAGCAGCATTATACATAAACAATATCCCCTGAGTGCATAAATTTATGGCATAAAGATCTAAATTAAAGTATCTGATCAGTACTGTTAAGTCTTTCTTGACAAATATGAATGATTTTGTTGAATAAATACTCTTGGCCTAGAAAAATGCTAAACTCTTCCTGCATTTTCCCACCGGTTTAAGAGATTTCCATTCTTACAGTGTTTCAGGTAGCAAGGTTTATGTAATTTCTGTCCCAATAAATGGCATAATTGCCTGGCAACAATGATCTTCTGCATATTGTACCAAATATTTAAAGAGAAGAGATGTCAATGACATTAAAATTATAGCACAGTTTGGATGTCAATGCCACAACAAAAAGGAGAGATGGGAAAAGAAAGTATTACCATGAAGCAAGGTATTAATATAAAAATAAGTTTTCCCATATACTTTAGAGAAACATAACTCTTTTGGCAACCAGAAAGAATTTAAGACATTTTGATCCAAAGGCAATAGTCCAAATCTTTTTATAGATTCCCTGGAAAAACAATTTAGGATAGATAAAAGTTGTCAGGATTTTTTATAAAAAAATACTAAATAAAGCAATGAGATGAAAATATAAGACTAAAACTCTTCAAAATTATTTATGGGTAAATCAAGGCAAAGCTTCATTTCATTTTTTAACAAAAGCATGATTATTAAGGTAAAAAACAAGAAATTGAACTCCAGGCTTCATTTTACGTTTTTACATTTTCCTCTGCCAAATAAATAGAGGTTTTTTTTTCCCTTCCTCCCTTTCCTTTTCTTCGAGAGGGTGATTTTTATGAAATGAAATATGCTCTAAAGGTTACATCTGCTATTTCCTGTCTACTACCACATGGAGTTTTACCAAAGGTGATTCACTCAGTCATTTTCTTCTGCCCAATCCCAATATCTGGCTGTGTTTGCTTAGGGTCAAGCTACTGCTAAGTGTTTCAGTTTCTCTCAGTACTCACGCTCATTGGAAGAAGCAGCTTCTTAGCAGTGATAATATTAATGAAAGAAAGCAAAACCTCATTGTTTACTAACTACGTACATAATTTCCCACCTAAGTACAAATTTCAAAGTTAAGTGCCTTCCCCAAATAAACTGAGAAAGACTAGACAGTTGGAAGACACAAGCATGCCTCATGTTGCCAAAGAAAATAAGAAAGACCTGACAAACTACAGGCTAAGCATTAGACAGACACATAGATAGAATCAATGTGCTTTTTCTCATGCAAAGAAAAAAATTAGATGCAAACTTTACATTTAAAACTGCATTGTTCCCCTTTAATCTGGCCACCATCCGAGTGGTGATCTGGATGTTAGAGAAGAGATGAATGGGAGACACTGGCAGGGATTGAAGCTTGGGGATGAATGTGGAAATGTAGAATGGATGTTTCTTTTTTTTGGCTTTGAGTTGACTGTTGTTTCTGTCTGTTTTTTAGAACTGATCCGAGAGGACAGGGAAGTCAGTGTGGGCGGCTCTAAGGAGCCTCCCTCTCTACAGCTGCGGCTCAGAGGATTACGGCGCTTCATCCACAAGGCAACATTGCACAAGTAGCCTTTGAACAAAAGTCATGGATACTATTAATGATATGGTAATCCTTAATCGAGCTACCTCCCAGTAGTGATTATACTGACATGGGAAGAATATCTAAGTCGTGGAGGCAGCCCACAACAACACTGTGTCATTGTTCACCCCAGGCTTGACCAGGACTAACTTTTACCAGCATCTCTAACGTCACCTTTCCCTTGGAGCCTCCCCCAGCCCCTGGCCCCAGCTCCCACTCCCACCCCATCATGGTAAAAAAAGTAGCAAAGAAAACGCTGATCCTAAATCTTTTTTCAGATTTGTTTTTGCAAGTTCCCACACACATTTAGTGTCATCTCAAAATTCATGCTGTCAACTGTCTCTAGGAATCATTTCCATCTGAGAACAAGACCACACAAAGGTTAGTTCGGTGGGTCTCAGTGAAGATGTTTTAATTGTCTGACAATAGATTCTTCTGTCATTTGACTTGCAAATGCTGTCCTCTTGCTCTCCTATAACATGTTCAGAATTAGACAATTTGCCAATAAATTTCCAAAAACTCCTTAGTTATGATACTAAGATATCAGTGGTTTCCTATTTGATAAGACTCAAATACCATCCAGCGGGGAGAATCTTGTGGCTTACTATATACTGCGGGACTTTCCTAAAGGCCAAACTTAATTTCTTCATAGATGATTCCCCTTAATATAAGGAAAATGACATTCATGAAGAAAAAATATATTTATGACTTTTTACATAATATAGGTGGACTAAACATGTTTATATTAACACTTCAAATGGCTTGTGGGGAATGTACCAATGAGGCTAAAGAAACTATTCCTTTACCACCACTCTGACCTAATGATTCTTTTTCCATGATTAACATTTTTAAATAATGCCACTTCTTTGCCATCCAAAACAAAACCAATAGCTAATATAATTTTATGGACATGGACACTCTCCTATACTCATGAGACCACACAGATGATCTTTCTAAACCCCATAATAAGCCATGCTCAACATACAGTGAAATTGTGATGTGAAAAAAATCCGATTTTTCTAACAAACTCTCTGGAGAAGATCATTGTTCCAAATGAGCTTTTCATTACTCTTTGCAAAACAACTTTTTTGGAAATTACACATATTTTTATCAGAACAACCATCTTTAATAAACACGAGATATGTACATTTAACCTAATATATGACTGTAAAGGACAAGAAATTGTACACGTAAAACATTATTACAGGATATTTTCCATTCAATATAAAGCTGTAAATAGTGCAAAGGTTCATACTAAACACTGACAATTCATGAAAAATTTTAGAGCCATGAAACTAATGTGCTGACTTCTATTTTAAAACTAATAATCAATTCGTTGTCTTCGAAGGCTGGATTTGGGGGAAGATGATAATGGCAGGACCTTTCCCTGTTGACTTTATGTATACTTCTATAATATTTGGTTATTTGTTATACAATAACTATGTATTGCTTTTCTAATTTAAAAGATAACAACAGCTAACAAGTGGCCAAAAACATGATTTGCTTGGAATGTCTGAATATCTTATCCTCTTTAAGTGGTTATATTTTGTGAACTTATTCATATGAAAGTGCCACTGCGGCAACTTCACAGCGAAGTACACACTAAAAGTTCTGGGATTCTAGTTTACGTAAAAATTGGCCCCACAAATTAATACATCATGTCACATAAAAGCATAGAAACTTTAACCTCATCTCAGTTACCTATATACATCTTCCACAGCTGAGGGGATGGGTAGCTGATCACCACCACACCTGAAACGTTTTAAGCATAATTTTCATTACCTCGAAAGTATGGGAAGTGAGAAAAGTATCTGCCTTAATGCCAAGCGCCAACCCTGCCTCTTAACCAACTGGGCCCTAGGAACCTCTATGCGTCAGTTTTTATTAATATATCTGTAAGATGGAGATAACAATACCTGCCCTTACCATGGACCTATACTAAAGTAAATTATCATCGTTAAAATAAAATTATAAAGTCAGAAATGACAGTGAACCTCCCACACAAGTATTTTGTTCCGGGCTCAGTGTCTGAAGTTCAAAGATGCATGTCTATTTGCTAAAAGAAAGTAACAAGTGAATACTTTAAATTCATATTTAATCTCGATTAAGTATTTATTTATAATATTCTGGCCTTATAATAAATCATTGTCTAGCCTCCCGCAAATATTGGATAAAATGATTCATAATTTTATTTCCTCAGTTTGTCAGTTAAATAAATTTGTGAGGAAAAGTCAAATTTTCTATCACATTTTACATACAGAGAAACTGAGGCACAGAGACTTTAGGAACTGATTTACTTGGGATCAGACAAGAGAGTGAAGCAATTTCTTCCTTCCATTATGCTGCCTGTTCTAATTCAAAAGATTTGCTGTCTCATTCAGCGCTGTCTAATGGGAAGACACTGCAAGCTACATAAGGAATTTAAAATTTTCTAACAGCACACTCAGAAAAATCTTAACGGGAGATTAATTTTAATAATATATTTTATGTAACCCAATATAGCCAAAATATAATCATTTCAATATTTAATCAATATTAACAAATCATTGAGAGGTTGTAATATTCTTTTTTTTAATACTTAGTCTTTGAAATCCAGTATTTTATACTTACATAACATTTCAATTCAGACTTAAAAAACAATAACAATAAATGGCCAGAAAACGTGAATTACTTGGAATCCTGAACCCATTATTTCAAGCCACATTTCACGTACTCAATAGTGCAAGTAACCTTCCTGGCTGGCACAGACGGAATCCCTGGCTCTGACAGTCCAGTGAGGCAGGGTAGTATAAGTACATGGGTTCCAGAGCCAGCCAGGCCGGGTGTGCGTCCCGGCTCCACCACTGCTAACTGGGTAACAATGGGTGAGTTACTGCCTGTGCCCCAGCTTTCTCGTATGTAAAATACTTTATAGGATTGTTGTAGGCATGAAATGATTGACTATTCAGTGCCTGACAGGTTCTAGACAGTTTCCCAGAGGCCCCAGGCAGGCGAGAGCCCCAGATGCCCACACCAGTAACTTGCTCATTAATGCATCGTATACTGGTCTTATTCCCTTCCCTATCTCACTTCCCTTCTACCCTGCCGGTATTTCTTGGGATCATCCTTGAAATAAACTACTTGTTTTAGGATCTGTTTCTCCACTTCCTGGAGCTCCACAACACACACTAGTATTAAAGGCTACATTAAGTCTTTTAGGAAATGAGTTCATTTAACTTTTTTCCATCATAAACGCTATGTAATAGATTTCCCAAACTTGTTTGGCCATGAGAAGCTTTTTAGGAATGAGAGCTTTGACCACCCTATGAAACCATTGTCCTCTGACACACCCTGGGAAGTGCAAAGTAAGCATTAACGACTGGCAAGTTAGCCAGTGAACACTCTCAGGGACATTAGCATCTTAACAGCTTCTGTGGATCAGTATTGCTGACTGAGACAACTGAGTCCCCAAAGGTGAGAATTTCAGGCTCTATTGTAGGTGTGATAGAAAATAATTTTGGAGGGGCACATCTTATCATGCCCTTCGAATCCAACCAGGTTGGTGACTATCTACTCTGCTATCAAGAACTAACAGGAAATATTGGGCGGATTTCACAGCTGAAGAGTATAACCATGAGATTTGGAGAACAGTCCAAGAGGTACATAGGATGAAGACAGTTATTTTCTGAAATTGCTCCAGAGAAAAGAAGTATCTTTAGGAACAAGCAGCCTACTTTTCAGTAGCCTCAGCCAAAATCATCCAACGCCTGGGACTGCAACATGCCTTGAGGTACTTGAGGAATAAAATGGTCAATACTGATCAGAATTTTAAATAATTAAGCATTGAACTACTCTGTAAATCCATGAAGAGATTTTAGAAAAGAGTAAAAACTATATTTCCCTGAAAGGGAAATATAGATTGAGGACATTTCAGAAAGCATTCTTGCTTGTCCATAGCCAACTACTCTGCTGCCCAAGCGGGATCCACCTGGAAGGAGGTAGAAAGAAGTCTTGTAAGTGGACAGTACTTGGAGGGTGAGGGAGGGAGTGAAAGATCAGTGTGTGTGAGAGTGTGTTTAGTGCCATTTGGGACTAAACACCAGTCATCTCTAGGACCTGGCTTTGGTACTTACAGCAATTTTCTTCCCAACTCTGAAAACACATTTACATGCCTCCTTTGTCACCTCAGTTACACTGAACTCTGTTGTCCATTTTTCAGAGATAGAGACATTAAATATTTTAAAATGCATTGCCATATTTCAACATTAGAAGAACTTACTTTTGTGTTCATATTGTTATTTCAAAAATCTTTGTCACTCATAAAATATTAATAAATGAGAAACAAAGCAATACAGAGAAATTTTAAATAATCCTAATACTTTCACGGCTACATTCTCTGTATTAAAAAGAACACCAGTAGAAAATTACTAAAGAATGAGAAAATGTAAAAAAGGAATACCGAGAATCCAACATGGCCATGAACTGGGGATATCTGACATTTCCATCTTCATCAAGGGGGATTCTGTCAAGTAGCAAGTCAAACTCTTCATCAGTAATCTCCACACCAAACCTGAAACAAATAGCAGTTAGCATCAGTCACCCCCAAGTTCACATTTGGGTCACCCATACCCACAATACCCTAAGCATATGGCTGCCATTACTGCTTTGTTACTGCTGCAGTCCTCAAGATCAAGAGCACCACGTGAATATCAGAGGTTAATCAGGGTTTTGATGGCTTCAGCTTTCTCAAAGAGATTCTACCACGGAATCCTTGCATTGGGGAGCACAGAAATAGAAATACCGGCATGTTGAATTGTGTGTGATTGTCTTCTATAAAAAGTTATTCATTACACTAAAACACTGGTATTGCTTAAACAAGTTAACTCTGAAAAGCCTTTCAATTGGACTGCTTAGCATGAAAGAAAAGGTAGAGAAAAAAAGTGCCTTTCGAAAAACAGCTTCCTAATGCTCTTGCAAAGCATTTCATAATGGCTTTAAAGACATTTTGCATATAAATATTTTAAAAGTGGCAGTGTTTATTCATCAGCAACAAAGTGTTTTCATCTCTCAAGAACAATCAAAACATAATCCATGAATCGCTGGCATAAATAAGAATGACTTAAGCAATAATAATGAACAAGGCATTCATTCATCATTTTGCAAAGCTGATAAAACCCAGCTGACTTTTGGAAAAGAGGGGAATATATTTTCTTTGGCAATGCAATGCAAGGATAACATCAAAAAGGGTTTTTTTTTTTTCCATTTTAATTATCACTTCCTTGATAATTATAAAACAAAACATGTACACCATCAACAACAACGCAACAAAAAAAAATGGCTTTTTTCATAGGCTGCAAAGAATTAAGTTATCACATATTTGTATTTCAGAAGTACTTAAATTTGAATAGCAGCTCAGGAAATCTGCACTTGGGTGTACTTTTTTCACTTGTATAAAATTAGAAAAAAGGTGTAGAATCAATTATTTAAGGTGACCCTTAAATTGTTTTTATCTTATTCCCTTTTATTTTCTTTTCTTTATCATTTCTTAGCAATGAAGTTACCAGTAGTAATGGAGAAATCTTTGGCACTTTGCCCAAAAAATGAAAATTAATTGTCAGGTTTTATTTGGATTTAAACTCTTAAACTCAGTACTTAAAAAGAAAGCAAACAGATTTTTTATAGGCATACAGGGGGAAAAACAGACTAAAAGTCAAGAAACCCAAATCTAGTTTACATTGACCATTACACGGCTATGTAATCATGGAGAAATCACTTAACTTTCATATTTCAGTTGTCTCAACTCTCAAATAGTCTGTAAGTTCTCTGTATCTTATTGAGTCGTCATAAGATAGTGAGATAACGATAATAAAAGTACCTTTAAAAACAGTAGCATGTAAATGTTGTATATTATTGTTATTGATGTAAAGTGGTTAAAAACATCCTTTAAAAATATTAGGACAGATTGTTTAAACCTAACAGTGACACAAGTAGCCCTTTTTCTAAAGAGGCCTTGTGAGTGACAAAATGGTGTTGTGCGTATAGCATGGGCTACAGGTTAACTGGACCAGCACTGGAATCCCAGCTCTGTCACTTAGTGGTTCTATGTAGCCTTAGGCAATTTACTTAACTGCCTGAGCCTCAGTGTACATTTGCATAGTAAGAAAGGTTATGTTGAAAATTGAATAAGTTAATATACACAAAATGCACATTCTCTCTTTAATGGAAAGTGTATTTTCTTAACAGTTAAACTATCTTCATTTTGTTGATGGTTAAAATGAGGTTTTCCCTAACCACCAAACTTCTCTCCTACTTCAGTGTCCCAATCGCTATCTATCAATCATATCACACTGTTATTATTATTTTCTTTATCACTCTTACCATTATCTGAAATTATTTTATTGGCTTATTGACTACTTTGTTATTATCTGTCTTTTGTCTCTGCTTCTTATGTAAGCTACATGAAAATAGGAACCTCATCTCTCTTGCTCACCATGGTATCCCTGAAATCTATAACGATGACTGGGAAGGTGCTCAATAAATACTTAATAAATGAACAATGAATAATTTGTGTCTACTATAAGAGTATATATACTTGTAAAAAGATAAATTTTTAGTATGTGAGGTAACATATATGTTAATTAGCTTGGTTTAGCTATTCCACAATGTATACATGTTTCAAAACAACATGTTGTACATAAGTATATACTATTTTATTTGTCAATAAAAAAAGAATAAAGAAATAATAATAACATTAAAAAGAGGGACTTTTAAAAGCTTCCATTCTATTACAATTCTAGGAGATGGTGTTTGGATGACCCATAACAGTGAAAAATTAAAATCAGACATGTTTGGTTTAGAATACATTTTACACTTCTAATTAAGTATGGATATCTTATATTTACAACATTAGCCAGACTTTGAATAAAATAATAAAACCACATTTATTCACTCTTCTACTTATTCAATAAATATTTAGGGACCCCTAACTATGTATTAAACACTATATGAAGCACTCCAAATACAGTGATAAGATATATCTTGCTGTTAAGCAGGGAAAACAGATAGTACACAAAAAAATTCCAATGAAATGTAATGAAGAAGCATAAGATACTAAGGATGCTTTTAACAACATGACCTAACTCAGCCTAAGGGCGAGGAAAAGCTCCCTAAGGAAGGGATGAGCTGAGAGTTAAGCAGAGAAAAAGAAGGAAAGAGCATTCTAGGTAGAGAACAGGCTCATTCTGGAATGAAATGGTCTCTATTCCACTAAAGTATGAAGTTTCTGTGAGAGAAGGGAGAGAGACCAGACAGGTGCTAGCCTGCAGACGCATTACTAGCAGCCATTTTAGAGGAGGACAGGCTTTATTTGAAAGGCGAAGGAAGCCTTTTCTGAAGGTCTTTTTTGATGTGCTAAACTGACTAGGCAACTAATTAATTGATTAATTAATTAAGTTCCAAAATACGAATCTAGGTGTTACTGTGAAGGCACTTTGAAAATGAGATTAAAGTTCATAATCAGTTGACCTTAAGTAAGGGGTGGGCTGGATTCAATCAGTTGAAAGGCCTTAAAATCAGAGCTGAGGCTTCCCTGAAGAATAAGAAACTCTGCCTGTGGACAACAGTGTCAGTTTTTATAAATTTTTATTGAATTTGGACATATGGAGCTGATGACTCTGGTAAAATCAGTTGTAGTAGAGTGAAGGGGTCCAAAACCATATTGCGTGCTCGCTTTGGCAGCACATATACTAAAATTGGAATGATACAGAGAAGATTAGCATGGCCCCTGCGCAAGGATGACACGTATATAAAAAAAAAATAAAAACCATATTGCAGTGGGTTCGGGAGGAAGTAGAAATTGAGGGCATAGAGACAAAATGTACACCTCTTTCCAAAAATTTAGAAAAGAAAGGGAAAGGAAAGAGAAGACAAATAGGAAGGAGAGGTGGAGTCAAGGGAGTGTATTTGTTTTTTTAAAGATGAAAATATGAGCACTATTAAATGCTGATAGGGGCAGTATCAAAGCAGAGGTTAAAAACAGAGAAAAAAGAGAGGGAAGTATCAGTGGATCCTGTGAAAGAGAGAACAAGGATACAGGTAGACAGAGGAAAGAATATCTCTCTCACTGAAATGGGGGAGGAAACAATGGGTTTATAGGCTTTTAAATAGCAGGAGGTTCCCTTTTTCTAATTTTACCATGAATAGGATGTCAGGTTTTTACTGAGAGTAGGGTGGGAGAGGAAAGTAAGTGCAAAAGTGTGTGTTTTGAAGAAATTTAAAAAGCTTTGAAATAAGTACAGTGGAGAATGTAATAAAGAGTTAATTAATAAAACATAGTTAGGGATTGACAAAATATTAGGAGCCCAGGCGAAGTTGGCGACAATGAATTTATAGTGATATACATCTACTCGGCAGCATGATTTTCCCAGCAGCACTGCACAGCCTGGGTACAGGTGAAGACAAGATGGGCAGTTTTTCCCATCTAGGTTTGGGAATTTGCCAGATAGTTGTGAATGAAAGACAACAAAGCAAGGGAGTTTAGAATATCAACAAGAAAATGACTAACATAGGAAAATAGAATCTAAGCTGTGTTCCAGCTTAGAGAGAGAGGACAGAACAGATGTGTAGTGACAGAATAGGGGAAAAGTAGAGGTCAATGGACTAGAACAAGGTTGAAGAGAAACAGTCCGGAAATGGCACTAAGGAGGAAGGAGAATGAGCAGCTTCCTCTTAAAAGGGCTCAGAGGAAGCAGTGCCCTTGGCGATGTGCCAGCTTTTGATTAAACTAGAGAAGTTTGTTTCTCACGGATTGGGAGTTCTGGTGGGCATAGTGGGAGGATTTTAGAAGAAGAGAAGAGTAAGAATTTGGAAGAGGAAACAAGAAACCCAGATGAACTTACAGTAAGAGAATTCTGAAAGGGTACATAGGTTAGACAACTGGGGAGAGGGTTCCTTCATAGTTAGTATGACAAAGAAAATGAGTGTGAGGGCAGATGGATTTAGAATCTAAAAGAAACCTCAAACAAAACCACATGGCCCCTGTTTTCAGCTCATCACTCACTCTGTCTCTACAAGTAATGAGAAAGTAGCTTAAGTTTTCAGCTATTATCGGAATAGTCAACATTTATTGACTGCTTACTACATGCCAGACACATTACATGTATTAATTTATTTAATCCTCACAACAACACTATGAGGTATGTACTACGCACTGTCATCTCCATTGTACAGTGAAACCTCACATAGCTGTGACCTGGTGGAGCTTGATGTTGAGCTCTGTCCATTGACTCCGGAGCCCCCAGGATGACCATTTTGTTATTCTCTCAGCTTAAGGAGAGTTGATATTTTCTCCTACAATTATCTTTCCTATGTTGTACACTTTCTCCAGGAGAAAAAGATCTCTCCTTAGTCCTTCCAGAAAAATTTAAATATTAATGTATGATAAAATTATGACAATGTCAATATATCCAAAGCTAACCTTTAACACTATTCTCTATAAGTGGATTTTGAAACAAGGACAATCATCTTCAGACTTTATCTAAGACAGCATACATTCTCAAGTACCCCCAAAGACCTCCTTCACTTAGTCTTAACGCATATATCCCAGAGATATTATTTTAGGACAGATCCAGTGTGTTTAAAAAAATCAACTGTCACGCAGCAAATGTAATCTTCCCTCAGAGAGGAAACTAGCTTCTGATATTTCTCCTCAAGGACAAAAAAAAAGTTTACAGTCAGGTTTATTATTTTAAATTCTATAACAGACAATATCTTGAGGATTTTTTATCAGCTCCATACATTTTTCTGTGTATAACAAATAATCAAGCAAGCAAAGTAGCTTTCATACATATAAAATAAGTAGAAATCCCATTATAGAAATTCTCCTTTTCTGTTATTTAACAAGTTTAAAATATCAAAGCATAGTATTTCTTTATAGAATGCAAGAAGAAATAAAAAATCAAAAATCTAGCAAAAAAAAAAAAAATCCACAGTTGGATTCTATCTTAATACTGATTTCGCAGTCAGACTTTGCTTTTAGTGAGTGGCATTTCCAAGGAACATAAAAGGCTTATGTAGGAAAGATGCAACTTTACATTTAATGAAGCTCTTTTATTTACTCCTATGGGTAACTACAATGGGAAGGCTTGCAATTGAAGTGGTTAAGTATTAATTAGTTTGAATTCTTCAATAGGGACTTTGTAATTTTTACTAAATGACATACTCTTCAAAAATAAGAAAATACAATCTATACTACCTAAATATGTTAAAAAACATATGTGTTTGGAATAGAGATAATACTAGGTCTGCTATCATAAATTTGGGTTTGTTTTATTGTATTTTAGCACTAATTCTTCAACCAAATCCCTAGATATGACCATATATTTCCCTGACAAATCTATGTTTAATTGGATACTTAAATTATTTTAGTGTGTGATTAAACCACATGTAATATTCAAAAAACTGTTTAAGGATGACATTCTCATCTTCTTTAAAGGAGTACAGTGTTTGGGCCTTGTTTTTTAAGACTTTCTTTAAATTCTTACATTAAGCTCTTTTCCAACCCACTTTAAAATACAGACAAGGATATATAGTGCCGGGAAAACAGTGTTTTCCATCACCTCTGTAACCTCCATTATTGTCAAAATCTTTAATATCATATTCCCTCAGAAAACATCTGGGTACTATTATAAAATAAATTCCGAGTTTCCGGTAAAAGTATCCTTAGCTTATATTTCAAAATGGAGAAATAATCTAGACATTAAAACTAATGTTCCAGGAATTTACTTTTCCAACATTATTAGATGTTAAAACAAAGCACAACATCAAAAAAAACTGATCAAACCCAGGGTGATGGAAAAATCCATTAATCCTGATCCTATATGCCAGATCTCTTGGCCTATGACAAAATTACTACCTGTCCGGTATGATATGTCTTGTCTTTTCTCCATCCTGTGCTCCAAAATGAGGCTGCAATTACTCTAGGAGACCCAGGAGTTTGAAAGGCTCCAGAGGGGCCAGGTGGTGCTGAACCTGACCTATGATAACCACACCTATCCTAGTGTGATCCTGGTATTATAAACCACAGGTGGTCCAGGGTCATTTCAAAGCCCCAGAGGACCTCCCAACTGGGAGGTCTCTTTGGCCATATCACCTTGAGAGAGAGATATATATCCCTACTATTGTCTTTCCTGTGTTGTATCTCTTCCCACTCTCCCTCCACTCTCTCTCCCCCCACCAGCATTTATCTATCCCTATATAGTATCTCTATATATACAGGTATATGGGTTTTTTTGATTTTGTTTTTACAGACTACCCTCAAAAAGAAAAACATATTTAACATCATAGGGTAGTCCTTTACTTGTATTAACCAAAATAAACACAAGTGAAGGACTTTGATTTTTACTTTAAAAAAAAAAAAAATTTCTTAGCATAGATTATAAAATGAGAAGTATTGGGTTTGAGTCTTCCGTTCTGCCACTTGCTAGATATGAGTGAGACCTTAGGAAGTCTCTTCATTTCTCACTGATTGTTTCATCATTTATAAAATGGGCAAGATAATCACACTTAAATCTACCAACCAACAGGATTATTTCTAGGGTCAAGTCGGTTATAAACACATAAACATATAAAACTACTCTATAAATCCTAAATTCTTGATGTCAGTCATTCATAATATTAACAAAACAATTGGGTAAAGTTTGCACTCACTTCAACACTACGACTGAAAGAAGTGGGTGGTTACTTTCCTCTCACTGCCTTTGCATTCTTGTTCCGCCAGACATAGTAAAACTCGGTTTCTGCAGCATTTGATTTCATTTGAATTATTGGGGAACAAAGCAATTAGACAATGAATAACAGCCCGGACAGGATAAAGCCGAAGATTTGTGCAAAAGAACGAAGAGGAAATGTTTTGACCCTGAGCAGGTGTTCTCCCTAGGCTGTCTAACCTGTGGTTGATTGGCTTTCGGAAGGGAAGCGAGTTCCCAGGTGGGTCAGCCTTGGGGCCATAGGTTTTCCAGGATTTTGAAGGTCACATAGGATACTATGGGAGGAGGCTAGGGAGATTTCCCAAGCATTAAGGCACTGGGTGGTGGAAATCTCACTCTGAAGAAGGTTGTTACCGCACCTAAGGGCCATTGCTGATCCAAGGCGAGAAAACATCCGGTCAGGAGCGCCACAAGGTGAGAGCCCGCCGTGGGAGTGTCAGCAGGGCATGCCGGGAAGCAGGAAGGCGTGGGGCATGCCGGGAAGGCAGCCTACGGGAACGTGGGGAAGCCTGCGGCCTTTTGAAGAGCTAGGGGCCAAGGAGCAGCGAGTGTGTTTAGTTATCTCAGAAGTTACATTGCCTTCGTGGTGTCCGTTTCGTAGCTGTTCTTACAAGACAAGACAGCTTGAATTGTTTACAGCCAGCAACTCTTCTCTAGTCAAAGCGATGTGTCTCCCCGTTGGGTTTCCCTAGTACCTCGCCTTGGTCCAGATGGCCCAGAGGGGACCGTTTGCTGTGGCCTCTTCACACCTCTTCACACAGTCCCAAGTGTTAATGATCCCCACACTGACTTCCTCTTCCTGGCCTTTTAATTCTTCTCTGTTTCGCTTCTAATTTTTTACAATGCTACGGGGAGAAATGTCACTGAAGTTTTACTTCTCTTCTACCTGAAATGGGTAATATGGGTCTTTGAAAGTTTCCAAAATCATATTTTAACTCCCAGGGTAAGTTTCCCATCTTAGACAAGTCATTTTATGCTTGAGTTAATTTGGGAGAGAGCCCCAGTTCAATGTGAGTGGATTGCTGATGCAGTCCTATTACATAGAACTCTAACGTGACTGCCACAGGCAAACGAATTGGAACATAGCTTCTATTTCATTTTGAACACGACAAAAGATTTACACTTTTTTTTTTCTGGTATGGCTGTGGATGAGATTTTACAATGCCCTAGATGGGCACCAGAGACAGGTTTCATGGAAGACAGTTTCAGGGGTGGGGGGAGATATGGGGATGGGGAGGATGGTTTCAGGATGATTTGAGTGCATTACATTTATTGTGCACTTTATTTTTATTATTATTACATTGTAATATGTAATGAAATAATTTTACAACTCACCATAATGCAGAATCAGTGGGAGCCTTGAGCTTGTTTTTCTGTAACTAGACGGTCCCATCTGGGGGTGATGGGAGACAGTGACTGATCTGATGGAAGGCGGAGCTCAGGCAGTGATGGTGAGCATTGGGGAGCAGCTATAAATACAGTGGAAGCTTTGCTTGTCACGGCTCACCCTCTGCTGTGCACCTGTTGCCTTACAGGCCACAACCAGTAGCCATCTATTGCCCCAGGTTTGAGGACCGTAGCCCTAGTTAGATTATAGGTCTCATTTCCTGTGTGAAATGAGACCAAGTTTTCCTAAATGGTAAGTGGAAGACTATCCAAACTCCCAGGTGAAATATTGTTACTCTATTGTAACCTAGTCTAGTTATTTCAAAAGTTACTTCAATTGGATCCATCTATGCAGGGAAGTCCAGTTACACAGCTTCCAAATCCTACTGTTTTCTAAAGATCTGATCTTAAATATTTTGTTAATGTATTTCAGTATTTTAAAAAATTTTTTGCTCTCCCTTTGCTCTTAGTGCTTTGTGGTTCTCTTATAGGAAGGACTCTAACTTAAAGGCAATTAGAGTTGCTTTATGAGTTTTACAAATTATAGTATAAAAGCTGAAAGGTATTCCTTGAATTCCCTGATTAATTCAAGTTAATCAGAAGAATATATTCAATCACTGAAAAGTATTAATTACATCAATAGGTAAGTTATGTTATGGATTATATTTAATATTTAGTTTTAGAGCTAATAAAGTATACACTTCTATAATCATAATTGTCACCTTTTAAGAATTTATCACTCATGTCATTTTAAGACTAGCAAACAGTTTTTAAACAAAATTAAAACTTTTACCATTTCATAGATATAGATATGGACACACCTGTGTATATATTATTTCAATGTTAAGATATACTGCAAATTTTCTTTTTTCAACTTTGTATGTGTTATGTTTCTTCTTTGCAACATATTTCTATACTTGTTATCGATTTTTTCCTAATACAGGATGGAAATTATATGAGTTTTATAAAAGTTTTAAATAAGTAAAAAATGTGTAATATAAAACATAACTGTCTTCCACAATAATCCCTCCTCCCTCCATCCTAATTATTTTGTTAATTATATTTTTAAAAATTATTGTCATTTTAGTTTTTAAGTAAATCAATCTTAGATATTTGTGCCAATATTTGTATATTTATATCTTTCTAGAAGGCTACATGGTATTCCATTGTATGCATGTGCCATAATTTATTTGACCAATCCCCTTACTAACGTATATATGGATTGTGTCCAGTTTCTCCTTACAACTTTGTCTTCTTGAATTGTAGTTTTTTCTGTCTTTTTCTATTGCTTCCCCCACCCGCTGGCAAAATAAAAAAAAATGCTGTTTTCTAGCAATCCAGGGCCAATTTCTTGCTTATTCCTTTTTCATTTGGCCTGTTTTCTGTTTAAGACTACTTTCTGTTTTCTGACTTTCAATTCTTGTTCTTTCCTTTTGAATCTTCTCTTTTCATTTTCCTATTCTTTTTCCTCATTAAGGACAAAGGTCCTCTTCACACAAAATCTCTCCCTTCTGGTACTAATGTGCTCTCCTCACTTCCCAACCCCAGCAGGGAGGAGAAAGAGGGACTGAATATTCGATTTCTGATAAGAAGCAAGAGGCTGCTCCTGGGAGGAAGCATTGTCAAGATCTCCCTTATTCTGAGCAGTCCATTCCCACGTGAACAACAATGAATGGAGATTTCACCCGCCCACCCCACATTGTTCAAGTTGTCCTTTGCCCTTTCCGTCAAAACTTGGCACCCAGGAGACAGGAGAACATGTTCTGAATTCAACCCTGGGGAGCCACTGATCAATATCACTTGACTCTTCTTACCCATTAGTTGTTCTCTTTCTATGCCTGACGTCAAGTGATGCCTAAGCTATTCTTTTTCATGGCCCCTTCTCAGTTGGCCCAGCTAACCCCTAAAGGATGGGATGGCCATCTACATCCCCAAGGCAGAGAGCGACAGGCAGAGGAGTAGAGCATGGACAAAGTACAAGGTTCAGTCAGAGGACATAGGTCCTCTTACTGTGTCAGCTGTAGGCTCAGGAGATGTGGAGAGAGTTAGTGTATTTTACAGCTTTGTGATCTTATTTATCAAATACCAAGACTATTAACTGTCTACTTAACTCACAAAATACTATAAGAATGGTAATTTATAAAACACTTTGAAAATATGATTCCAGAGAAACAGTATATTATTGTATGTGTCTCTTCTCCATTTTTAGTACATATATTTTTACCTTACTTCCTCTTTTTTATATCTGCAACTCATTTCTGGTTTTTCCTGCCATACTTATCTATTCTTCCCGATGAATTAGTTCTTATTTATGAAGCACAGACAATACATTTATATTTTATCTCTAACGAGAACTTCACTCAGCAGAGCTTTTTGGGAGAGGGTATGTTCAGAGAGAGAGAAAGACATGGCTGTTGTCATTTTTTTAACTCTAATTTTTAAAAATATTGCTCAAATTTCTTTTATGTATAAGACCTTCTTTAGAATATTTTTATGGTTATTGAGACCTTAATTCTAAGTAGCAACAATCAAATAAGCATAAAAAGTTTACAGGGTGACAAAATTTCTGTCTTATAGTAAGTTAGGTCTTACACTTAGAAAATTAGAGTAATTCTTCCGAGCCATAGATAAAATGATCAGGAAAACCAGATCCTTAAACCAAGTTAGTGTTTGATTGACTTTGGGCCAATATCTTCATCTCTCCATATTTGAATCTTCCAACTTTAATATTTAATCAATGTATTAAAGATTTGACACCAAATGCCAATTACTTTTTTTTTTTTTTTTTGAGACAGAGTCTCACTCTGTTGCCCAGGCTAGAGTGAGTGCCGTGGCGTCAGCCTAGCTTACAGCAACCTCAAACCCCTGAGCTCAAGCGATCCTCCTGTCTCAGCCTCCCGAGTAGCTGGGACTACAGGCATGCACCACCATGCCCGGCTAATTTTTTCTATATATATTTTTAGCTGTCCATATCTTTCTATTTTTAGTAGAGATGGGGTCTCGCTCTTGCTCAGGCTGGTCTCGAACTCCTAGAGCTCAAACGATCCTCCCGCCTCAGCCTCCCAGAGTGCTAGGATTACAGGCGTGAGCCACCGCGCCCAGCTGCCAATTACTTTTAATAATCAAATATGAACATGACATGAAGTCTTCATGATAAAGATGTTTTAATTTTTTTCAGGCTTAAAGATAAACATTTTGGGAGCTTAAAGGGACAAAATTTCAGAAAATTTTAGATCTGATCTCCTGTCATAGTGTATGGTAAAAGAAAAGGCTGAAAAATTCTATTTTAACTGTTATGAAATTTTTTTTTTTTCTTTTTTTTTTTTTTTTTTTTTTTGAGACAGAGTCTCACTCTGTTGCCCAGGCTAGAGTGAGTGCCGTGGCGTCAGCCTAGCTCACAGCAACCTCAGACTCCTCGGCTTAAGCGATCCTACTGCCTCAGCCTCCCGAGTAGCTGGGACTACAGGCATGCACCACCATGCCCGGCTAATTTTTTCTATATATATTTTTAGCTGTCCATATAATTTCTTTCTATTTTTAGTAGAGATGGGGTCTCGCTCTTGCTCAGGCTGGTCTCGAACTCCTGAGCTCAAACGATCCGCCCACCTCGGCCTCCCAGAGTGCTAGGATTACAGGCGTGAGCCACCGCGCCCGGCCTGTTATGAAATTTTTTTGCAATTAAACAAAAGAGCCTTGATCTGCATGTAAGGCTTCTTATTTTCTTGGTTGAAAATAGCCCATTTCTAAGCACACATTACTATCACTTCCTCTCTAGTTTACTTCTTCCTTCCACAGTGCATTTTAATACCATACCAATGCATTCCAAAACTAAATTGTTTTGGTGCTTGATTTTTAAAGAAGAGGGAAACATCAGTTTGTCCTTTCATTAATAAGTGCATAACTTCTAATGGATTATTCACAGTCTCTTAATTCATCTCAGTCTGACTAATCAAGATCATCTGGATTTTCAAATGCAACATTTAACTGTGATAAAGGAAAGCCCAAAGACCCAGAATTCAGAAGGATTATATAATAAAGCGATTATAACTTAATGATCCCACTGAGCATTTGATCTTTGCTGTACAAGTGGCATTGACTCAGGCTATCAAGTAGAAGGAAAGGCCATAGTAGAATACGTGACCAGTAATGTGAGACTGCCAGTGCCCCAAACCTGCAGCTTAAGTAAACTAAGGGAATTTTTACATCTACCAAGTTGGTAAATAGTAGTCTTTTACACATTTTGTTAAAATAAAAGAGAGTTGAGCATAAATAGTGTGAATCATAACTACATGACTTTAATGAGGAAATCTGACATAAGTGGTACCAGCAAAAGTATCGATTACGTGTAAAATTTTAGACCAAGCCTTAGCATAATTAAAGTTTGAGGAATTCACTCTCTAATATTGTTTAACAAAAGGATGATCTTATGAAATTCTGGCAGAGCATATGATAAGCTGAATGGCCTGTTAACTGATTAGATTATCTGAAGCAGTTCTGCTTCTGAATTTGTGTTCATGTTTATCCAATTTGGCTTGGCTACCCTGGCCCCTCCGTAAAGTCACCCAGTCTATCTAGGGGATTAGGAACAGAGGCATGAACAACCCTGCCAAAATAAGTCCCAGACCTAATCTCCTCCCCCATCTCCTCCTCTCAGGCTCTATTCCCCCTACAATCTGCCAAAATCTACATTCAATGTATCTAAAATCAAATGTACATTATTTGATTTATATGTGTGCAGGACATGTACAGAACATTAATGAACAGCGCAAGCTTTGGAGTTAGACAAACCTAGCTTGGAATCCCAGCTCAGCCACCTCTTAGCTGTGTAATCTTGGTCCAGGTATTTAATTTCTCTGAACCTCACTTTCCTTATCTGAATATCTGGATAATGAGGACAAAAATACCTACTTCACAGAATTGCCATGAAGATTATTTATTTTAGCACAGTGCCTAAAATGTAGCAGCCAAAAGAATGTCGCCAGTATTATTACTATTTGGCTGCTTTAGTGATCTTTATATGTCTGCTATGTCAAGAAAAAATAGAATGGGAGGTAGAATTAATACCTAATCCTTGGAAATCCTTGGATCCACTCTTCCCACCAAAGAAGAACTTTGTTGATGATGACATATGGGAAACTATGTAATAGTACTATTAATACTTCATTAATATTACACTATTAATTACTTCATTTTAGAAGAAAGGCTTTGTAAGTAGGAACTTTCCTGAAATTCATGAGTTGCCTGTTGGATAATATTTGTAGAATTTTTGGTTGGCAACAAAATAGCTATAAAAGTAGCTAGAGTTTATGGCACCATTTTAAAATGTAGTCTTTTTCAGTTGCATCAAAATTAAAACTTCTGCTCTTCAAAACACACCATTAAGAAATGAAAGGCCGGGCGCGGTGGCTCACGCCTGTAATCCTAGCACTCTGGGAGGCCGAGGCGGGTGGATTGCTCAAGGTCAGGAGTTCGAGACCAGCCTGAGCGAGACCCCGTCTCTACTAAAAATGGAAAGACATTATATGGACAACTAAAAATCTATATAGAAAAAATTAGCCGGGCATAGTGGCACATGCCTGTAGTCCCAGCTACTCGGGAGGCTGAGGCAGTAGGATCGCTTAAGCCGAGGAGTCTGAGGTTGCTGTGAGCTAAGCTGACGCCACGGCACTCACTCTAGCCTGGGCAACAAAGTGAGACTCTGTCTCAACAAAAAAAAAAAAAAAAAAAAAAAAAAAAAGAAATGAAAAAGTGAGCCACAAACACACATCTGAAAAATGACATATCCAAAATATATAAAGAACTTCTACAAAACAAGAAAGACAACCCAATTAAAAATAGGCAAAAGATTCCATCAGATTCACAAAAGAAGACGTATGATGGCCAGAGAACTCATGAAAAGATGTTCAACATCCTAAGTCATCAGGAAATGCAAATTAAAACCACAATGAGTAACTAACTATACACCCTTGATGGGCTAAAATTAGAAAGACTGACAACACCAAGTGGTAGGCTGTGAAGCGATAGGATTCTCATACATTGCTGGTGGGAACATAAAATGCTACAATCACTTTGGAAGCAGTTTGGCAGTTTTTTATAAATTAAACATATGCTTACCATCTAAGCCAACAATTCCACTCTTAGCTATTTACCCAAAATAAATGAAAACATATGTCTACACAAAGACATGCATGTTTATAGCAGCTTTGTCCAAAGTAGCCCCAAACTGGAAATAATCTAAATGTTTAATGCGTGACTAAATAGACAAATTATGACATATACTTAGAGTGAAGTACTACCTGGCACTAACAAACTACTGACACACTGTGCATTAATGTCACAAACATGCTGAGTGAAAGAAGCTGGACGCCAAATGATACATATTATATGATTCCGTGTATGTGTGTGTGTATATATATATATATTTCTAGAAAAGGGAAATTAACCAAGGATTAGAAAGGAACTGACTGCACGGGAACACGAGGGAACTTTCTGGGGTTATGGAAATGTCCTTTATAGAGATGTGGTGTCTACACAGATGTATATGTTTTTCAAAACTTGTTGAACTGTACACTTCAAATGGGTGCACATATATTGTAAGTATATCTGTAAAGTAAAGAATTTAACTTTACCCCAAAAGAGGTCTAGCCTTTGCCCTCAGCTTCTGGGAGGTAAAGCCTTGGATGTCATAGGAGATAGGAGTGTCTTTGTTTACTTGCAAGCCTTGGATTATGCGGCTAGTCTAACAATGTCATGTAGGGTTGGAGCTGGCCACACCAGATAGTATTTAGGGTGGGACTGACCACATCAGAAAGACCAACAAAAGAATGTAGGGTGAAGGCCTTGGGTCACATACTATCGGCTTGACCAGAGGGACTCAAGACTAGAGACAGAGATCACCCACGCAGGCAGCCAATCACACATAATGGAGCCCCAGTAAAAACTTGGAAAATCCAGGCTCAGGTGAGCTTCCCTAGTTGGCAACGTCTTATGCATATTGTTATAGGTACTGAGAAAATAAACGCCTAGGCCTCCATGGGGAGAACAACAGAAACTCCATATTTAGTATTTTTCCTGGTTCTGCCCTATGTGCTTCTTCCCTTGACTGATTTTAATCTGTAACCTTTCCCTGTAATAAGCCATAACTGTGAGTATAACAGCTCTCAGTAAATTCTGTGAGTCCGTCTAGTGAATAATTAAACCTGAGGCTGGTTTGGAGACCAATCCTCCTTCTCCCGAACTCAGAATTGGTGTCAGATGTGCAGGTGGTCTTGTGGAGGACTGTGTTCCGTCTGACTTTGCAGTAGCTTAAACTCCCAAGGAGTTGGTTCTAAACTTTAGTGATATCATATCTCAATCAAGATTTTCTTAAAAATATGGCCCTTTTTTTCCTCATAGCATATAATGTGTGTGTGTGTGTGTGTGTGTGTATGTGTGTACACATGCCCCCAATGAACACTATACTTTTAATACTAGGAAAGAAAAAAAAATCTCTTAAATAGGCAATTTTTGAAGTCATCTTAATGTTTTGTACTCCAAATTTTAAAGGTAAAAATAGTTCTTTATAAACTTTTTTTCCTTTTTTTTCTTTTTCTTTTTCTTTTTTGAGACAGAGTCTCACTCTGTTGTTTGGGGTAGTAGAGTGCCGTGGCGTCAGCCTAGCTCACAGCAACCTCAAACTCCTGGGCTCAAGCAATCCTTCTGCCTCAGCCTCCCAAGTAGCTGGGACTATAGGCATGTGCCACCATGCCTGGGTAATTTTTTCTATATATTTTTAGTTGTCTGGCTAATTTCTTTCTATTTTTAGTAGAGAGGGGGTCTCGCTCTTGTTGAGGCTGGTCTCCAACTCCTGACCTCAAGTGATCCTCCTGCCTCAGCCTCCCAGAGTGCTAGGATTACAGGCGTGAGCCACCACGCTGGGCCATTCTTTATAAACTTAGAAAAAACCTGAAACAATGGGCATCAACTAATGATCAGATGTTACCTAGGCAAAATGGGATGAGATAAGCCAAAGAGGGGCTGCTATTTATTACTGTGGCATTTTAGTGGGTAGCTCTAGGGCATTTTTGTCCTTTTTGTGTTTCTCAGGATTTTTCAAATTAGTGAGAGAACATACTGGGAAATTTTAGAAATTCTTCATTTCACTGCTGGAACTTTTGGTTAAGAAAACTACATAAACACAGAAGAGAGGGAAGTACTCTGAAGATTTCAGCAAATCTCATTTCAAGAGTCCAAGAATCTCATTGCAGTTCTGTCATAGCCACTTGTGTGATTCCTTCCTTCCTTTTCCTTTTCTTTTTCTTTCCACAAACACTTATTGAGCACGTGGTAGGTTTCAGGCTCTCAGCTGTGTGGGTTTGGGAACAAAGCAGTTCAGCAGTACCTCTGTCCTCTACTGACCAGATGCCAGCACCCTGCCCCCAGCTGTAACAACCAAAACTGTCTCCAGACATTGCCAAATATCCCTGTGGGGCAAAATCTTCCCTAGCTGAGAAACCCACTATTTTAAGAAAACCAATTTCTAATATACAACTCTTATGTACCAGCAATAATTAAAAATTTAAAAGGAAACATTGTTGTCCTAACCAAAAAATAGTAGTCAAGTGACAAATAATCTTTAAATTGATATTTTAATAATAAACTCCAAAATTAATACTTCTTATTGGTCTAAGAACAGTGATTAATTGTAAGTTGCTTAAATAAAACTTAGTATGTGTCCAACTCCTCCTCAGGTGCTTGGTTTCAATTTAAGGTACATGCAATGATCCACACTACCTCAGACTCAAAATCAACCAATAAATTCAGTACATATGTATTAATAAATCTCAATACACAGACAATTCTGAAGAATCCTGAAGTTAGAACTTACCTCGTTTCTAAGTGAAAGGTGTTCAGTTTGTTTCTAAAGAAAATTCAAGAGTCTTTTTCCAGTTTTAATATTCAAGAGAGGAAGAAACCGGTATCTTCACCAATTATCTTGGCAACTATAGTTTCTCCTATCTCAAATACTGTAGTGTATTTATCACAGTCTCCAGGGAAAATAAAATAAAGACAGTACGTGGTTCCTGTTTGATTCCCAGATAGCTTTGCCTGGGAGTTATTTACCTTGCAGAGATTAATTGCACTATCTCTGTGAATTTGAAAATTCTCATTGGAATAATTTGATCAAAGTGAAGCTGAACTTTTATTTAAACTTAAGGCCTAAAAATACTTATATCAATCATCTTTTTCCCTGTGCATATCTGGAAACTAAGATAAGAGCAATTTTCATTTTGTTTATGGGAATAAATGACCTGGAAAGAAAAGACATACTGCTCATACCTTATGGAAGAAGAGAAGTAGAAAGAGTAGAAAACTCTGAGTTGTAGATAAACGGGAAATATTAGCGTTGCCTCAATATATGGTTTGTAAAGGATGCTGAATGCTCCAGCATGCATCTCCTATTATCTAATAAAAACTTTTTAAAAGTTAAAAAAAAAGAAAACCAATGTCTAGATTGTCAACTCATATATATATTCTTTCCTAAAATTAATCTGCCCACATTTTGTTAAAATTAATAAGCTTTCATTATGCTTGATCTCCTTTTCCCTTCTCTTCCTTCTCCAGGGCCCTTCTCCTGCTTTACCCCCCCAAAAGGCTTACCTCTTCCCCATCCAGAATCGTACTGTGGTGCACTGCCTGGGAGTTTAAAAATCCTGGGCTGTGAAAGGAACAAAGTTTCTAACCTCTCCCCCCAATCTATCTCATCAAGAAGAGATACCTTTCCAATTAATTTGACTTTTTCTTGTAACTATTTATCAAAAGTAGTAATACATTTATGATGTTGGATCAACTACATATTAGTAAAAATTTGACACTTGACACCTTATGGTCATAAGAAATAAAAAATATTTAATTTCACCTATAAATATACTCTTGTTTCAGAGAAGTATAATAGAGTGATCACAGCTTTTTAAGCATAAAATATTTTGTATTATTACAAAATTCTGTTGAGGAAGTAAAATGGAAAGTAATATCTCAAGGATAAAAAGGACTGATATAAAATATACCATGTGAGTACATGGTAGCTCACACCTGTAATCCCAGCATTTTGGAGAGGCCAAGGCAGGAGGATCGCTTGAGACCAGAGTTTGAGATCAGCCTGGACAACACAGTGAGACCCTGTCTCTGTGAAAAATAAGAAAAATTGGCCAGGCATGGTGTCACGTGCCTGTAGTCCCAGCTACTCCAGAGGCTAAGTTGGGAGGATCACTTGAGCCCATAAGTTTGAGGCTACAGTGAGCTATGATGATGCCACTGCACTCTAGCCTGGGTGACAGAGTGAAATAAAATAAAATAAAGTATCCAACTGTAAAAGATTAGCTTGTTTGGGAATTTTTCAAAATAGATGGTAGTCGTTATCAAACCCTGATGGTGTTTTGTATTCAATTCGATTCACTTAAAGAGTGATATAACAATTTTATTTTAAAGATTCATTATATATGTAAACTTTAAAGTTTGTGGGTGATGCACATGTTTTCAAAATGATTTTAGGAGTACATAGTAAAAGGCTTGAAAGCCACTCACAGCAGCTGAAAACTGTCAATGGGGGGGAGGGGGTGGAAATGCAATGCTCAATCTAAACCAAGGGCACTCTGCCACCTAGTGGTTTGTAGATTTTCATGGTCACTAGGCAGGAACTGAGACTTTCCCTGCTCCAACCTTACATGATGAATCGATTCATAATACGTAGGATCAGAGATGAATTATTTGATTTCAAGACATACAGATAAATAAAATAAAACAAAATAGTTCTTAATATTATCATTACAGATTCAGGAAATTACCATTGGTAGTTTTTTACTGGGTAATATCTAAAATCTCTCAGCTAAAATAAACTAATTTCAGAAATCCTTAAAATAATAGCTCATAGAGTTTTCTTTTATAAGTAAAAACAACCTTTCTCTGTTATTTTGTAATGGAGAGACAGAAAAAAAATTTTCTCCACTTATGTGCAATGTGGAAAAATGAAATCACCAAGGATTCCATTATCTTTAGTGCTTTATTAAAAAATAGTATATATGTAAATTCCTATTACCTGCTTTCTATGGCTGTTCAAAATTACTATTAACTAATTATGTTTTCCTTTAATTTGTCAATCTTTTTGTCAAAAAATAAACAAAAAACAAAGAAATATGGAACTTTTCATGGTAAATCCTATAGTTCTTTTTTCTTTTTATTTATTTATTTATTTATTTATTTATTTTTGAGACAGAGTCTCCCTCTGTCACCTGGACTTGAGTGCTGCGGTATGATCATAGCTCACTGCAACCTCCACCTCCTGGGCTCAAGCAATACTACCTCAGCCTCCTGAGTAGCTGGGACTACAGGTGCATGCCACCATGCCCAGCCAATTTTTCTATTTTTAGTAGAGACCGGTCTCACTCTTGTTCAGGCTGGTCTCGAACTCCTGGCCTCAAGAGATCCTCCTGCCTCAGCCTCCCAGAGTGCTAGGATTACAGGTGTGAGCCACCAGGCCCAGCCTCAGTAGATGTAGTTCTAACTTTCTGAAAATCATTTAACAGTTCCTTCAAATTACAAGATAATAAAACTTTTAAAATGGTCCCATTTATAGGATAAGTGATTTCAACTTACATGTGCAATCTTCTACTGTATTCTCTAGGCAATTGGCACCAGTAGAAGAAAAAGTATCTTTTCTTTTCTTTTTTTTTTTTTTTTTGAGACAGAGTCTCATTCTGTTGCTCGGGGTAGTAGAGTGTCCTGGCATCAGCCTAGCTCACAGCAACCTCAAACTCCTGGGCTCCAGCGATCCTCCTGCCTCAGCCTCCCCAGTAACTGGGACTACAGGTGCTCACCACCAGGCCCAGCTAAGTTTTTGTTTCTATTTTTAGTTGCCTGGCTAATTTTTTCTACTTTCAGTAGAGACAAGGTCTCACTCTTGCTCAGGCTGGTCTCGAACTGCTGACCTCAAGTGATCCTCTCCTGCCTTGGCCTCCCAGAGTGCCAGGATTACAGGTGTGAGCCACCATACCTGGTCTTTGATAAAAATTAGAGACCGAGAATACTATTTTGAGAAGAGCTATGTGTGATCTCCCTCTAGTGGCCACATCAAATAATGTTATGAGATTCAAGCTAGTCTTCCAGAGTCCAGTTTCTCCGTGGCAAGCTGGGCATATTTAACAGCTGTGTTAATTCCTTATTAATTTGACTTTAATGTTTTCTGCAGCAGTGTATAAACTGGCATCACTGTCCTTAGAGACACTCAGTCCCTAAGAAGAAAAACTTGGCATCCTTGGAACCTGGCAAAATACTAGCCACCTAAAATAATTATTAACAATTATGGTGTTATAAGCCCTATAACATGTAGAAACACATGTAGTAGTTGTCGTAGGATAGTCATGGTAAATAAGCAATGGAAGTGATGAATTTCAAGGATTTGCAGATGGAGGACAAACAGAAAGCATAAAATAAGATGACAGAAATAAAATTTTAAAATGTACAGTCTTTCCTTTGCAACTTCGTTTGAATCTATAATGATTTCAAAATAAAATTTTTAAAGTGGTCATGATAAACAGAAATGAATCCAAACTTTCTAAATTAAAATACTAAGAGCATCAACTTACAATTTTTTTTTTTTAAAAGGAAAAAGAAAACATAGAGGTTTACAGGTGACATACCTAAACACACAGAATGGTTGAAAGTAAAGGGATAGAAAGTGCAAATGCAAACCAAAGGAAAATAGGTTTGTCTATTAATTTAGGGGGGGAAGACTTTGAGGCAAAAAGCATTATTACAAATAAAGAAGGCCACAAATTAATGGTAAAAAGTTAAATTCACCAAGAAGTTATAATAATTTAACTCTTGTATGCCTTTAAAAATGAAGCCTTAAAATAAATAAAGGAAAATTTGGCAGACCTCCAAGGAGAAATTGATAAATCCACCATTAAAGTGGCTATGATTTTATATGTCAGGCAGACACAGATGATAGAAGATTGTATTTCTGCTAATATAACTACTTTTAGTTTATATGGTGAAATTCCATTGCCCACGTTTCATAGTGCTACACAGAAATTTTAAGGGGTTCCAGGTGCTCCATTATTGGAAAAATTTGAGAACCATTGCACTAGAAATTGAACATTATTTCCCTATTCATTCAAGGAACATTTATTGAACAACTATTATGTTTAAGGCATCATAGAGTTAATACATTAAAAGAGTAAGTTGTTAGACATTAAATAGAAATGAATAAGCTGGAGTTTCCTAAAGGTTTATAGAGAAACTACCCTGCAGTGCCTTCCTACTCTCTCTCTTTCTCTCTCTCTTTCTCTCTCTCTCTCTCTCTCTCTGTTAAACCTCAGTCTCCTTCTTAAAGAAATGTGCTCAATGGAATGAGGAACAGTAATGAATTTTCAAAATACTGATGTCTGTAGTACACTGTCTTTTAAAAATAAGAAAGTACTATAGCAAGCACGAATTGCTATAGTATATTCATCCACAAACTCAGCTGTGCAAGGCAGCTTAATTTCTATTAAGAGACTCCATTTTGTCAGGCGTTGGAAATGACCTGGGTCTCCTCTTCTCCCCACTGTTTCCCGTGGGTGACATCTATTCCAGGGATTCTGTGGCACTAAGGATGGCCAGGGGAGGGGCATGTGGTCTGGATCTTCATCTATCCATGCCGGCACCTGCTGCCAGGCCCTTGCTCCCTTCTGGCCGTCAGTCATTGCTCCATCAAGGTCACTTCTGCACTTTCCTCACTTCCAACCATGAGGCTCTTCAGGTCTGGCTGGCTCTCAGCTAACTCTGGTGTCCTTGGATATTAAATGTGATTTGGCTACTCTTGTACCACTCTGGGGCAGGAGAAACTTCCTGGCCCTCTCTTCCTTCACACCGGAAGCCTAACCTGCCAGGACTGGGATTTGTTCTGCGTCCTATTGTTCTAGGATTAATGCTGTGAGCTGCCTCTGACCTGTGCGCTAGACACGCGTCTTCCCGGCCAGGCAGAATGCAGGGCCCCTCTCTCCCAGGGAGCCACACTAGCATCTCACTCCTTGCTTTCTCTCTAACTTTCTTCCTTTCTCTGCAGATTTGGAAAAACTTTATGTAGTCTTTGGAATGGTGGGTGGGCGGGCAGGAGGAAGCTTTGCTTTCTCTCAGGTATTCTACTAAATCTACTGTTTATATCTGAGTTTTTTCTCTGCCTTTGGAAATTCTCAGGCCAGGAATAGACTTGTTAATTTTCTCTGCTTTCTAAGTGTTTTCTTTATACTGTGGCAGTGACACAGAATGTCTAGCTGACTGCATGAGGAAAAGGTCATGGGGTAAAAGGAAGCATATGGGGGAAAAAAAACCTCACACATTAAAATAGTAAAATATTGTTCTTCAACAGTACAGATGATAAAAAATGGTCTCTCTGATAACATTTGTTAAATATTGATTTTAATAACAGGAATAAAGCAAGTGTTTTTAAAAATGATTGATAAGATATATGAAACGCTAGGGAAGCCAGTTAGAAATGCATTTAGAAAATCAATCAAGTCAACTCCAGGTGAGTAATGGCTTCATTCACAGAGGCTGCATGTTGGGGAAACCAGATGGCAACATGGGAGGTGGATGGTTATGGTCAGAAGGCATTAATATACATGCATAAAAATAAGCTTAATTGTGCCATACCATCCTAAGTGTGCTTGTTGGAGTCTTGGACGAAGTAAGGAGAGGTGCTAAGATCAGGAGTGGGAGAAGGGAGGTTATGAATCTGTAGGAAGTGCAGGGTCTGCCTGTGTTCTTTGGGGCTGGGTTGCAGGGGTACCCAGGTTTCCCCGCCTCTAGCAACCAAAGGGCTGGCTTGACTCAGTTTCTCCAGAAAGCAAAGGGCCTTCTGGGAGGGGTTCTTCTGTCCCTTCTACGATTCAGCAGCTCCTCTGCAGCCCCAATCACTTCCTTTAAATATCATAATAAGGACCCAAATCCTCTTAATAAAAATTTTTGTTTCATAAGCATTCATAACACGTTAAAAATGCACATTCTAACTGAGGTAACACATTGAAAGTCATTCATCTGGAAGTAGAACCAGAGGCCCTCCGTGGATCCTTATCATGCCGCATTGGAATAGCCTCGTAGGCAGGGCAAGTGTATCCGTTTCTGTCACGTGAGCTTCTTCCAGGTTGCAGCCTTACCTTTCCCAGCTTGGTATCACCAGTGCCTGGCAGTGCAGCCTCTCGAGTAGGCACTCAGTAATGCTGCAGAAAGCTGAAAAGAAGGGTGGCGCGTGGTGCCTCATGCCTGTAATTCTAGCACTCTGGGAGGCCCAGGCAGGAGGATCCCTTGAGCTTAGTTCAAGATCAGCCTCAGCAAGATGGAGACCCATCTCTACTAAAAATAGAAAAAATTAGCCGGGTGTGGTGGCGCACCTGTAGCCCCAGCTGCTCAGGAGGCTGAGGCAGGAGGATTGCTTGAGCCCAGGAGTTGGAGGTTGCAGTGAGCTACAATGAGGCCGTGGCACTGTACCAAGAGAAAAAAAAAAGACACATGTTGCAGTTTCATAATTTTGCTTGGCATTAGCTGCTCGTGGTTGGAGCATTTTGCATGAATACTCATGCTTTCTGAAGATGTGTGTGGTGTGTGTGTTTGTTCTCCTTTAATAAAGACTTTATATAAAGGCACTTAATTATAAAAAATTTGTTAATTGAGGTATTATTCCAGTTCATTAAGTTACCCCAAGCAAGAATTGTGGAGAAATAGTCATTTGTTTTGTTTTGTCCTTTCAAAACAGTGCATCAATGTGAATGAGTCTACTAAATACCTTTGACATTCACCAATTCATATGTGGTCTTATATTATCAGAAACATAGTAGTAGTGTGCTCTAATTTGTAATAGATTTAGATTTAAGGCTACCTGCACACAAGCATTACATCGTCACCACCATGAGCACATTCTTTATTGCTTTTCTTTATTTCTTGTGACTTTTGCTGTTTAGAGGCTCCCATTCTCTATTTCCAATTTGGTAAAAGAGACTACTTCTGTAAGAGCTTCCACTAAAAATCCAAAAGACTAGCTCCATGCCCTACTCTCATTTCTACACCCCTGTTCCTCCCACCCTCCAGGATCTCATCCACATTTGAAAGCAGAATTGTTTCTCTTGTCTCCTCCATGCCTCGTCCATCCTCATGCTGGCAGAGAGCCACCGAGTACTGGGACTGGCGGGTGGACACATGTTCTGCCGAGCACCATTCTCTCCCCTGCCTGTGTAAGTGATACCTGGATCTTGTGATCACAGGCAGCTCATGCTCTTAAGGGCATCTGAGGCCTCTCTTTTCTGAGAAAGTCCACAGAGGGAGAGGACAGTGGGTTTTCATGGAAAAGTTCTTGTCAAGGATTCCAGCTACAGCTTCCCCTATATAATAGGATAATTGGAGAGAAGCCAAGGAGAAATATATGTCCAATTTAGAAATACCCAAAATTCTGATTGGTAAAATTAAGTGTAACAAAGATGATAATACACCTTGAATTAATATGTTAAATTAATATTTTATTTAATTTAAATGTATATTAAAGATCTTCTGGTGATGGTTAAATAATTGAGCAACTTGATAGTAAAAATAAATCCAGACATATAATCAGATAAAACTTTATTTTTTAAGTGGTTGTAGAATCACATTGTCAGTTTTTTTTAAAATGACGTTCAAAGAAATGTGTCATAGTATGGCTATTTCATAAATTAAAGCTATTATAAGAACTTAATATGTGACGAACTAGAATTAGTAATAGAAGACAAATAATGTAGAGAAGAAAATATCTACTTGAGAATTAGTTTTGGAATATCCAAGAATGGTATGGAAGAAAGTGAAATTAGATCCATACCTCCTTACACTCTATGGTGCAGTGTTACATATTTTAAAAATAACTACCAAAAGTAGAAGAAAATGGACAAAATATTAGGGCAAATAGACTAATATGTCTCTAAAAGAGATATGTTTATATCAGAATATGAAATATGTCATCATAATACAGGTCTGTCCATATTTAAATAAATAACATTGATAGAACAATATAATAAAATAAGTATCAAAAAGAAAACAACAAAATGAAAAATAATCAACACATTTATTGTCCCAAATACATGAAAAATTGTTGTATGGATACTCTGCTTTCACTCCATAAGTGGTCAAGGACAATTAAAAGTCTACACAAAAGGAAACCCTGTCAAATTAAATTGAATCATATGGAATATGTACAGTTTCACAGCAATGAAAGAAATACAAATGAAAATTCATAAAATGGCAGAAATGCTTAAAAGATGCCAGTGTTGGAGGACGGGCTGGGAGAAACAAGAGCTCATTTACATTACTGATGGGCCTATATTTCTGAAGAGCAGTTTGTCAATGTATACGTAGCAGGAGCTACAAAACTTTTAAAACCTTCAATCTATCCACTCCATTGTGGGAATATATGAAACGAAAACAACTTAAAGGAGAAAACGAAATTTGTGCAAGTGCTTAGATAGCAGCATTATTTCTCATAATAAAAACAAGATACAATTCTCACACACAATTAAAAGGAAAATAGTTTAAGCAACTGTTCTATGTTAACAAGATGAAATACATTATAATTAAAAATAATTAATATGTCGATTATGTAGATCCATGGAAATCTATACATGAAACTGTGAAAAATAAAGCTGAACAAGCAACAAATACACTGAACTGTAAGGTCTTTGGAGATGAACCACGTCTTATATTGAATCCACAGGGTTACACTTAGTTCTTGGTACACAATAAATGCTCAGCAAGTGTTTGTTGAATGAATGCATAAATGGCAATGGCTTTTTTGTTTTTCTGTCCTGAGTTCTTGATCTTCTGTCTGCTCTCACTTCTGGCAACTTTGCACTAGATCCTAGTTTCACACTGCTCACCTGGATTTCTGAACTCTCACTTGCCCCAATCTCGGATAAACACATACCCTCTGTGGTCCTGGCACCCAACGAGTGACCTTTGCTCTACTGAAGTCTCCAGACCCAGGGTGACACACAGCTGAAGCTCAAAACCACCTAACGTGATGTCTGCTTTCATCAGCAAGCATCAGAAAAAAAGAAAGCTAATCAAAAAAATGAACAAACTTTGCCAAATACACAAACGAACAACAGCAAATGTGGGGAGAGAATTGAGTAAAGAGGTTAGAGTTAAAAATGAATTGCAGTCATTCCGGAGGAAGGAACAGCTGTATTTGAAAACCTGTATGGTCATATGAACTATCTTAAAAAAAGAGTTAAGGAAAATTAAAGCTCATATTAATACATTTTAAAAATTAATTGCAATGTTTCCTGGTGTTTCTAGTGTTTCCCCAACCCTAGATCCCTGTTAAACAGAGGCAAATACAGCCAAGGATTGGACCATCCCTGAAAGGCTGACGGCACTGACCCTCAAGGAGGTGCCAGCTGACTGAGAACATTCTACCCAGAATATGTGCTGAGATTCCGTTGAGAGCAGAGTGACACATTAAGCCCTTTAGGGCCTTACAAAAGAAGTGTCCTATGAGGTATGAGATGTATGAGGGGCTTCCAAAAGAAGTGTCCTATATCTTAGAGTCATCAGGCTGTGTGTCATAGCGTAACAGTCTGACCTAACAGAAAAGCAAAACGTAGGCACACCTTTGCTAAAGCGAGTAGGAATTCACCAAGCGGCCCCCTGCACCTGACCTTTCCCGGGGCACTGAGTGCCGGGCACATAAACATTTGAGAGCACAATGAATGGCTGAATGAATGACTGAACGAATGATTGAATGAAGAGAAGTGGGAGACAGTAGTTTGCCAGATTATATGAAGCAATCACGGCATCAAGTGACGTTAGTATTTATTTAGGAGGACTGTAATTTATTTTGGGGAGCGCACAGCTCTGAAGAGGCCCAAACCCAGGCAGGGAGCTCTGGGGAGGGACGCCGTTACATGCAAGAAGAAGAAAATAGCCCTAAGTCCCTTGGCCAGGAGCGCAGGCCCGAGGTTAAAGCAAGCCCCGCCTGAGGCAGCGGGTCCCGTGCGTGTCCCCAGGTCGGCCCCAGCCTAAGCCTTCGTGTGCTATAAATACAGCGGCCCACATGCTGCTGCAGTGACACGGTGTTCCCGCTGCTCGCCGGGACAGATAACATGAATTTGCCCTTTAAACGTCCCAAGCTGAAGCACAGCCCCCGGCCCACCCCTGCCTGCCGGAAGCGCCTTCGCCCCCGATGCCCTCTGCAGAGGAGGCCCGGGGCGGGGTGTGCGGGCACCTGCCGGGCCAATGCGCAGCGCGCGCGCCGGCCCGGGCCCGCCTCCTCTCGCGAGACGCCGCGCGGGGCATATAAGGAGGACTGCGGGCGAGGCGAGCGGCCCCTCCGCATCGCGCAGGGACGGGCACGGGGCGGGAGCGCGGCGCGGTGCAGGCTCTGTGCGTCCGGCTGTCACCATGAGCGATCAAGCTTTGAGCTTCCTGAAGGACTTCCTGGCAGGTGGCATCGCCGCTGCCGTCTCCAAGACCGCGGTCGCCCCCATCGAGAGGGTCAAACTGCTGCTGCAGGTGAGCGCGGCGCGCGGGTGGCGCGGCGGCCGTGTGCGGGCGGGCGGGCGCCGGGCTGCGGCGCGAGCTGCGGGGCGCGCGCGCGAGCGCCGCGGGGAACCTGCGCTAGGCCACAGGCCCGCGCCCGGCCTGCGCGAAGGAGAAGGTGCCCTCTGCGCTGAGACAGGTCCCGCGTCAGTCGCAGATTCCTGGTGTCGGGTGGCGCCCAGTGTTCGGGTGTCTATATATGGAAACCCACCCCGGAGTGGTTCGCCGCGAGCCAGCTCCTGCGCCCGTGACAGCACCGGCACTCCACTAAGGCCTCTGAGGCCGGCCTCACCTTTTGATTTTCAATATCCCTTGCACCTTCCTACCTGCATCCACCTTTTACATTAGAAAAAATAAAAATAATTAACTCAAGAACTCGCTTACTGTGTCCCACGCACCGTGCTGTGTAGGCTGACATACATTTTCATTCATCTTTATATAACCTGTCTAAGACAGATGAAGCTGAGAGGTTTTGAGAGATCAAGAAAATGTTTTCAGAATAAACTCAGATCACCTTATTTATGCTCTCCCCCAATTTTTTCCTCCTCAGCCTGGTCACTGAATGGCTTGTCATCATCCCACCTATCCTGTTTTTCTCCACCTGCCCAAAAGGCAAGGGCCCCTCAAAGACAAGAAGCCTGATTTGAGAGTCAAAATGATCAGCAACAAAAACCTCAATAAATTGCTCACAACAGCAACAGCCCCTCAATAATTGAGTACTTGGATAATCTGCTTGAAAATTTTGGGGGTTCTAATACCCAGTGGATTTATTCTCCTTCCTCCGTTAGAGCCTCTACTACTCAGAGATCCTCAACTCAAGGGAGACCAGAGTGACACCAAAGAATTGTCCTCTCGTGCCTACCCTGTCTATTAAATCGGGAGCTCTTTGAGGCAGGACTCTTTATTCATTTCTCTCTCTCAGTAAGCCCCTAGTACAGTTCTTGAAAATGCAATAAATGAATGGCTATCTTTACATAATTAAATAACCTCTTTTTAAGTTTATTTGGAGCCAAAACATTTTTCTTGAATGTTCTGATAACTGAGGCAAAATTGAATCATTTTGGCTTATTATCCAAGTAACTAACATTTATTTACATTTCCTCAATATCCATTTGATTTCCTCATACTCTTTTTGTTTCTTCAAAAGGCAATCTAGGAATTGCAAACCTCCTTTTTCTTCTGTCCTCTTCCCTTCTCCCTGCCCTGCCTGTCCTCTGTCCCTCCCCCCACCCCAGGTCCAGCATGCCAGCAAACAGATCAGTGCTGAGAAGCAGTACAAAGGGATCATTGATTGCGTGGTGAGAATCCCCAAGGAGCAGGGCTTTCTCTCCTTCTGGAGGGGTAACCTGGCCAACGTGATCCGTTACTTCCCCACCCAAGCTCTCAACTTCGCCTTCAAGGACAAGTACAAGCAGATCTTCCTGGGGGGCGTGGATCGGCATAAGCAGTTCTGGCGCTACTTTGCTGGTAACCTGGCTTCCGGTGGGGCCGCTGGGGCCACCTCTCTTTGCTTTGTCTACCCGCTGGACTTTGCTAGGACCAGGTTGGCTGCCGATGTGGGCAAGGGCGCCGCGCAGCGTGAGTTCACTGGTCTGGGCAACTGTATCACCAAGATCTTCAAGTCTGATGGCCTCAAGGGTCTCTACCAGGGCTTCAACGTCTCTGTCCAGGGCATCATTATCTACAGAGCTGCCTACTTTGGCATCTATGATACTGCCAAAGGTGAGAGGGAGCATGGGGGATGGGCGTGTGGAGAGAGGATCCTGCGGAACTCATAGAGCACTTTATTAATCTTGTTTTTTTCCTAGTCTCTGGGCTAAACCCAGGCTTCTAAACGAGAAGGTGGTATGGTGTGGACAAATTAATAGCTAAAGGAACCTCTGTGTCCTTTACTGAAATAAACTCTGGCCTGGAGTTATTCAGAGAGGAAGAAGGCGGAGCCTAACTTCCTCCTGACAGGGCTGTACAGTGACCTGAAGCCACTTCAGCATGCCCTGCGTACTGAGCAGAACGCTGGCTTCCCTGGACCCAGAGAGGACGGCAACCAACTTCTGTTGGCTGCCTGGTCATACCTGAGACAGCCTCATGGGCACAGGTTCTTCCGGCAGGGCGGAGCCTGGCGTTGGAGGTGCAGTGTCCTCGTCCTCCCTCCACCTACCTTTTGCTGAGCTGCCGAGACAATCACCTCACAGCCATTTGGCTTCTTGGCTCTGCCCACAGGGATGCTGCCTGACCCCAAGAATGTGCACATTTTTGTGAGCTGGATGATTGCCCAGAGCGTGACGGCGGTTGCAGGGCTGGTGTCCTACCCTTTTGACACTGTTCGTCGTAGGATGATGATGCAGTCTGGTCGGAAAGGGGGTAAGCCTGAGCTCTGCCGAGCTAAGTCTCCCTTATTCTTCACCAAAGGAGAACAGTATTTAGTCTTCATCATGCTAAATGAATTGACAAAATTATTTGATAAGGACTTAGGAAAAAAAGATGGTATTAATTACCCTCAACATTCTTAACTGCTCCTTTAGGGAAAAGATTTTTTTCTTTTTATTAAAGAGACGATAAGAACATTAAAAATGAGATATTTAGAAGCGAATTTTACTTCGTATCCCGCATTATGGAGACCGTAGGCCTCTTCCTTAGAGCCTCCATGTAAACACAAGGGAAAAGAAGTAATTAACTAGTGTGTTTAAAAAGAATTCTTGCTTCCCTTGTCTAATTATTTCAAGTGTTAGGGGAGGGGGTGTTTTAGCTGGATGAGAGATGGCCTGAAGCAATGTGTCAGGAGAGAAAAAGTTTTGGCTTCTACAGGTTGAAACATATGAAATTGCCATTTTTCAAGTCAAAAACAGTCAAAATGTTAGCCATTTCACAGGGTTCAACCAAATAGTTATACCTTTTTATTTTAACTGTGTATCTTTGGGCACTACAATCTGAGACTAGGCCTCACTTTTCTCACCCATAAGGAAGGTGACCATGTAGCAGAATCCTCCGGCTCCACCTGCTCCCTTCCTGTTTTACAGTTGCACGGTCTGTCAATTGATTGGTTACTTGCCCCACTTCTTCAGTGATCTTGAATTAACGGAGTAGGAATGACAGGAGTCCCAGCCTGTTAAGCAAGGGAGGAGATGTCCAGTTGAATGTTGCACAGAGCAGGGCTTAATACCCAAGTGATTTTAATTTTACAAAACTGATGACACTGTGTGCAGATGTCTTTCAGAGGAAAAGTCTCTTTCCTCCAGCGTTATGGAGCCCTCACCAACATTTGTTTCCACAGCTGATATCATGTACACGGGGACAATCGACTGCTGGAGGAAGATTGCAAAAGATGAAGGAGCCAAGGCCTTCTTCAAGGGTGCCTGGTCCAATGTGTTGAGAGGCATGGGTGGTGCTTTTGTATTGGTATTGTATGATGAGATCAAAAAATACGTCTAATTGTAATTAAATCGCAAGTTCATTGGTGCGCAGTGAACTTGATCCATAAATTCACAGATCCATTGTGTGGTTTAATAGACAATTCCTAGGGGAAGTAAAAAGACAGATCTGGGATAGAACCAGACCAAAAGGAATACCTCAGAAAAAATGCTTCATTGAGTGTTCATTAAACCACAAATGTATTTTGTATTTATTTTACATTTAAATTCTCACAGCAAATAGAAAATAACTTACCATACTTGTACAATTAACTAAAGAACTGATAATGAAGAAATAACTGAATTTGAAACACCAATAAAGACCACTTAATGCACATTCTCTATTTTGTTGAACTCTCATTGACTGCTAAATGCATCAAAAAGACCATAAATGCATATTTTCTTTTTTAAATTTTCTTTTCCTGGGGTGTATCCTTCAGATTTTTATTTTCTTCTTTATTTTTTCATAAATGCATATTTCCTAGCATGACTCATTTATCAGTCAGTGTCTAAGCTTCTAAATGTCTGGTATTATACTCATTATGTATTATATGAGTACCTACAATGGTTAACGTTCTGATTTTCTCTTTTTTTTTCCTCCCTCCCTTTCCCTAGCCACCCGCTAGAGTTCTGATTTTCAAACTTAGGTTATATACTCTCTTTATCTTACCTCACCCAGTGTTGCTATAGGCTTGAAAGTGGTAACATGGAATGTGGCTTCCATAGATCGCACCTTATGTTATGCACTTTCATGGCGTCTTTAAGAACTCTGAGGCTGGGCGGTGGCTCTCGCCTGTAATCTAGCACTCTGGGAGGGTGAGGTGGGAGGATCACTTGAGGTCAAGAGTTCGAGACCAGTCTGAGCAAGAGCAAGACCCTGCCTCCACTAAAGATAGAAAATACTAGCAGGGCGTGAGGCGGAGGCAGGAGGAACACCTAACTGTGGTGAGCTATGATGATGCCACTGCACTCCAGCCTAAGTGCAGAGACTCTCTCTCAAAAAAAAAAAAAAAAGAATTCTGAAATTCTGCTAAAAGCTTTAGTTTCAAGAATTTTGCATGATTAGTACTCTGTTTTAGTCCTCTTAGAGAATTGTGATACCTAGAATTTTATGAAAGTGGACAGTGTTCACTGAAAATCAGTTTACTTCAGGCTGCCGTAACAAAGTGCCATACACTGGCTGGCTTGTAAGCAACAGACACTTATTTCTTACAGTTCTGTTGGCTGGAGGTCCAAAATTAAGGTGCCACCGGGGTCAGGTTCTGGTAAGGGCGCTCTTCCGGGTGTACACTACTGACTTCTTGTATCCGCACATGGTGGGAAGAGAGTGAGAGGTCTCTGGGTCCCTTTGAGCGGGGCACTAATCCCATCCATGAGGGTTCCACCCTCATGACCTAATCACCTTCCAAAGGCCCCACCTCCAATACCACCACAGTGAGGGCTAGGATTTCAACATACGAATTTTGGGGGGACACAAAGATTAAGACCATAACATCAGTTATGAAGCCAGTATTTAATACCTATTAGGCTCTGTGGAAGACACTAAAAAACAAAAACCTGCCCTGAAAGAAGCTTAAATGGGGAGAGGGTGAAATGTTAAATGAATTAATGAGAAATAGGAGGAGGGAAATGAAATGGGGGGAGTGGTAGGAGATGGACTTGGAAAGAAAGAAAATAACTAGCCTTAGATGCATGGGTATATAAAGTATCTGCCAGTACTTTTCTGTAACAATTCATCAAGACCCTGAAAGTCAGTTTGGGATTTGCCTCTCAGAGATTCGTGAACAAGAGGAAAATATTTAAAATTCCAAGTTGGAAATTAAGTACTTTTGGACTAGGAAAGGCAAACAGTTGATAGAGTCCTGACTTGTGACTGATCTGGAGGAAACAGGTCCCTCTATCCTAGGCAAAGCTTGGAAGGCAGGCAGATGGCTTTTGTGTTTTCCAACAGGTGTTTGGGGATCAGGGTCTCTGTACCTTCTGTTCTTTACCCTCCTTCCTAAACTCTACCCACTCCTGCCTCCCCAGGACAAAATTGGCTGCAGTGCTTTTACCACAATAATCCAGATCTGGGTTTTACCAAATCCAAGGTTACATCTAACCTTCCCTAGCACATTTCTGGGCTGATGGAAAAGGCCAAAGGGCTACAAAGAAGGTCTCTCTCAATCCTGTCTCCTCAAGGCCAGGTGACCAACGTGTGCTGCTGGAGGCCTCCTGGGTACATCATCCTCATGTTGCTTTTCATTCTAAGGATGATATGAATGATCCAAATTCTGTTGCGAACAGAAAATTAAAGCAGGGCAGGCTAGTAGGACACACACTTTTGTGGAGCATATCTAAAAGCAGGGCCAGCCCTTTCAGGATTTTCAAAGCTAAGAGTTTAGGGGGAGGGGGAGGAATGGACAGCAATGAACAGTGAGTCCTCCCAGCCCAACCAAGAACCACCATTGTTTTCTAGCTTTAACTGTCCTCCCTGGCATGGAATGGGGAGGGGAGAAAAGGAATTGACATTTATGAAATAGTGCACATTGTCTACATTCTGCCTGTTGTCGGCCTTCCCCCAGCCTGCTAAGGCTACCTCTGGTGCTCTTTGTCCCAAGAGCCCTGCTGAGTCAGTTTGTCACTACAGCTACTTCATTCACCAGGAATTCCTAGAACACCAAGCCTCTGGTAGAATGTCAACTGGCGAGGCAGTGGGCAGGACTTCCCTCACCGTCCCATCCTCGTGATCCTCACACCACACCACCACCATGCAAAACTGTGTGATGCCTGAAGGCCTGAAAAAGTGCTTGAAAGCCTGGTTTACGTGAAGGTGACAACTTGGACTAGAGTGTCAGAGTCTTGGGTACCCCCCTGCCCCGGGAATTGCTCACCAGCCCCCTTTCCCACACAGCCCGCTCTTCTCACTACCAACATCCCAGTCATCCTTTAGGTATTCTCCCCTAAGCCTCACCTATAGGCCTATCTTTTGGGGCCTACTTTATATTTTAAATGTATGAGAAAAATTATGGAGGATGATACAAATGGAGTGAGCCCATAATGGTAATAATTGGACTTTAAAAAAAAAAACAAACTTGTCTAAATTATTTGTGTTGAAATCCCAAGTAACTGGCTATCTGCTCCCATTCTATTTTACCCTGTAAAAAATGTGGCATAACTTGTGTTGACGCAATGTTGACTACACACCTACGAGGCGCAAGGCTACAGGGAATGTGAGCTCTACAAGGATAGCTGATCTTTTTCACAGAATATGCCTGGAACCAAGAAGAGTGCCTGGAACATAGAAAGTGTTTAGTAATTATTTGTCGAATACAAGAAGGGATGACCCTGAAAATAAATACGTCTATTATGTATCAATAAATAGTCAAATTAAGGCGAAGTGTTGGCTCACGGCTGTAATCCCAGCACTTTGGGTGGCTGAGGTGGGAGGATCACTTGAGGCCAGGAATTTGAGACCAGCCTGGGCAACATAGTGAGACCCTGTCTATACAAAAAAGTTGAAAATAAATAAATAAATTAGCCAGGTGTGGTGGTGGTGCCTGTAATCACAGCCTGCTCCAGGGGCTGAGGCAGGAGGATCACTTGAGCCCAAGAGTTGGAGGCTGCAGTAAGCTATGATGACACCACTGTACTCCAGCCTTGGTGACTGAGCAAGACCCTGTCTCAAAAAAAAATAAAAAAAATAAAAAAAAAGAATAAGTAGAGAAAGGTGCATCTAAAAAGCACAGAGAACCTAGAGAAAATTTGGGAAAAGGGTTTCACCAGTTTAGGTGAAATCTTGAACATGTGAAGAGCACGGTGGCTGTCCAACAAGCTTGCTGGGGTTGTATAACATTGTAACATAATGGATAATGGATAAAAATTTATGGCTGCCTGAATTCCAAGTTTCAAGATCATAAATAAAATTTGACAAAGTCTACCAGGCCATAAATTCCTCTTTACTTGCTTCTCTGCTCCTCCTGAATATCATGATAAAGTATAGTTGATCTCATTATTCACGGATTCCACGTTTGCACACTGGCCTCATTGCTGAAATTTATTTGTAATCCCTTTGAGGTCCTTCTCGGATACACACAGAGCAGTAAAAAACTCAAGTTGTCAGATGCACACGTTTCCAGCTGAGGTGGAACAAGACAACACTCTACCTTTTTGTTTCACTTCTCATACTGTAAACAAGTGTCTTTTTCATAATCTATTTAGTGCCACAGTAATTCTGCTGTTTAAAATGAGCTGGGCATGGTGGCCCATGCCTATAGTGCCAGCTACTCACGGAGCTGAGGCAGGAGACTTGCTTGACCCCAGGAGTTCGAGGCTGTCTGCTGATCGTGTGTGTTAATAGCCACTGCACTCCAGCCTGGGCAACACAGTGAGACCCCACTTCTAAAGAATAAAATAAAAATAACATGGACTTCAGCATGGTACTGAAGTGCTGTCCAAGGTTTCTAAGCACAAAAGGCTAAGATGTGCCTTATGAAGAAAATATGTGTTAGATAACCTTCTTTTAGGCATGAGTTATAGTTAGTTCCTATAGTTATATCTAGTGTTGTTGGCCATGAGGTAAATTTTAATGAATCAAGATTATATATTCAATAAGGTGTCTTTAAACACAAACACATAAAACAAGATTATGTGCGATTGTTGTGACCAAAGGTTCCTGGGAACCTAACCTCGTTATTTCCTCTAGGAGCAGTGGTTAGGTATTTGTTAATTTAGTGTTTGTCTTGACTCTATAGTACATAACTATTACAAATAATGAGAATCAACCATATTACAATTTTTAAAGTTATAAACATTATAGTAAGATTACCTGTAACATGTCTCATGTAAAACATTCTGTTTATGACTTTTGTATTCTACGTATTCAATTTTAATTTTCATAGCCCTTTAATGGGGCATCTTTAAACATTTTATTGTAGTTTAGTTTTGCCATTTTTTACAATCATTGACAAGTCACACATACTGAGTGACACACTATGGTTTCACATTGGCCTGAAAGCTGTGGCAGATGCAAAAGCACGAGATGGTCCTTGCTCTCAAGGAATTTCTTTTATTTGGGCAGTAACACACAGACTAAAGTCAATACATGAGACAACATGATTTAAGGACCAAACCACATACGTTACAATCTTAAGCCAGTGTTTCCTCAGCTTTTCCTAGCTAAAAGCTTATTTTAGTAATCCAGATACGATGTGATAGAGGCATTGATTAGAATGACGGCAGTGAAAATGAGAGCTGGGTTGTATTCTGAAGAACGGACAAGACATGATAAAGACATTAAAGAAAAATGTTAATCAAAGAGAATGCCAAGGTTTTATGCCTTCACATTTGGGAAAAAAAACCAAAAAACAAAACATTGCCCTGATGGCAACTGAAGTCAAGAGGCAACACCTGGGAAAAAAACAGTGCCTTCCATTTGGGATGTACAGGTTGACCATCCCTGATCCAAAAATCCAAACTCTGAAATGGTTTAAAATCCAAAACTTTGTGAGTGCTGACATGACACCACAAGTGGAAAAATTCTACACCTGACCTCGTGTGATGGGTCAGGGTCAACACTTCTGTTTCATGCACAAAATTATTAAAAATATTGTATATAAAATCACTATCAGGCTATGTGTGTAAGTTATATATAAAACATAAATGAATTTTGTGTTTAGACTTGGGTCCCACCCTCAAGATATCTTGGTATGTGTATGTAAGTAGTCCCACATCTGAAAATATCCGAAATTCAAATCACTTCCAGCCCAAAGCATTTTAGATAAGGGATACTCAACTTTAAATGACTTTGAAATAACAGCAGATACATCCGGGAGGAATCCTAAAAGTAAAGGACTATGTAAAGAATAGCAGCTTAGAGACAGAAATGTGGAAACCCTTTTCAGTGTAGTATTCTGGTGAGTGGGCCTTAAGAATCAGTAAAATGAGTGAGATGCAACAGCAGAGAAGATGCAGAGACAGCCTTGAAGAAGAGGCGTCACTGGGGCTGAATGCCAGGTGCTGCTGGGAGTCAGCAGAGGCAAGAGCCAGACAGTGAAGAATTGCAGACATCTATGTCACCCAAGTAAAGAGGAAGATTATTTCAAAGAGGGTCAATACTGCCAGAGAGGTTAAAGAATGACATGGAGAGAGAAAACAGTTTAGGGATTTGGCAAGGAGGGAGCCATTGGCACCTTGAACACATACAGTAGGCAGTGATGAGGTGAGCCGGGGTTTGGAGAGGCGAGGAGGGGGCAGAAGGGGCAATGTACTTACATGTGCTGGGCACTACTGCAGGGCAGGGCAGCAAGTCAGGCGCTGGAGCCACAAACGCTGACCCGCCCCTCCCACTGAGGAGCAGTCTAACCGAGGACAACTGCAGTCTAGTGCAGTAACGTACAGAGTACAGTGAGTCCCATAGCAGAGGGACGGCGACGGAAAGCCAAGTGATCAGTTAATGAGTGTATGTGGTGGATGGTGCAGGAACATGTCCGAAAAGGATTCACTCTTTAGGCTTCGAGGCAAATGCGCCAGGCTAGACAGAGGTGGAAGGGAGCACAGGCAGTGGGACCAGCATGCACAAAGAAAAAGATGAAACATCCTACTCAATTGAGGGGAAAAATAAAGCATAGAAGGATGGTAGCTAGAAGGTCAGTTAGGTACGGGGAACTTCCCCCTCCAATCAGGAGAGACTGACAGGCATCTGGAGAGAACCGTGAGGGTGAAGGGGGTGGGGAGTGTGGGCAGGGCTGCTGTGGCTGACCTGTCACTTCTTCCACCCTCTGAATACTTACCCTGGGGTGGGCCCAGAGGATACAGTCACAGAAACATGACTCTGCCCTTAAGGAAGCTGAGATTAAGGCAGGCCTCCCGGGGCGCTGTCTGATAATGAACGGCAGCAGTCAGCATACCCGGCACACAGTAGGCGCGACCTCAGCATTACAAAAAGCACAGGGGCTGGGATACTGACGTTCTGTGTAGTCATTCGAAGTAGTTCTGAAAGAGATCTGTGGGAAGTGATAGCAGGTTAGACTATGTAGTAAAGTGCTCAGCGTGCTCTGAAGGACTTTTGATTTCATACAGCAACCTATGGAGAGACACTGACATTGTCAAGCAGGATGTGACATGACTGAATTTCCATTTTAACACTTTGGCAGTAGTAGGAGAACGGACTGAGGGGCAAGGAGACAAATGGAGGTGAGGAATGGTTATGGCCCCAGACAAAGCAGTAGCAACAGGATAATGTCAAGGCTATTTGTGGGGCTCAGAGTGGGTTTAAAAAGGGGAGAGTGAGTGGGACGGAAGAGGCCAGGATCATGCTCAGGCTTCTGCCACCGGTGGGAACTAGACGAAAAGGATCATGTTAATCACGGCTTCCAACCCTGGCGGGGACATGGTGAGGAAAGAGACTGGGGTGGGGAGAGCTACTTCATGAGATGACTGCCCAAACACCTTCAGATTCAAGATTAACACAACTCATTTGGCAGAGTTTCATGGTAACATCTAAAAATTATCTTTAAAATAAAATACCTGCCTGGCGTGGTGGCTGGTGCCTGTAGTCCTAGCTACTAGGGAGACTGAGCTGGGAGGACAGCGTGAACTATGATAGCCACTGTACTCCAGCCTAGAAAACACAGTAAGACTCTGCCTCTAAAAAACAAAACAAAAAAATCAGTGTATCCATAGGATCTATTTAGGATTTCTGTATTGGTGGACTAGGTAATGTGAACCAATGCTCTCAGAAAATATTAGGAAAAGGCGTTCAAAACAAAATAAAAATCTTCTTGAAGGCCACTGAGGAGCTAACAAAGCATGGAAAATTATAGGGACAAGATTTGAAAGACAAAGACCCAGAGAAGTGAATCTGGCATTTGGGGCCAATATTCCCCATGGGGTGCCTGCCAATTGCGGAAAAGATGGCTGGAAGGCTGAGGAACTGGACAGAGATTTTGAAAGGCTCTCAGACAGGTACAAAACTGGAATCCAGGGCCTGCCAAGAAAGGGGAACCCTAGGGAGCCCCCAGGTTTGGATTAGAACCCTGCAGGGCTACACTCTAGCATCAGGGTGAACTGGAAATAGTTTGGCACTTGCAGTTATTGGTGTCATCCTTCAGATCATCTCAAATCCTATGACCAGATTAAAGTGATCTGTGATCACAAGCAACCCTGCTGCCTACCAGAAGCAAATCTTATCTGGAAGAAACTATTATTCAGAGCAGGGATCAACGAACTTTTTCTCTGTAAGACCAGACAGTAAATATTTTAGGATTTGCTGGCCAGACGGTCTTTGACACAACTACACAGCTGTCACATTGTACAAGTGGCCCTGGACAAGACATAAAGGCATGAGTGTGGCTGGGTTCCATAAAACTTAACCACAGATGCTGAAATTTGAATTTCAATGTAATTTTCACATATGACAAAACATTATTCTTTGGCTTTTTATACCTTAGAGCTTTAAGTTTTTTTTGACAATTTTTCATATAGCAACACAACTGTAACTTTAAAACATTCTATTAAAAATATATTCTAAAGACCCTGTGGGTTAAAAAGTGGAAGTCAAAATGGACATTTGAAAAGATTTTGAACTTAACGAAAATAAAAATGCCATATTATCAAAACTTATTGGAAACAACTAAAGCTATGCTTAGAAGAAATGTACAGCCTTCAATGAAGCTATTACAAATGAAGAAAGGCTGAAAAATCAGTGAACTACACATCTGTTTTAAGATGTTAGAAAAATGATAGTAAATTATATCCAAAGAAGGAAGCTGAGAGGCAATAATTAAAGTAACAGAATTAGTGAGAAAGAGACAATCAAAAATGCTAGGTGGACTGCATATAAATGATAGGTAAAACTTCTAGAATGTAGCAGAGTATCTTTATGCCCTTGGGAAAAGGAAAATTGTATAAATTCCAACATTAAAAATAGTACTGGCCATAAAAAATTGATAAACTAAAGTAAAATTAATAATTTCTTCAGAGACACCATTTATAGTGAAGAGGCAGGCCAGATTTAAAGAAAATATTGCCAACAAACATGAAAGGGTTCAGTCTAATTATTAGTCAGAATAATGCAATTAAAATCATGAAATCATTATATATCCACCTGAATGGTTAAACTTTAAAAAAATGACTGAATAAATATTGATGAGGACATGGAGCAATAAAAACTAACACACTAACTCTGGACAACTCTGGCATTATCTATTAAACACAAGCACGCTCCCAGCAACCCCACTCCTAGGTACATGCCCAACCAAAATGCAAGCACAGGTCAACCAAGGCACATCTACAAAAATCTTCATGTGAGCATTTGTAATAGTCAAAACCTGAAAGCCCATCAACTACAGAATAGAAAAATAAATTATGGTATAATCAAGCACTAGAATACCATACAAAAATGAAAATTATAGCTACATGCAACATAAAAGAATCTCACAAATACGTTGAGCAAAAAGAGTCATACATAAAAGAGTATAATTCCATTTATATGAATTGCCTCAAAACCAGGCAAAACTGCACTGAAGTGTTAAGAGAGTAGTTACCTTTTTTGCAGGGAGAGGGAGCTTGTGAATTGTGGCATTATTCCTAGTCTTGATCTGGGTATTAATAGTAGACCCAGATGTCTGCTTTGTGGTGATTTATGAGTTGTACATTTATGTTTTGTACCCTTTTCTGTATTTCTGTAATACAGTTAACAAAAACCAAAAATCTATGAAATGTCATTTTCTTGTGGATATTCACCTAAAAGACTAAGCCTCTCTCACATCCCCAAAAATATAATTTAAAATGAAATCTCTCAAGGTAATGGTAGAATTCGGTTTTTCTAGTTAGTATAGGTAACTACATGGGAAGCAGATGTATTTATTTGCTTAATTCTGGATGTGTTCTACATGAAATAGATTCTCAGAATGAAATTAAGAACAAAGAACACTCCAAGCTTGCAGATCAGATATAATTCTAAAATGTATGTAATAAACATCTGTGGTGTTTTGGTGAAGACTATCATTGTCATATATACCCTATAAGAATCTAGAACTATAGTTTTTAATTGTTTTTTGGTGACTTTCCAAATTCTTTTATGATGTTATAATAATGAATGTCAAATTAGATTCATTTGAAAAAATTCCTGCGTCTCTAATATTAAATTACGGTAAAATAATGACATGCTACTCATGAGTAAAATAAAATTTATGAGTTTTGTAAATCAGTAAAACCTTAAAACATCATCTAAAACAAATAGTGCAACCTACTTGAACTTATCAAAAAGATTTTGAAATAGAAGCATACAACATTAAGAGTTCTGTGGTGGCTCCAGAAATATTCTTCAGTGGATTAAAAAACCATCACCAAAATTTAAAAATGAAATACAACTTTTTTGCCACAATATAATCCTATTCACTCTAAGCATTCTTTAACTTTGTAATTGAGAGCTCAGCTATGCTACTGCAGGAGCTACTCAGGGGATTTATTCCAATGGCATTATTTTTATTACACTCTCATAAAAAATTACTAAACTGATGTTTTTGCAGAAAGTTTTAAAAAGAGTGCCTATTACTGATAGTATATATAACATATGAAATGCTGATGTGCATAGCTACTTCTAAAAAGAATTCCCTCTAATAGTGTCTGTTTTATTGTAGCACTATACAATTTTATAGAAGAAATTAGATGATGTAGTTTAAAGAAATGCTGATCAAGAATGTAATTTTAAGCAAACTCTTTTCCACATAAATGTTAAACCTTCAAGGATGTAAAGAAATAATACCTTCCTCCCAATTTGTTCTAGTAGTCTGGTAAGGCACATAAAAGTTATTCTAATTTTCAAAATAGGAATAAGGCAATGCATTTTACAGATAAACGTAGACTCAAAATTCAGTTATCTTCAATTCTTTTATTTCTTTCTTCACTATGCCAAGCTAGTTCTTCATGCCTAAATACATTACAATGGACTAGGAAAATTTAAAAGGATGTTGATTTTAAGTTTTTTACTAGCCTTAAATAAAGGGAAATAAAGTAGCCATTATCGTTAAGCACATTTTCTAAGATGGTATATAATCATTTACAGGTTAAGACTTTGGTATTTAAGATATTAAACTTTGTGAATTTAATTATTAATATAATAAACCCACATCCTCAATTTTATATTGGTCTTAATTCTTTTCATAGTAAGCAGTCTTGAATCTGATGATGAGAAGCACACAGTCATACCCCTCACAATCAACTTCTTTTAAAGTTGTCTAGATATCTGTTTCAGACACTTGGGTTAAAGGGTTGAAAGCAACTGCATTACACTACATTTATAAGCAAACCAGAAAACTTTATTTGGAGTAGTAGTTAAGAAAGCCGCTTTTTATGGAGGTTGAAAAAGAAAGTAGAAGTAGTATAAGATAATAGCTACCCCTTAAGAAATAATAAATAGTGTAATAAAATCTTTCATAGAAACTTGTTAAAAAAGAGGCAACATCAGTTTAGCATTTGACAGAAATGAAAATAAGAAGAATCTGGCCTAATAAATAGATCTTGGATTAGTATACTTTCTAGTTATAAATGTAAATCTTCAAAGTACACATATCAAGTACAAGTCAACCAAATATAAAATAGTGTTAGATCATCCTTTATGTTCTTAAAAATGAAAACAGTAATATACTTATGAATCCTTCATAAAATGCCCCTTAAACGATAACAACTTCAAAGTACCTTAACTATCTCAGAGAATACCACATTTTGCAACTCCTGTCCATCTCATTCATCATAAATAAGTAACCATGACAACAGAATTAAAAATTCTGCTTAAAGAAGACTGTTGCTCTTCCTAACTTTTACTTCAAGTTGAATCTCCATTAAAAGTAATACTTAGGTGAACTTCCCCTTTCAAAGCAGTACAAACTAAAGGCATTAAATTAGTATCTAAAAATCAAAGTACACCTTTATCTAGAAAACTATGCGTTGTGTCCTTACATGTGGCAGCAAAGATTAATATAAAATGTACTCAGACACTAATGCCATTATGAACATAAAAGGTATATGTTCATATATATATTTTCCCAAACAACTTAAAAACCAATTTTTAAAAATTGACTAATTCATCAGGCAGATGTTCAAATGCTGAATTTTAAATTCAGCACTACCTTATCTCTCCTGAAAGATAAGTTGTTACACAAACATTACAAGTACAATACATTAAAAAACAGAACAAAACAAAGCCTTGATTTAGTATAGCTAAAGTTTATACGTTAAGCAGGTGTGACATAGTAACTTATGCACCAACAGAGTGTCAAGTTATGCTGAATGAACATTAGGGCCCAAGGAAGCAGCAGTGGAACTTCAGAGCCAGGCTGTGTTCACGTGAACTTTTCCTAACTTCATTGCTCACATGCCTTATCCTAAACAAAATCTAGTAATACAAACTGACCAAGAAATTCTGAACTGATGATTAGCAAAATGCAGTTTGGCTTACTGCTAAAGGTGTTTAGAAAAAAAAGTTCAGCATACATGCTATAGAACTTGGGCACTGAAAAATAAAAAACACATCTTATGGTGGCTATAGAACAAAAATTCATATTAATAAAAGAAAGATTTGTCATTTAATATGGAAACTTTGTAATACATTCTAAGAGTATACTGGAAAGGCTAGTAATGAAAATCAGTGGTGACTATGAGATATCATACCCTGTTGTATAAGAGCCTATAGACAGACAGAAAAATATTCTAATTTTAAAAGTCAACTATTTTACTCCTTATCTGCCATTATCAATTCCATCAAGATTACTTAGATCTTTAAATGTGGACTGGTAAAAATGATACTTACAGGATTTAACCAAATAAACCAAACCAAAAAAAAAAAATTAGCTAATATTTAAAGCAGTAGCCTCACCAATGTGTGATTTATCTCCCTTACTACTCATATTCTAGTTTTCTTTTTCAGCCCTTATAAACACTAGCTGGAATTTCTAAAGCATTTCTTTCTTATCCTAAGTTTTCTCTATTAATACAATAAATACTAAATCATAACACACATGCTAACAGCATCACTTAAAACACTATTCTGACACATCTCAGGATCTGCTTCTTGGCTCTTCAAGCTGGTGGTGCTATTTTACTGAGTCAGCAAATACTTGTTTTTGCTTATGATGCAACTGATCTCATTCTTGAACAAACTATTCACAAGGTAGTAGACTGTAGTTCTCTAAAGCCTACCTCATTTCTCAGAATCATTAATAGGACTTAACCTGAATGTATAAAAACACAAAAGGGGGGCTTCTAAGATGAATTTTCTGATATTCACAGTTTGAAAGGTTTCGAATGGTTGACCAAATTTTTAAGGTCTAACTCAGCACATTTATACATTCACTAGATACCTCTGGTGAATCACAAGGATTGCCCCAGTCCAAGTTCTCTCAATCTTCTCATCAAACCTAAATCCACCAATGGAACCTAGCTCCACCAATGAAAACAAACTTCAAGATTTGTTTCATAATAAAAAAGTATACCTCTCATACAATCAAGTTATGAGTCACACCACATAAGTTCTAAAGCAAATAAAAAAAAGTCAGCCAAACTTGGGAACTAAGCCCATGGTTTATAGCTTAGAAGAAAAGAAAATAACATATGAGCACATATATAGTGAATATCTTGGGTCCAACATGCAATGATACTATCATGACTGTTTTGTCAGCATGACTACTGAATCAATTTCTATACTGAGAAAACATACATGTATACTACCATTTCTCTACTAAATACATATACATCTCATATAAATATATCCTCATAGGAAACACTGATTTTAAACTGTCAACAATTTTGCACTGAATAACAATAGATTACAACTCACTGTTGTACATCTTAAATTCTAAGACAGTATTATAAATGTTTACACAGAGAACTAGAGTAATATGCAAGAGTACTTCCATAAAAATTGGACGAACAATGTAAAAAAGGGTTTTATAACCAAGCTGCACGGACACGAGGGGGTCTAGGTCTTAGCAAGCGTCCACTGGACGTGTCAAGAACTGATCGCTCACTCTTACAACTGAGACCACTGGTAGCACTGGATGTCCTGGAGGCTCCTCCTGAAAATACACAAAGAAGAAATACTTGAATTATTTAAACTAAATATGTGGATTGTAATATGAGAAACTTCCTCTCCTGATTTTAAGTCCAGACTAGTTTTTCTTCCATATCTTATGTGTGCCTAATAGTACAACAAAATGATTCTCAACCAGGAATGTACTTCAGAATTCCCTGTGGAACTTAAAAATGTAATAACAAACATGCTCAGATTCCACACTAGGAGATTTTGATTTACTAGATTTAAAGTGGGAATAAATGTTTTTGAAAACTTCTCAAATAATTCAGGTGAAAAATAAAGACATTGCATAGTATGTATAACCACATATATTTATTCAACAAATAATTTACTACATTGAAGGCACAATACTGAGTATGAGTTACCAGAACCAGACCCTCTCTTAGTCATGTACCAAGGAAGCAATGTTTGTAGAATGAATCAATGGAATTACCAGTCACTTGAGTGTTTACGACTCACATGAGCACTGGGAAGTTGGGGCATTGTAAGTGGCTCCAACTTCCTTTAGTACTAAGTACTGGCTTCTATTTTTTACATAGTTTTGAACACACACATGAAGTAATGGCACAGACTTCTGTACAGGCAAGTGTGTAGTCGTTCTAGATGTCGCATACCCTAACACTAAATGGCCACTCCATTCCTATATTCCTTGGCTAGGTCTGCAACTGATCACATAGCAAGCACTGAGAGGTATTATGTCTGATGACTCTACAGTTTGCTAATTTTTGTTTTAGTTATCCAATGAAGAAGAAAAAGCACATATAAGTGCTGGAAGATATTAGTGATAATTCTTAACTGGCCAGGGGGAATGTATAAGCAACTTTTAAATGGTACATTTATTCAATATAAACAATGAATAATAAATATATTGAAATTAAAAGTCCCTTTTCAATTATCTAAAAAAAACTGATATTTTCAATTGTTTTATCTCCTGGTTTCCTGTGCTGTCATTACATGCTGTAAATGAAACATGTAATTAAGTGAACTAACACAAATAAAAGAAAACGTGCCAGTAAATGGAGCGCATTCCAGAAGTTAGCATTCTTAAGCTCTATCATAAGAACTGAAGTTACATTAAAAAAAAGATACAGATAAGTACAAAATAATTTTGAATACGCTTACTTAATGGGCTATATTGGCCAAGAGCAGATCTCACTTGTCTGGACATTGGCGACGGGTTGAGATAACCCATGTTGCGATGGTAGTCCATCAGTTGTTCTGAGCGTTTCATACCAACTGTTGGTTTCACAGCTTCAAGCCGTTTCAGTAAAGCCTTCATTAAAGACAATCAATTTGAAAGTCAAAGTTAAACAGCAATAGTTTTTTAAAAGGCAAATGCTTTCTAGAACCTGAAATTTACTAAATAAAAAAGATTTTAAATTACTCCTGACATACCACATGAAAATAATATTTCAAATAATACACTGCCAGAAAAATCCAAGGGTTTTTGCCTGTCCTAGAGATGACCAAACCACTACGACTTAACAACTCATTAGAGGCATATCTTTCCTTTACACCAGGTTACAATCTTAGGAAAGGTGCTGTAAGTTGAAATTTATGAAACCTGATTTTCTCATAGAAGTGACATAATGGGAGTTATGCTAAGAGCCCCGTTTTAAACCCTAGAAATAGACCACACACATATCTTAGCCACTGTGAATTCCATATGTGTACATTCTAGAGCAGTGGCTTTCAACCGCTTTACTTTGCAGTGGTGCCTCCAGGGCTGCAGGACACTGAGGAAAGGCCAGCGGGTAGGGTCCCAGGTTTCCCACTCCTAATTTCTACCGGCCCAGCTATGCTTTCTGCATTATCTGTTTCATACACTGAAAATTCTGCATAAAATTTACTTTAGAAAAAAAGTTTTTGCTGTTAAGAAAAACCAATTACTATAGAATACAAAGCTTCTAAAAGTACACATAAACCAATGGGCCAACGCAACATAGTACCCAATAACATGGTATTTTCTTCACTATAATTCATTAACAGAGTCTAATGCATGATGTTTCTAATGTTATTTATAATTCTTTCTTGAATCAAAAGGTGAAAGAGTTTCTCTTGTTTGATTTTCACAGGCATTGCTGAGAAAGGAATATTTAGGTAGACCAAATGGCTTGGGGAACTGATCCATGGTTGTGCTTTATTTTTTTCTTTATTGATTTAAACGTTCTCTGAAGCAAGCTGATCTTCATATGAAAAGGAATGCTGACCTTCACTAACATTCACACTAAAAAATCAGCCTCATGAATTCAGCATAAGACAAATTTTCTCTGTATAATCTTTTTTCCTTCTTCCTTTTATTGTGGTAAAGTGTTCATAAAATTTACCATTTAAACCATTTTTAAGCATAAAGTTCTGTGGCATTTCGTACATTCACACTGTTATGAAACATTACCACCAAACATTTCCAAAACTTTTTTCTTTTTTCTTTTTTTAGACAGGATCTTGCTCTATCACCAAGGTTGGCATACTGTGGTGCAATCATAGCTCACTGAAGCCTTGCACGTCTAGGCTTAAGCAATCCTGCCTCAGCCCCCTGAGTGGCTGTGACTACAGGTGCCCACGACCATAGGTGCCTGTAGTCACACCCGGATAATTTAAAAAAAAGTTTTTAAAGATGGGGTCTTGCTATGTTGCCTGGGCTAGTCTTGAACTCCTGGCTTCAGGCTATCCTCTTGCCTCAGCCTCCCAGAATGCTGGGATTACAGGTGTGAGCCACTGTGCCCAGCCTATGTTGCCAAAACTTTTTCTCAGCTTAGCGTTTTGCTCTTATCAGCTTCACCTCCTGGCCCTCTATTTGGAGGTTCTAGTATCAGTGTTCCTGAGCAACTGCAAAGAAGGGGTAGATGGTGGGAGAATAAGCCAAAACATTCAGGGGACTAGCTGTTTGGGAAAGGGAGAGGGAGGTGTTGAAGAAACCCCTGAGGCTTGGAGACCAAGGAAGGAGGTGCAAGACACAAGAGGGAGTAGATCAACCAACAAGGACAGCTCCGTTATCATTAGTCTGCCAGCTAGTCATCTGCAGGAAATACCCTTCCTCAGTTTTTAGCCTTTGAAAGCTAGAAAAGAGCCAATTCCTCAATGAAGTCTTACCCGACTAGTGTTGGTGGTCCTCTCTGCTGAACTGAGAGTTTTGATTTGAATACAACTCCGCTGACTGTATGGTCTTTCTCTCTTTGTAGACAGAGACGTTGTGCCAAAAATCTGGCACAAATTTTTAGGTGCCAAAAAATTATATCTAAGATTCTATCATCTCCTCCTGCCGTTTATAACTGCTGGAAACTTCCTATGTATCACATCTTCAATGTATTTTCCTGGCGGAGTAGCATTTGCTGTTTTCTCTGATTATCCTATTTATATTAACTACTCATTAAGCTGTGCAGGGTGAAAAGGACAGGACAGAAAACTTGATATTTTCAGTTATCTTCTAATTTTGCTTTTTCGCTAGTAGAAGTCTCAATGTTTATTAAGCTTCTAGTGTCCTAAATTTATAATATTTATTTGGTTGGATGTGTGTCTTTCTTTTTTAAATTTTAAGAAAATTGTAATGCTTATCATCAGATGTAAAACAATATAAAGGAATATGATCAAAATAAATTTTGAAATAATTGGACCATATGCAAAAAGTAAACTTATTCTATAGCCTGATGTCAATTATCAAGTTTACATGCAGAAATTCAGGGAAATAAGAGAGAAATGATTTGGCTCAGGCACTCAAATCACATGAAGCCATACCTTGTGTCTGTCTGGGTGTCATATGACTAATGAATATATAACAAGCTAAGCAAAAGCTAAAGGAAGGATTTGAGAAATAGCTAGAATAGCTCTTGCTTAGGGAAAGAATATCAAATACAAAGTGTTGATATTACAGTATAAACTCTAAAATCAAAAGTATATACTTTTAAATTTAGTCATTAATTTAGAGCTCCTAGGTAAAACTTAAAAAAAGATAGTTCAAAATGCTGTAACAATTGTAATCTAAAAAAAACGTAAGCTATCTAGTCAGAGAGACCTGGGCTTAAATCCTGGCTCTGCCACTGATTGTGTATCCTTGATCAAATTACTTGATAGGGATAATAATGAAAAAACCCCAAAGGTAAGTTTTTAATAATAAGTAAGATAATGTATACAAAATACTTAAAACACTGCCAGGCATCTGGTAAAGACTTATTAAAATTAACACTATCATTAATATTGCTTTGTATTATTTTTTAGTTGTTTGACATGTAACAGTATTATCTTCCCAGCTAAATCATAAACTATATGAGTTAGGGCAGTATTTTATACATTTTTAATATTCCTGCCAGTGTCTTACATAGATCATAGCAGACATTAAACAAATATTTGTTTAATGGATTGGAAAATGGTAAGAATGATAATTTATGGTTTACAAAACCTTAGAATTGCCACTCAGATTCTAAATAATGAATATCCAATTTTTTTTAGAAATTGTTTTTGAAAATTACATATATTCAAGATAAACAACTTGATGTTTTGATATATGTATACATTGTACAAAGATCACCACAATCGAGCTAGTTATCACATCCATCATCTCACACAGTACCACTTTTTATGTGTGTGGTGAGAACACTGTTTTAAGATCTACCCTCTTAGAAAATTTCAAATATACAAGGTACAAAGTTTCACTTATGCAAAATGAATAAGTTCTGGATATCTAAAGAAGAGCATGATGACTATAGTTTACAATACTGTATTGTGTAGTTGTCCAAATATTTCTTTTACATCTAGAAAGTATCATTCTTTTTGGAAAGAAAATTAAACTAGCCAGCATCCTGCCCATCTTTTGATGTAGAAAAATTTCAACAAATGAACAAATTATGTGTTGTTAATTTCTGTGCCTTGCCAAAGAAAAGTGCTAGTTACTAAGAGCAAAAATAGATTTTAAAAAAAGAAAAAAATGTTTTCTGCAGCTGTTAGCAGAGAAGATCATTTCTAAAGTGATGAAGCAAAGACCTTGTAAGGACATTAAAAAGTAACATTTATCCTATGCTCAGGGAAAATCAAGATGACTGCTCTTTATATTTTTCAACAGCTGCAGACATACTTAGTTATCATTAGCTTTCATTCTTCTATGGAAAGAGACAACAGACAATAACCAGAGAAGAATGAAAATCAGATTAAGTGAATTATAAATTATTTTAAGATCTTAGAACAAAGGTACTGATTAATCAACAGATTAATATTCATACCAGGTGTGAGATTTGCCATAAATCTTCATCTTTGTGACAATGTATCACTCTCTTTAATTATTCCATATAAGAGTTCTAAAATTACTCCTGTAGTCCAGCAGACAAAGAACAGAGGAGGAGGGAGGATTTTATTTTCCATTTAATGTTTTTAAGAACTGTCTACTACATTTTCTAAATTCATGCATGTCTTGTTTTATTTTAAAAATAATATTTTAACACAGGGAGTCCTAAGTGGAAAGATTATAGTCTACTTTATTGTCTACTTATTTGTATTTCTCTGGATTTAAAGCTAATAAGCTGGGAGTAGTTGCAGGCACCTATGGTCCCAGCTATTCAGGTGGTTGAGGCAGGAGGATTACCTGAGCTCAGGAGTTTGAGTCCAGCCTGGGCAACACAGTGAGACTCTGTCTCTAAAAAACGATAACAACAACAAAATTGACCAATGGCTATTTTATTTACATATATAATCTTAAAAAGTAAAAAAGAAAATAAGTTAACTCCAATTGTGCTCTAGGCTCTGATCCTGATACTACATTCCTGTAGGGCTCCTACTTTTTCCCTAACTTTGCTTTAATTACTTCCCTCTCCCTGACCCCCCACCTTCATTTACACCTGAGGAAACTGACATGCTTATTGAAAAGAATGAAATAATCTCATTTCTTCTTAGAGGGTAAATGTGGAACCATAAACTAAGTATCATTTACTACCTACTTATCCTGCTAAGATTATTCTTGTGCTCTTTCAGAAAAAGAAAATTCATGTTATGTTCAAATGAAGATAAAGAGATATAATTTGATAAGAATACTTCAAAATTCATATACTAAAAAATTAGTTCCCTTAATAAAGTTCTAATATAACTGAGGTTCTCTACTGGATAAAATTATCTTCTGGATAAATATGCCCTCTACTGGATGAAATTAATTTTTCTTTATTATTCTCTTAATTTTTGTTTGGATGCAATGTCTAATGAGAGAAAGGTAATATCTGACTATTGAAACAAATAATGACGATCTCAAACCTCACCAGAAGGACAGATTAACAATATGCTTTTAACTCTAGAGGATAGGACTCAATTTTTTTTTTTTTTTTTTTTTTATGAGACAGGGTCTTGCTCTGTCACCTAAGCTGTAGCCTAACTTTACTTACTTACTTATTTATTTGTAGCAAGATGGGGTCTTGCTATGTTGCCCAGGCTAGTCTCAAACCCCTGGCCTTAAGTGATCCTCCCACCTCAGCCACCCAAAGCACTGGGATTACAGGCGTGAGCCACTGCACTCACACCCAGCCAGGACTCGAATTTTATACAGTGTCTTTGCCTTCCTTCTGTACTTTCTCTGCACAGCACTACTTTGTCCTCAGTTATTTCCACCTAAATAGTCTTGAATTGCTAACATGCTAATGTATGAGTACTGGAACAAAAATGCTGTAATCATCATGCTATTAGCCACCTGAATTGGGGGTTTCTATCAATGGAGATGGAGTAAATGAAGGAATACAAACTATAAAAATTATAAAGTGATGGGCCTGGTTGTGCACCACATCTGAACAGAAATAACCATAAAAGTGTGTGCGTGTGTGTGCACATTCATATGTGTTTTAAATATAAACAGCCTAGCAAACAGATTAAAAAGCGTATCAGCTCACACTGAAGAACCATTAGAGCTGATGTGGCTCTATTAAATAAGAGTTTGATATGTAGCTGGTTATAAACTAAACATTCACAAATAGTTTACCAGAAGTAACCAGTTAGAAAAGTAGTGAAAAAAAATTCATGTACAATAGCATAAAAATATATAGTTTTTTTTGTTTGTTTTGTTTTGTTTTTGAGACAGAGTCTCACTCTGTTGCCCGGGCTAGAGTGCCATGGCATCAGCCTAGCTCTCACAGCAACCTCAAACTCCTGGGCTCAAGCAATCCTACTGCTTCAGCCTCCTAAGTAGCTGGGACTACAGGCATGCGCCACCATGCCCGGTGAGAAAAATTTTAAATTATAAATGTGGCACATACTATGTTTCAACTGTTCTAGAGTGTATCAAATAAGATCTTACTATCAAATGGAGAAAAATTGTTCATATACTACTAAGTAAACAAAGTAAAAAGAATAAAACACTAGTACTTTTCCACTGTGACTAAAATAGCTGAAATGCACAACTGATTTCGGGGATAATAAAGCTATTAATAGAAGCTACTAACAGTTTTTGCCCTATATTTATATAGAATAGCCACTAGACATTAATGATTTCAGCTTTTCAAATGTAAGCTAGGTTCCTTAAAAAAGCTAAACAAAGAGTTACCATATGACCCAGCAATTCCACTCTTAGGTATACAGCCGAAGGAACTGAAAGCAGGGACACAAAGAGATGCTTGTGTGCCATTGTTTAGTGCAGCATTATTCACGATAACCAAAAGGTGGAAACAACCCAAGCATTCATCAACAGATGAATGGAAAAGCAAAATGTGATACATACCTGCAATGGAACATTATCCAGTCATAAAAAGCAACGAAGTTCTAATACATGCTACAACATGGATCAACCTTGAAAACATTATGTGAAGTGAAATAAACCAGACTCAAAAGAACAACTATTGTGTGATTCTACTTATATGAAGTATCTAGAATAGCCAAATTTATAGAGGCAGTAGATTAGAGGCTATCAGGGCTTAAGGGGAAGGGGGAATGGAGAGTTGTTTTAATAAGCACAGTTTCTGTACGGAGTGATGAAAAAGTTTTAGAAGTAGATAGTAATGATGGTTGTACAACATTGTGAATGTACTTAATGCCACTGGACTTATGCACTTAAAAATGGTTAAAATGGCAAAATTTATGTTATATACATTTTTTACCACAACTTAAAATATTAGTAATATACCCCAAACCACTGAAATGTATACTTTAAATGGTTATGTTATATATAAGTTATATCTCAAGAAAGCTGTAAAACAACAAAAAATAACCCCAAAGATAGATAACCTGCATTTGAATCTGGGTTCTGCCACCTGCTGGCTGTCCTTGAGCAAGTCCTGGGTCCCACTCAGGGTCTCATTTTCTCTTCCATAACGACAGTAACTACGTCATAAGGTTGCTATGAGGATTAAATGACCTAACATTTGTAAAATAGTATGCACTATGTAATTGCTTATTAAATAAAATAAGATAGGCTCCAGAGCCAGAGTGGGAGAGTAAAAAAAAGAAAATAAATCCAAATGTTTGTGACATACAGTAATTTCAAATTTTCATAAAACATGAATGAACCTGGAATGCTGCTAAGGTGATGTGCAGAAACTATCATGTAACTTACCATCCATGAACCTCATTTCAACTTGCTTTGTAACCTACTCCTCGCCACATGCAGGGTAACCCTCCTGAGGGTTTAAGACTTTACTACTTTTTGTAAATATAATACCCCAGGCTCTTCAACTCTTGGGGTTAGTAATGGTGATAAAGAAATATACAAAAGAGTTGTTACAAATTCAGGTAAGTACATAGTTAAACAGGACTATACTGGTGATGAAACATAATGAGGGTTAATTTTGGAAATAGTCTTAATAATTTGAATAGCTTTATAAATTATCTTAACTCTGAATTTATATGCTCATTAAGGGTCCAATTTTAGTTAAGAGATTTAGATTAAGAGACTACCTGGGTTTAAAATCTTGGCTCAGCCACTACTTGCCAGCTTTGTGCCCTTGGGCTAATTATTCCAGCCCTCTAGGCCTCAGGTTTTTCATATGTGGGTAAGAATAGTACCTACCTCAAGGAATTGTCATCAAGATTCAATAAACTAATATTTGGAAGATACTTAGAACAATGCCTAGTACTTAGTAAGAGCTCAGTAAATATCAGCAACTATTAGAACTGAATTTATGAAGAAAACAACATGGTATAATAGTTTTAAATGTGAAAATTTTCAAAAGTTCTCATATATTCTTTTAGAATATCAAAGTTTAACTGTACAATTTGTAACAATCAATGTTTCATAATTCAAGTAGCAGACTACCAATCTGATCTATTCAGATGTATACATTCTTTAATAAATGATACATAATTTATTTTAGCTTTCCAGGATACAATAAAGTGAAAGGGATTTAGCTAGTGACTGAATACAGAAGATACACTGTATCTGACCTTTGGATATAAAACATACTGTATTTTCAGACTCATAGCTTATCATGTACTTCATGCCATACATATCTATACCTGCTTTTATGTAATTAAGTTTGAAAATGTGGCTGTATTTAGGCTTCCTGTAAGCTGGACCTACAAATCAGTGCAAATGCATTTTCTTTGATGACTAAAATATTTCAGTTACTCACCAAATTTTCTCTCTCAATCCTTTGCTGTTCCCTCTGTCTGTTGAGAGCACTATGATACAACCTAGGGGGTTGACCAGTTGATCTTCCAGGAACTATACTTTTGTTTCCTGGTTTTTCAGCCTGTCTTGACAGTTCTTTCAAAAGCCTCTGATTTTCCCGATCAATCTGTCTCACCTCTTCTCTTGTGAAAGAGTAGTTTTTCCTAGGTGCCACTGAAGGCTGATCAAAGTGATGTTTTTGTGATTCCTTTTTATCTAATTGCAGAAAAGCTACAAAGTGAACAAAAAAAAAAAAAAAGGAAAATGGCTAAACAAAGTAGGTGTAATGGTACATGCTTCAACCCTTAAAACATAAAGTATATTAAGTCATGAAAAGGTGTGTATAAAATAAAGCTAATGACATCCAGATTACAATTGCATGGGAAAAAAAATGGAATTAAGTTAACGTTTAATGTTCTTGGTTCTTTTGGTATAAAAGCCACACACAAAACAATGAAAGTATCTTAATAAGAAATGTATGTGGTACAGGTTCTTAGGCAGGTATAATTTATGGAAAATGTCTTTGTTATATTTATCTGTTTCCCTACAGAAGTTTAGTAGCTGGGGAGGTTAGAAACCTCTGGGTGAGTATACTCATACAATACTTAATTTAGGTATGACTTTTGTTCATTGGAGGGCATACTTAAAAAAAAATGTCTTCAGCAATGACTGAGGGAAAAAAATGGCAAAAACAAGCTCAGAATACTCTGAAACGATTAACCTGAAAATATTCTTTTACAAAATATTTATAGATCTTACTACTATCATTAAAACAAATACTTCTACTATAAAAGTCCAACATTTTATTTCTGATTAAATATTTTAACCAATAAAAATATTTTGCACACTATGATTATAAAATGAAATTTTTTCAACATGCTTAATTCTTAAATTTCCACAATTTTCAGTAACTACATTTTTTTTTTTTTTTTTTAGACAGAGTATCTGTAAGATTTGCTGACCAGAACTTTGTAACTTTCTGTTGCACTGATGCATCATCCCCTTTTGAGTTTCTTTCCCCAGAAATGGCAGAGCCTCCTTGCTGTCACGAGATAACTACAAAGACTTCCACCACCTTGTCCGGAGAAGACAAGATAAGCCATATTCCACCACAGATTGTGCCCAAGGACCCACTGAACCTGTGCACAAGGCTGAAAGAATGAACACTATTAAGTCCTAGCTCATTATAATACTAAAATCCCCACCCTGGGAGGGACTTATCTCCCATTTTTTGATCATGAGATCTATGTACTAACATGATTTCTCACTGCGCTTATGTGCCCTCCACTCCAAACATGTAATGATGCTCACTCCCCTCATGCATTATTCATTTCACCTCCAGAAAAACCGCTGACCCTGTTGACCGGGGAAGCGGATTTGAGGCAGTTCTCTCCCTCCTCCCAGCAGACACATCTCCTGCCATAAATCCTTTCTTCCTGATAATCCTAGTAGTCTCAGTAATTGGTTTTCTGTGTGGTGAACAACATTGAACTCCCCTTGTGGGTTCAATGACACTTTTCATCCCTAGTCTCTCCCAGCAGAAGAGTCTCAAAGCTCTCAAAGAGCTGTAAGTGAGAAACCACACCTGAGGAATATCAGCTGCCCCTGGACCTGATTTAGATCCTAGATCTTGAGGTTAGGGGCATCTTTGGAAAAAGGGAATGAATTTTTCCATATGGGAGGAATGTGAATAAATGTGTGGCCATAAGTGAGCCTGAGGAGATTTTAAGATATGTCCATAAATTATTTAACATTCCTCCTATTAAGAGGTAGGGTCTATGCCCTTTCATTTTAAATCTAGGAGGGTTTATGACTATTTCAACCAATAGAGGTATGGAAAAAATGATGCTGTGTAACTTTTGAAGCTAGGTCATAAAAGGTGATGAGGTATCTGCCTTGTTTCCTGGAACACATGTGCTTAGAACCCCGAGCCACCATGTAAGACATCCAACTACTCTGAGGCCTCCTCAGAGGAAAATGTGAGGAAACCAGGCCACAAAGAGAGGCCACATGTGGGCCCACTGGTCAGCAGAGCTGGTCTTCAGGTTGTCCGAAATCCAGGCACCTAACACGTGAGTAAAAATGCACTCAGATTATTCCAGGTAGTTAATCACCCCTACCTTTGAGTCTCTCTATCCTCCAGGTGTTGGGGTAATTTGTCATGCAGCAATAGTAACTGATTATTTCAACACTTTTAAAAAAACACTGTGTGACGAACAAAATACCTGTGGGCCAAGTCAAGTGCAGTCCACAAGCAGACAATTGTTTTGATTATCACAGTTCGTGGGAACTGTGGGTTTGTCTAGTTGTTTTGCTTTTATCATGAATTTCAAATCAATGACTGTTATATCTTTTTGGTGTCTTTGGCTCATTTACTAATGTAATACACCTATGCAAAGAGAAAGGGCCACAAGTATAAATACCCCATAAATAGAAAAGAATTTGGGAGTATTCTGAGAACAGTAAAAAAGAAGTGTGACTGGAGCATGGTGATATGACATAAAATCAGACAGGTAGGCAACATCCACATAATGTAGAGCATGGTTCTCATCAATAGCGTATTAGACCAGCTACATCAGAATCCCTGCCGGTGGGGCCTAGGCATCAGTATTTGTTTTCAGAGTCCTCTGGGTGATGCTGATGTACTGCCTGGGATAAGAATCACTGATATAGAGTCTGTTAGGCTATGATAAGGAGTTTGGATTTCATTTTTAATATAAAAAGCAAGCCACTAAAGAGTTAAGAAGGAAACTAGTAGAATCGATGTACGTTTTTTATTTTTGTTTTTAAATTTACTTTATAAAAAGATCACTCTGGTTGTTATGGGAAGAAGTAAAGAGCAAGAATAGAAAACTCTTCAATCCTGAAAGTTTTAAGAGATTTAATGAGCATTAATCAGGAAAGATATATGGGGTAGAGGCTTAGCCACTAGTTGGTGATGGCCAAAACCAAGAGTATGATTTTTCAGAGACACTAAACAAACAATAGGTACGATCAGAGCAAAGAGAAAAGAAAACCTACAAAAGAAGAAACATCCACAGGGGTGAACTGTTCCTAAACATACTTTATCAACTTGATAATACGAGTTCATTGGCTAATTAAGGTATTTATTTATGCCCTTACGTTACCACCATATGTAAATTATACAGCTAAAGCCAGATTCTTCAACATTTCAAATAAAGGCAGAGAATGTACTTAAAAATTTATCCTCATCTGAGCTGCAAGCCCAATATTTTTACAGTTATATTAACTAGTCTAAAGATAACGTTTAAAGCTGCTTTTATTTCACCTGGAATATTCTGGTCCTTTCAAAACTAAAAATGAAAAATTGATACAGAAATAAAGCAATAAAGATTATTCTAATTCAAAAATACCTTCTATCTTAAAGCAAAAAAAACTTTATGCTATTTCATCAACTTGGTAATTATTATTATTATATTTTATATTTTGGGGGTGGGGTGGGGGAGCAGAATCTTGCTCTGTTGCCTAGGCTAGAGTGCAGAGGCGTCATCATAGTTCACAGCAACCTCAAACTCCTGGCTCAAGCGATCCTCCTGCCTCAGCCTCCTGAGTAGCTGGGACTACAGGTGCACACCACCATGCCTGGCTAATTTTTCCTATTTTTAGTAGAGACGGGTCTCCTCTTGTTCAAGCTGGTCTTGAACTCCTGAACTCAAGGGATCCTCCCGCTTCAGCCTCCCTGAGTGCTAGGATTACAGGTGTGAGCCACTGTGGTGGGCCCTTGCTTATTATTTTTAAGTAGTACTCTTTAGCCTTTAACTTAAAATCTGAATAGACCCCTATGGTTTATGTTTCTTTGCCAGTTTCTTGCCACTTTCCCTGATATGAAGACAACACATCAGGTCATTTTAACCTCAGTGCTGTTGCCTTTCCTTTTTAAAGAACAAAGTGAAATATGCCTGTGTCTCTAATAAAAGTAGGAAAACATTTGGCTCCACCTGTCTCATTTATCTTATCTATCTGTTCCCTCTAGACATTTTGAGTTTGGAAGGCACTAATATAAAATTAGTGAGAAGGTTCTAGTCCTAGTTGATTAGTTTTATAGTACATATCTTACCTGATAATACAAATGATATTCCAGATTGTTTCTGTGGTAAAATGGAGTATTTGGTAAATTATTTACCATATCAATCATCCTAAACAGTAAAAAATTATCTACTAGAAAAATCAATACAAATTCATAGCATTTAATATTTAAGCTTAATATATAATATTTAATATACAAATATTTAAAAGAAAATTACCTTTCAAAAGATGATTCAGGTCCATTGTGTCATGTAAGACTTTTTGTTTACACCGCGGGTCTAAATTGGAATCTAACACTGAAGACTTTGAGGTGAGATTGGGCCCATGTTTTTCTTTCTCTTTTTTGGCTGATTTCAAACATTTTGAATTATTTTTTAAATCCTCAACATCTTCATATACTTCTTGACTCACGTTTTCTTGCTTTTTAACTTTCACTTTTTGATCATTTGATGCGCCCAGTTCAAAAGACTGAACAGGGCTGATGTCCGGAGTTGATAAAGGAGTTACATCCGTCACAGTATCTTCAGATTCCTCAGTGTACTCACCAAATTTTGGTTTAGTACTTGGAGGCTGTGTTCCTGTTGATTTTATTCCTGACTTATTTTTATGTTTTGGTGAAAAGAGCACTACACCAGGTACGTGTTTCTTTGATGATGGCTGTGAATCAGATATGCAGTTATCACACCCTGCATCTGAACAATCTGTATCTGAACTTGAAGATGAGGAAGATAAAGAAGAGGAAGAAGAACTAGTTTTGGAATACTTTTTACTAATGCTTTTTTTAGAGTTATTAGACAGTTTAGCTGACTTGGACCTTACATGGAGCCTTTTTCCATCATCACTGCTTTCCTCTCCATCTGTATGGTAATCATCCTCACCTTTTACAATTTTGGGGATTCTATTTGGAATATGTATTTTATGTCCTGTGGTAACATCAGA